>NW_024704749.1:9221344-9706359 GCF_018977255.1 Callorhinchus milii | reverse complement strand
CCCCCCCACACACCCCCCAACACACACACCCCACACATCCCCCACACCCCTCACCCCCACCCACACACACCCCACACACACCACCACCCCTCACACATCCCCCCCACCTGGGCTCACCCCCCCCCACCTGGGCTCACCCCCCCCCCCCACACACCTGGGCTCCCCCCCATCCCACCGGCCCCCCCCACCCACCTGGGCCCCCCCCCACACACACCTGGGCCCCCCCACCCCCACCTGGGCCCCCCGCATACCCACCTGGGCCCCCCCCCTCCCACCTCCATACCCCCCATACCCAGCTGGGCCCCCCCCTACCCAGCTGGGCCCCCCCATACCCAGCTGGGCCCCCCCCATACCCAGCTGGGCCCCCCCCACCCACCTGGGCCCCCCCCCACCCACCTGGGCCCCCCCCCCATACCCACCTGGGCCCCCCCCCCCCCCCCCCACCTGGGCCCCCCCACCTGGGCCCCCCCCCATACCACTGGGCCCCCCCCCAACACCTGGGCCACACCACCGCCCCACCTGGGCCCCCCCACCCCCACCTGGCTCCCCCCCACCTGGGCATTAGAGGTGCCCGGTCTCAGCCCGCGCTAGGACTGTGTTTCATGACTGGCCGGAGCTTTAATTGGAAATGTATTTACTGTAGATTTTTATTTAACTGGTGCAGTGGCTGTTCTCCCGAGAGAGAGAGAGCGAGAGAGAGAGAGAGAGAGCACTGAGCTCCTGGTGAACAAGTCTTGTCCCTCTCAGTGAAGGCAGATCCCCGGCCGTGTGTGTGTGTGCGCGCCGTCCCCCGTGAAGGTGAATGCTGTGGATTCATTGCTGCTTTATTACGAGGGACACACACTGTCAGCACTGTGTGTGTGTGTGTGTGTGTGTTGAGTGTGTGGTCTGTCTCTGTTTTCGTGTGTGAGCGCAGACCCACCGACACATACGTGTACATCGACTGACTTTCATGTGCGTCAGTCTGTGTGCACGTGTGTTCTCCGGTGTCGGTTTGGGTGCGTTGGTGTCAGTTTGGCTGCGCGGGTATCAGTTTGGATGCGTCTCACACCGGTATCGGTGCGCCGGTGAGACCCTTGGTGCTGAGAGCTTCAACTCCGTTAGCTACATAACGGCTAAATAATAATAATTTGGTCACTCAATCCACGAATGTTTGGGGGACACTGCTGCGTGCAACCAGGTGTCCCAGGTGTCGCATTTCCCCCGCAAGATGTACTGACCGTTCCGCTTAAAGTGTATTCTGTGAAGAGCTTTGGGACGTCTCGAAGATGCGATAAGGCGCTGTATTAAACACAAGGATTATTTTTACATTTACTCTATGTTCCGTTGAATCTTGGAGTGCTGAGAATCTTTACATGATAAAAATCTTCACTACGTCGGATTAAAGCTCACTGGCCATCCAACACTCGCAGGTCAACTACCGCACAGGTTAGAATTAGGTCACATATTGCATCTGAAATCACTGTAAGTCATTCCCCCCCTCATTTCCAATCAATGAAGCCACTGATCCTGAGTTACCGTTGTTCTACCCGGAAACTAGTGCTTCGGATTATTACGCTTTAATTTGTTTAAAAGCTTTTGTTTTTAATTGATTTGTGTTCTTCGATCATCGCTACCGAAGCTATGTCATTGGCTAGCTGTGCAGTCCCGAAGCCTACGGTGACGTTTGTGTGAGTCACTACTGTGCAGTAAAGACAGACGAGATTGCACTCTGCTCCAAAGTGCTTTAGTCAGCGTCAGAAGCCGAAAGCAGCTCCTGCGCTCTCCCGTTTTCTGCTGCACTTTGTTGTGGTGAGGATTGACCCAGGGACGATTCAGGATCGCAGTATGTCAGACCGCTTTCTGACCTGTCGCCTCTGTACCCTGACGTCTGCACTGTTCAGCCACATTGCTGGAAAGCAGCACAGTGACTGCCTTGGGCCTCGGGGGGTAAGTGTGCCATGTGGTGTGGGCCAGGCGGAAGGGTCCAGGCCAGATCGGAGCAGAGATCACTGATCTAACTGAGGTTGTTCTGAGCATCCTTGGGTCAGGGGAGGGTGGGAATAGAGCCAGGATTCCCAGGCCAGACTGTCTGATCATTCTGCTGGAGCGTGCAAGCATGTGCGCGTTGAGTCGGTTTGTGATATGTCCCCCTTGGTCATGGACCCTGCTGATGCTCACTGTCCTTTAGACCCTGCTGGGCTCAACAGCAAGGTTACATTTGTGTAGCGCCTTGTAAGGCGAAAGGGAGATTTGTATTATAGTGTAACTTGGTGTTGGAAGGCTGTTTGTATTATAGTCATGAAACTAAAGACCAATTTTATTTGGGCGATTGTTGGCCAGGACACTGGGAGAAACTCCCTTCTCTTTTCGAATAATGCCATTGGATCTTCAACGCTTGCCCGAACAGGCAGTTGGGAACTCGGTTTCATGTCGCATCTGAAGGACGGCACCTCTTGACAATTCAGCACACCCCCAGGAGTGCATTGCAGTGTCATCTTAGTCTATGTGAGTTCAAGGGCTAATGTGGGGCTTTGAACCCACCACCTCCTGATTCAAAGGCAAAAGTGCTGCCAGACTGATACACAGTCGGTTGTAGATTCAAGCCCAACGATTCAAGTAGGGACTTTGAACTCACAATCTATGCTGACAGTGTAGTTCTGGTGAGTGCTGCATTGCCAGATGCGCCATCCTTCAAATGAGACTGAGGTCCTGTTTGCCAGTTCAGGTGGATGATAAAGATCTCATGACACTACTCGAAAAGAGAAGGGAGTTTCTCCCGGTGTCCCAACATTCCCTAAAATAAGATTAGTCATTCGCTTCGTGGCTGTTTGTCAAATGCGAGGATTATTTATTATATAAACACAGCGTTGGGTTGGAGGGAGGGTTGTGTTATAGTGTAAGGCAATGGCTGAAGGTGAGATTCGATTATAGTGTTTGACAGTGTAGCATTACAGAGCAATGCAGGTGGGTTTCTCTGAGGAAGCAGCACACTCGCGAGCAGCATTGAAGCTCAGAGCCTCAAGCTTTTTATTGAACTACGTTTAAGAGGCACAGTTGAGTATTTTCTAACAAACTGCTGCGCAGTCCCATTTGACCGTAGTGTGTGTGGAGCACAACGGTATGCAAGAAACCATGAGTCGCAGCAACCTCTGAGGTCACCTTAATCATTTGTTCTCTGCCTTCATTGCACTTCGATTACACCTCATCCTAGATCAGCTTGTTTGCCAGTTTGTTTATGTACTGGCAGGGAATGGGAAAGGGCAGGATTGATTGGAACTCTGTATTCGACGGGAGTGAATGGGGGAGTGAAGTGAATGGACAATTTTATTTGGGGAATTGTTGGCCAGGACACCAGGATAACTATTCAGTACTGCAGCTCGTGTCCTCTCCCGCACTTTGATTCATGAACCCCCCCCCCCGCCCATGCTTGCCCGGACGGGGAGCTGTGGGATTGAGGTCTTTTCTGTACTCCCAACAATGTGGTGCTGCCCCCACTACAAGCACTTTGTCATGTGGGCAACGGCTGAGGAACCACTGTGGAAAGACCATGTCTGTCTAGTGCTGTGTTCTACTACTCTTACGAGCAAGCGTAGGAATTGGTCTCTGCTCTTGCCGCTGTGTTTCCGTGCTCTGCCATCTGTGTGATCCGATGAATTGTAATCAGCAGCAGATTTACTGTCACTAAAGACTGACAGAACACAGGACAGGGTGAGTGGGAAAGGCTTTGTCTATTGGGATTCTACAAGGCAGGAAGTCGCATCCGTTTATGTAATGTACTATCTGTGTGAAGGTACAGTATAAGTGCAAGTTGTTGTTGTGGTTGTTGCATTACCTGTTCTGGTAAACTGGGTGTTAACGATATTGGAGAGAAAGTGCAAAGCTGTAGCTTGTTTATGGTTTGACTGGGGTTAGTCACTTGCTCAAAATATTGGGGGTATTGGGTGGAGCCAATGACTGGGTGAATCCTACCTGGTCTGTGAATGGGGAAGCTTTTTTTTTTTGTGTGGGTTTAAATCCTCCAGAGTATCGTGAGGTGAGGTGGGCCGGGCCGGGCTGGGCCGCACCTGGTGACTGAGCAGCAGCAATGACATTTTCACTTCCAGGTTGTTTGTGGGACATCCTTGTGCGCAAATTGGCCGCTGCATCAGCCTACGAAATACACGGTCACTTGAAAAAAAAAAAATCCTGTGAAGCTCTTTGAGAAATTTGGTCACTCATTCCAGGACTGTTTGTGGGACACCATTGTGTGCGATTGGCTGCTGCGTTTTGCCCACAAAATATACAGTGACGTGATGAGGCGCTGTATCAGTTGCAAGGTTTATTATAATTATTGTTGCTTAATAATAATATCAATATGGAAGAAGTAATAATGATGAGGCCCACACTAATCAGGCTTCATCTTAGAAACAAAGCGTTGATCCTCGTCCCTCGGGTCTGTGTGGTCTGTGCGCTGGGGGGGTGTGGGGGCAGCGTGTGCTTAGGGAGGGACTATGTTTTGGCTCTGAGAATACCCACCTCTTCAGTCTTGTGGTGTAGTGCCGACTATTAACGCTAACCGCTCGCTACTGATTCAGTCAGTGAATTGCAGCCACTTGAAGCCCGAGTGTTTATTAAAAGTAAATTTGGCAACACTTCACTTCCCCCACCATAACAATCTCAATTTTGATTGCACTCTTTCTCTCTCTCTCTCTTTCTCTGCCTCTCTCTCTCTCTCTCTCTCTGCACTTGTTGGCATTTCCCAACCGTCCCAGCACCGTGTCTTGATTTGTGATTCACAGGCTACAAATTGGCCGCTTTCACCTGCTCTGGCTGGCAGTCGGGTTCGGATGGGGTCAGGGTTGGGGGGAGAGCAGAGGAATTCAGATGTGCTCTGCGGAGAGGTGGTCAGGACACCGGGATCCGAGCACAGGGTTTTGGATGCTGGATTATGTCAATAATAATCCTTACATTTGATAAAGTGCTTCACGGACTATACTGTAAAGTGTAGTGACTGTACGTTGAAAGGTTGAAGCCGCAGTTCTCCACTTGGTAGCATGTTGATCTTCTTGCTGGGAAGAAATCTCCTTTGATAAAAGTTAAAAAAAAAAAATTGACACAGTTATCACTAAATATATATATATATATATATGAGAGCGGAACAAGGCAGAGCGTTGTGAAACACGGGGTTAAACCTAGGGCCTGGGGAGGGAGAAGTGCAACAAGTATTTTCCATTTTATCTCCTGTTGGGATCTGTGTCCTGTTCTTGTAGTCGGTAGGTCTGTGGTGTGTGAGCTGGTGTGCTGTCTGCTGCTGAATGGGGCGAGGCTCTGCTTCTGTGGGTGCGTCACAGCAAACCATTGCCTGTGCTCCGCTCCACATCTCTGATCTCTAGACAAGAGGTGACAGGTAAAGGAGATGGCTGAGGGCTCCAGGGGTTTGGCAGTGAGATGTGACCCAACCTGCTTTATTGAAATCTGTTGTCTCCGTTTCCAGAGCAACATTGATGTCCCTCCCAATGTTTCAAGAAAGCCACAAGAAAGGTGTGTTGTTTTTCCGCAGAGTCAGAGGGCAGCTGCATTCCCCACCCTGGAAGCGGGAATATCCCTAAGCGTGGTGTGCTGAGGATTCCTGAGCCTCTCACAGCATTGTTTCCTACATTCCCAATGGTGTTAGGGGTCCAATGCATCCCATTCCTACCACCTTATTCCCCCCACCACTCCTCCCAACAAAACTCTACTCCTACTTCTCCAGCCCACCACACAGTCCCAGCCCTGCAATCTGAATCTGGGAAAACATTAATATTAATAAGGTTAATATAATAATAATCTTACATTTGATATAATCCTGATCACGTCAAAACATTTTGACAGTACTTGCTGTGTGTTCAGTGTAGTCATTGCATATTTATAGCCAAATTGCAATAGGCAACGTCCCACAAACAGCCAAGAAGTTAATGGCCAATTCTTTTCTAGTAGTGCAATGGCTTGTTTGACATCCACAAGAACAGGAAACCAGAACTTTTAAGTACACTACAGCACTCCACCCAACACTGTATTGAGGTGTCAATCTGGATTGTATGATCAAAGGTTGTAATCACTCCCATCCAGTCATCTTCTGTGTCCAGTCTTTGGTTGTGTCTGTCTGGGGATTAAGGGCAGTTTGCCTGCGATTGAAAGCACCAATTTCCTTTCCTTTTTCAAGAGTATCATTGGATCTTTAACATCCATCTGAACAAGCTTCAGTTTAACATCTCATCTGAAGGACGGCACCTCTTGACAATGCAATCCCCCCACCCCCCCATCACTGCACTGCACTGGAGTGTCAGCCGTGAATATGAGCTCAAAGTTCTGACGTGGGGCTCGAGCCCACACTGTTCTGATCCAGATTTAAGCCACGTTGCCAACAGTAATCGACTGAGTCAGCAATTCAGTCACCGGTTTGGAAATTGCTGCGCACGTGTAGCTGAAACTGTCCACAGTCCTGGGCTGAGGATTCCAGATGTTTACTGTAAATCTTGCCGTTGATCCCTGGGTGTAACTCTCTGATTTAATGTCTCTGCTTTATCAGCCGCTGAACTAATCTCTAAATCCGAGCCATGAGCAAACGGAATGTTCCTGGCGGAAATAACCTGTATCCTGAGATTTCCCTCTGTGCCTGTCTATCAGCCAGTCTGTGCTCTGTGCCCGGCAAGAGTCGTCTCTGCTGGTGCTCGCTCACAACTGTTTGTGGGGCGCTGCTGTGCGCAATTCGCTGCCGCGTTTCCCCCACAGAATATAACGTCAGTTCACTTTACAGTATATTCTGCGAAGCGCTTTGAGACGTCGCGAAGACGTGATAAGGCGCTGTATTAAATACAAGGATTATTATTGTTGTTATTTTCCAATACCAGCACCAGTCCTGGGGTTTGATCTCTGACCCTAACAGCGCGTGGAGATCAAGCTCACAATCTCCCGTCCCAATTTGGTCACTGAACTTGTCTATGCCCATGTAACAGAGAGGATACTGAGCGAGGGATGGAGGCTCATCCAAGGTGGCTTCTGTGGCTCGTTAGCGCATACTGACAGAACAGTGGAACTCTTAAGAAAATCAGCTTCTAATTTCATCTTGCATTTCGGAAAACCTTTTTAGGGATTTCCCCACATCTTCACGGATATTTGTCTAAGCGCAGATTGATCCTGGTTCCCGTGTCTGGCTTCCACAGATGGCCATTTCGGGCCCAGTCTCCCAGTGCCGGACCGGCTCACCCTTTTGCTCGGGTTTATTGCGGCCTCTGGCTCCATCGTCATCTCACATTCCCGAAGGAAATCAAATCTGTGCCGGATCTGTGGGGAAACGGGCCCTGTGCTTGGCAGAGTTCCCTTCAGCTGCAGTTTGATAGATTGTGCTGGAGACGGGCTTTGTGATTCACTAGGCCTGAACGTGGAATTGAATTATTTTAGGGGCTGTCAGGCGACTTGGTGTTTACTGCGTTTGATTGAGTTTTGCTGAAAACAGCAAATATGCCTGTATTTATTTTTGCTTTGCGTAATTGACGGTGCCTCAGAGAATGCTCTGAAAAACAGTATGAAACGTTCTGCACTGTCCAACCCTCCCCCGGTGTTTAACCCAAGTGGCCATTTGACTACTCGCGCTGCTCTGGGCTGGGGAGCTTGTGTGTGCATTCACACTTGCCTGGGCTGGGAGTGGGCGTGTTTCAGTACTCCCAAGACGCTATCCTGCGTGTGGAACTCTGTTTAAATGCAAGTTGTTGCTTGTGGCCTCTCTCCTCACACACTAATGTATTGCAGGAGCAGATCCGGGAATTCTGTACGGGAGTGCCTGCGGCCGCCAGGGATACAGACGACCTAGTGCAGGATCAGACCTTGTACCACTCATTCGAGGATGAACCCCAGCCCCTCGACAGGTCAGTACGGTCGACACGCCCGGGTCTTCCACAGTATCCCGCAAACGCCACTCACCATTGCTCCCCCCACACCGACCATGTGTAGGTTCAACTCCCGAGACCCCTACCCCGCCAGGTTCCTTCCTTGCCCCCCCCCCCCCACCCTACCTGCAATCAGCCCCACTCTCACAGTATAGATGAAGAAAGCCCTTCGGTCCACCCAGTCTCATCCCTCCAGAACGCCCACCCGACCGTGTACCGCCCCCCCCCCCCCACATCACTGCATCAAGCTGCTTTTTCAATTAATCCACTGTCTGGCTTTCACCGCCTGATCTTTCTCCTTGGGCTCGCAGATGTTCACTCACCTCACCTTACGCTGACCCTGGGGTCGAACAGGCCTCGCCCTACGCAGAACCTTCCACCAGTCCCTTTGTACTCCCCGCGAGGCCCGCGGAGCACAGCCGCCTGCCCTCCCACTCGGAGGGGAATGGCGGCAACGAGAGACGCGGTTCCTTCAGGGGACAGAGGTCGAGCAGCCTGGACCATTCCAGCAACGAGTACGAGTCGCTGGAGGACACGGACAGCTCCCAGTCGGCTGGCGTGGGAGCCCCAATCGAACACAAGCCCGAATTCTCCTTCCTGGAGGTAAGCAGGGGAGAGGTATTCCCTGTGTGTGTGTGTGTGCGCGCGCGTGTTGTGTTTTTGTGTGTGCGTGTGTGTGTGTGTGTGGTGGGGTGCGTGTGTGTGGTGGGGTGCGTGTGTGTGGTGGGGTGCGTGTGTGTGGTGGGGTGCGTGTGTGTGGTGGGGTGCGTGTGTGTGGTGGGGTGCGTGTGTGTGTGTGTGTGTCGAGACCTCTCTCTCTGGTCACTCTGCATCTAATCTGTGTTGGTACCTGACCGTGTTGGGGAGAGGGCGAGGGAGCTTTGCTCTGCGTCTAATCCGGGCTCTACTTGATCAATCCCGCCCATTCCTTGTTAGTGACGTAATTAAGGGGCATCTGTAATCCCTTCTATACCCACGATTTGCACCAAGCGCGAAACAGACCCTAACGTATTGCGTCAGCCTCCAGCCAGATAGCTCATGCTGAGATGGTCTGCATCCGTGCAGAGGCTGTGGGTGGTCAGGGAAGAATTGGGAGAGGGTAAAAGGTATAGTATGGAGCCTGGCCTAACCCGCCCGTCCCTTCTCCACAGCACGTGGCGGTCCTGGACAACGTGGCCCAGAAATCGCGGATACAACTCGGCAAGAAGAGCATACGTCGCCCGCCAGGGGCTAGAACCTCAAGGCGACAACGACTGATCTCAGGGGACGCCCAGATGTCCCCCGACCAAAACAACGGCGACTGGATGTACAAGGATTCCACGGGTAAGTGTAGCCATGCCCCCTCGCCCCTCAATTGGTGAGGCCGAGGTCCCAGGGTGGGGTAGGGTGGTATGGATGTGCCAAACTCGGGCGTTGTCAGAGGGCAGCGTTCTCTGGTAGATGCGGTGGTCTGTGAGCTGGTTGTTCATTGTGTGGTGGTGGGCGGTGGGATTGCACACACGCAAGGATTGGGTGGCACCGGGGAGGGGGGAGGCGACAGCTTCTAACCCAAAGCTGCTCATTGCCAGCCCGGCCTGGCACAATTCCTCGTCCTTGTCAAACTCCCACTGACTCCGTCCGCTCAGCGCATCGACTTCTAGATCCTTATTCTCATCTTCAAACCCACCTCCATGTCCTTCCCTCATCCTATCTCCGCGCACCTCCTGCGCTCTCCCCCTCTGGAACCTTCTCGCTTCCTCCCACACCACACCACCTCCTAACCCCCTCTGCTCCAGTGCCCCACACCATCTCCTTGAGATGTCCAGTGGGAAATGCTGAGGTTCTTGCTGAAGGTGCTCCCCTGTGGAAGCTGCAGTGAGTCAGGCCGATGGCCGATCTCCCCATGTTCGTGTGCTTTTCCCCATCAGAGCCCCAGCTGGTCAGACAGGAGGAATCGGAAGAGGAAGAAATACGGCCTCGGCCAATCCCAGTCATGCAGTCTCCGAGAGTCCCGATGTTCCCAGGAATGGACCCCTCAGCACTAAAGGTAACAAAACACTGCTTTAGGTGTTTATTGTGGTCGCTTTACAGGAGTGCTCGACTGTTCCAACTGTCTGCCATCCAGGATCCTGCTTGCATTGCGGATAAACGTGCGGGGCTGAGAAAATGATGCAAACCCCCCCCCCCCCCCGCACAGTGGTTTGGTGCACAAACCACTCATACGCGCTCACTCTCTCTCTCACACACACACACACACATACATGTTTTTTTTAAATGCTGCTCTTTGACCCTCTCTGTATCTCTTTCTCTCTCTTGTCATTGTATTTAGTTAGATATTTGGATGAGCAAGAGAGAGTTACCAGGACAGGGCCCCAGGCCATGTCTTTTCCCTGGAGCCAGTGTGTATAGATAACGTCGTCCCCGGGTGGTCAGGTTATGTTAGAACATTTCGCCCACAAAATATGTAGTCAATTCACTTTATAGTGCATTCTGTGAAGCGCTTTGAGACGTCTCAAAGGTGTGATAAAGTGCTATATCAAATGCAAGGATTATTATGTTATTATAAATCTTCCCCAAAGGAGGATCACAGCCACATCCTGTACTTGCTTGTGACTAGGATACTAGGAATTGTATAATAATAACCCTTGCATTTCATAGAGCGCCTTATCACGTGTGACCTTAGCGAACGATGGATGCCTGGGGCTCTTCACTGTTCTCCAGAAAGATACCGTCTCAGAAAGACCGCTGGGGTTTAAAACCAAATGGCTTGCGAGCTCCGAGCGCTGCCTGGCACGCTTCCCGCTGCTTGTCCAGTCAGGAACATGAACTAGTACCTGGGTCATGTAGGTGGGCAGCAGTTGTCCTCACGACCACGTTAACCGACGTTCAGCCTCATTTACGATGTCACCTCCAGGCGTTGAGAGGTGGTCGTGTGGAGAGCCTCAGACTGTGGGGCAGTGCCCAGCATCGCGTGGAGCGACGCTGCCACCTGATGGTTATTTGTGGAAATGCAGACAAGAGGCTGGAAGGGATAAGTTGACGAAGCAGCTGCTAATAAAAAAAAACCTAAAGATAGTAAACGGAAGAAATGCTGTTGCACAATCCGTTAAGTGACTTGCTTATATTATTGTGAGGATAGCAAGATATATTGTTTGGCCCAAGTGACTGATGCAATAACAGAGGGCTCCGGACGGATGAGCAAATGGGGGAAAAGTATGTAACTCAGTGTGAGGCAATGCAGATGTGGACAGGGACATAAATTGTGTGCGTGTGTGTGTGTGTGTGTGTGTGTGTGAAGAAGAATTGCCATTACGAGCACTGTCTGGCTCGCTTCCTGCTGCTTGTCTAGGAGGAAAACCGGGGATAAGGTGGAGATTTGAGTTGTTTAGTGACCATCGCAGTCTGTAAGAACATTCAGCAGAACCTCGGAGATACCAAGCGCCTTGGCTACAACTACACGGTTTACATTAATGTCGAAGCGGCTGCCCCATCACCCTCTTTAACTCCTGCTGTTCTCCTCTCCCCTGCCCAGGCCCGCCTACGGCGAAGCCGTCCCAAGGAGGAAGAAACCATGGAAACGAGTACTGTGCAGCAATCCCGGTCTCTCCACGGGCCGGCGGGTGTCAGGGTCCTGCCTCCTCCACCCGGCAAAGACGAGGGGTAAGCACTTTGACTGCGCCTTCAGTCACCCTCCTGCCCTACCCTCCCCCAACCCTGATCCCAACTACCTTTGCTCGGGTCCAAATCCCTGACTGTCCAGCCGGCACCTTCTGACGTCCTCCCAATGTGAAAGGCGCTACACAAATGTAATTTGTTGTTGTTGTTGCTGCTGCTGCACACTCTGACTCACTTCAGTAGATTTGAGTGCTGAAACCTGTGCCATTTCCTCACATCTTTCAGGTCAGAAGAAGCTTCTCCTTCTTGGCTCAGGGAGCTGAAATCGAAGAAGAGATTTAGTCAGAACCAGCATTGCCCTCCTGACTGGGTAAGGCTGCATCTGTCACCTGGGCATATTGGTCCACGTTCAGTCTCTGGGTCACAGAGTAACATTTGCCCACAATAATATACAGTCTATTCATTTTACAGCGTATCCTGTGAAACTTTTTGAAACGTCTCGAAGACGTGATAAGGCACTATGTCAAATGCAAGGATTATTATTATCTATTATTATCTACACAGGTCTGCTGTTAATGTACAGCTATCAGGCTGACTGACGGCAGCTCACACTGTGAGGGCATGAGGGAGGGTCTTCAACACAGCTGGAAACCGTTTAATAAAAAAGACTGATTAGATAAATAAAAATTCTGCGAAGATAGATTTTGTTTGGTCACTCAATCCACTATTGTTTGTGGGGTGCTGCTGTTCAAAATTGGCTACTGCTTTTCGCCCACAAAACATTGTCAATGCACTTTATTCTGTGGGGCACTTTGAGATGTCTCGAAGATGTGATCAGGCGCTATATGAAATGCAAGGATTATTATTATATTGTGGGATACAGTGTATGGTTTGGGACATTACATGTGCATGTGACTGCCAGGATGGTGGAAGGCAAACTGGGTGGACCCTGGTCTAGCAATTCTTGTTGTTATGTCCTTATTGAATGGAAATAGTGTGGTGTGGGAGTGTCCCACTGGCTGTCCATGGGATGATAGATGGGGAAGGGGGGTAGTCATTAATATAATCTCCCCAGTACTTTTACATTTAGCTTTTCGTTTTATTTTCAGAACAATCAATGAATGAGACCCCGAGAGGAAACCCCAGCCTGATAGAAGCCTTAAATAGTCAACTGGAGTTTATCAAGAAAGTGATTTGTGTCCCCATCCCACATGCTGCTGCTTCCTCCCTCGCTGCCTGCATGTACCTCCCCTTTGTCCTCTGTGAATAGGCTGCTTCACGTACAGCGAAACCCAACGCTCCAGGTTTGTGAGATCCGACCCCGTGGGGAAACGTCCCTGCCAACCAAACCAGCGAGACATCTAAACCTGCGATGGATAGAGCCCGTCTCTTTGGTACACTTCAGTTGTGTTTGCGGGACAGAATGTGACCTGGGGGGGTGGGCGGGTGGAGGAGGTCTGGTGTCTCTCGTTCGTCACTCGTCTGCTACAACCTCCGACTGTTCACCCAACGAGTTTACCGGAGTGGAAAGAACGAGTGGAAATCGGCTCATCGGTCACAGAACTCGCTGCCCCGTCCAACACAGACTCCCGTTTTGCCTGTTGCTTTAGGAGATGGAGGAGTTGTATCAGACTTAGGCTGTCATTACACAAAGGGCTTTTTAAAAAAAAACGATTCTTCATTTAAACCTGAGGTCTTTTGTTCGTAATACAATAATGTAGTGCACTCCAGAGAAGGGAGAGGGAGGGTGGGTGGCCGTTGTTGGCTGCTGTGCGTAATGTGCCGGGTCTTGTCAAGAGGGCGAGGGCTGTTGTTTGTATGTCTAAAGCCACAGATCACCTCGTGCCAACTGCCTCCTGTTAGTTAGCCTGGCATCGGTGCCTAGAGCTATTCTTCTCTTTCTGTAAAAATCAGACCTAGAGCTCTGCTTTCCGTTTTATAGAACGTAAAACAACAATAGAACAAAACCTTCTCCTGACGTGAGAGAGAACATGTAACGCTGTCATGTGGTGTGCAGCATGTTGAACGATTTTTATGAAACGCTTGTACAAACTGGCAAAGAAATTGTTTTTTTTGTACTACTGATGCACATAGGAAGTGTTTGGAGGTTCCTGAATGTCAGCCAGCCTTCCCGATTTAAAAAAAATAACAGATTTTTATGTATTTTGTTTTCCCTTTCCACGCAGGAAGAAAAGCAATAACCTCATGAGACCTTTAGTAACAACCTCTTGCAAAAGGACTCTAAATATTTGTCATGTCATCTTTTGATTTGCCTCTTGTAAAATAAGCAGGACAGAAAGGCTGACGTGGAAACTGACTTGGCTCAATACCCGATTGGAACTGGTGTCTCCCAGGAAGGGATAGGGAATGGGCCAAACAGCAGTAAACGTTAGCTTCCAGCAGCCCACGTTACCAAGGTCTTCGCTGCTGGGAGAATAGAGCACACCATGAGTGAATGTATGGAAGGGCTAGAACCACTGTATAATGGGGCTATGAAAGTATTCACAGCTGATTGGTGTGCAGCTGTGTTCATCTTCAGTAAAGAATCCACAAGCCTGGCCTGGAGCTAAGGGTTAGGAACTGAAAAGCAGATGTCACTGGGTGCAATCCTGGTGTCATTCTTTGTCTGTTTGTCTCTTTCTCTCTCGTTCATCCAATTCACTTGGAGTTGTGACAAGGGGTTGGCTTTTTGGGGTACTGTATTAATTGCATGCACATTGATTCATTTTGCTTCACCTGCTGTATGTGGGGGGGGAGGCAGTTGAGGAGGGATTAATGGCACCACAAAATAAATGAGGGGTGGGAGGGGAGGTGAACCTTGCATTTCTTTGGGGGAGAGGTCAAGATAAGTTGCCATTGGTGTTTGCAATCCAAGAAGTGCTGAACCTGGGGTACAATTCCAGTCACCCACTGCCTTATCTGGTTATGAGCTGCCATAGATCTTGTGCCATGTTAAAAAGCGTGTTTACATACCCACTTCCCTTTAAAAGGGAGTGTTGGTTACTCCTGTGATGTAACGAGGACTGGGTTTGGATTCTGTTTCCTGGTGTTCCGACAATGCACTGAATATGAGATTGTTTGGAAGCCCTCGCTACAAGGGTTTTGGAAGTTGTAAATGTTTATGGTGAAACATTCAGAATACAGCTGTACAGAGAGACCTTCTTCATGGGATTGTGGCCATAGACTACTGTAATTCCTGCCTTAGAATAATAACCTGGTCTGAAATTGGCTCCTTCGTGGTTGGCTATTCTCAATAGCAGAAAACAACTTGGACCAGTTCAGGTGATGTCCAATGGATAAACTGGAAAGGGGGTTCAGGTGGAAAACATATCAATCCAACAGCAGCCTGATTGGAAAGATAAGGCACTGTAATGCTACCTTTACCCTGATATTTGATATTCGCCCCCAAAATACACAGTCGATTCACTTTACAGTATACTCTGTAGTGCTTTGAGACGTATCAAAGACGTGATGGGGGCCCTATATCAAATGCAAGGATTATTATTATTCCGGCCCAGTGGCTGCTTGGTTAGCACTGTATTCAGTTTTACGATTGAACAGCTCAAGCTCCTCCAAGAGGCAGTGCCTTTAGACAGAGCGGTCAAAATGGTTTACTGCATCCTGGGAATCCTTTTGATTTCCTACCACGATGCACTGTGCCAACTGAGCATTCTCAGATCATTGACCCATAACATTGTCAGGAGTGGAAACGATGAGAACCGTAGAACGCACATGTATGTCTCCATTGCCAGTGTCTGGTGAACACTTTCGAGTGTGTTTTAATCGTTAGGGGCACACTTTGTTCAGGAGGGGGTGCTGTAAAGCCCTCCAATGGACTAGCTAAGTTTGGGCAATGGTCTCTCTATTCTGAATGTAATTTTGTCAGATGATTGTAAGAGTCTGGTATTTTATATTTTAAAAGTGCTATGATGGTGAGTGCAAGCTGTGTAATCTCAAATTTTCCTTTTGTTTTGTATTTTAGGTTTACAGCCTGATCAAAGTCTATTTGTGTATAAATCATTCCTTTGTCATGTTTATTGAATAATCGGGTGTGGAATTTCTCTCCTCTCACCAAAGATTGGTTCCTGCTTGCACTGCACTCCTCAGTGTACGCCACCCTCCTCCAAGTCTACTTTCTTAACAAAAAACATGAGTCATTTAGTGTCCTTCAGGTGGCGTATAGTCTCGGAGCGCTTAATAGTGGCGGAGATTGATACCAAGCCAGGGGGAGGTGACCATAAGCACGGTCAAAGAGGCATGATCTGGAAAATGGGGAAAAGGGGGCCAAGGCAGATGGATTTAGGAAGAGAGTTTAAAAGTTTCGGGGTGTAGTGGCTGAAAGCACAGGTTGCCGACAGTGGAGCGGAGCAGCAAACCCATTTATATTGCACCGTTTTATACACCTCACGAGGCACAAGGTATTCTACTCGAGTGGCACTTTTTCTGAGTCACTTGTCAATGAGTAATGTTCTGTTCCACACTGACTGCATTGGCCGTGGTGCAAACGTTTCTCGTAGTAAGGGTGAGTTATCGTCGCAAGAATATGGGCGTTTGTATGAATTAATTTTGTGCGCTCGGGAGAAAATGTCAAACCATTGATTGCGAACATCTCATGGGAGAACATCTCTGCCTCTTGACCTCCACTCCATTCACACTGTCATTGGTGTTGGGGGAGTTATGGAACACTTTGCCGAGCACGGATGGGGACAGTATTTATGTTTTCTTTACACATTTTAGTTTTTCAAATAGAAGGATAAGTACAGTGTACTCTGGGGAGAGAGGACAGTCTGGAAGAATTATTAAGGGAGCTGAGCACCTCCGCACTCGGAATAAATTGTATTCCTAATTTGATCATTTATCTAAGATTGAACAGAAACAACACATGGCTCCTTGCACTAACTGGGGCATAAATCTCCCAGCTCCAACCCTGCCGCCAAATCATTGCTCCGGTTACTCCCCATGGGGGCTCAGAAGGAGGTTCTGGTAAAGTGCTAATGGGTTCATGCATTTTACTTTTGAAATTGTTTCAATGAGGAACTTATTGCTGGGAACAGCAAAAAAGAACCGCCACAGGAACTGTGTGATATCTGAAAACTGAGGCCGTGACCACACAGCCACCGTCTGATGGTGGTGAGAGAGTGCTACGTGGCTATGTTCGCACCACATGGAGTTTTCACTGGGTAACTGGCGGTTTCTCGGTTGTGGCTCTGAGATCTTCCAGCATCTCCCTAGAAATACTGAATTGAGCAGGTCCACAAAAGAAAACTCAACCAACTCAAGGCACGTGAATGGGAGCAGCAACTCCAACTGGTGGACTTTTCCAGGGGTAATAATCCCTTCAAAAAAAAAATAATAATTTGGTCACTCAAACCACAACTGTTTGTGGCACACCGCTGTGCGCAATTGCCTGCCGCGTTTCGCTCGCAAAATATACAATCAATTCAGTATAGTGATTTGAGACATCTCGAAGAAGTGGTAAGGCTTTATATTGAATGCAAAGATTATTAATATAACCTTTTGCAGACCAAGATCTGTGTTGTTAACACTACAAGACGGAGGGGAGCTGGTCTTATTAACATTCTCCGGGCCGTGTGAGGTGTTCACAGAGAATATTAACCCTCTCTCCCAGTCTTGAATTTCAATCACAATGTAGAAGGATTGGAGTGTCAGCGTTCATTGCAATAATAGTGACTAATATGCAGCGAAAGAAATCAACCCTTCATGTCAGGAGGCTGTGTCCAAGCACTTCATTGGATTTCCTATAAATTTAGGCGGCACACACACACACACACACGCAAACAAAAGTCACGAGAGTCTTACATTGACAAGTGCAGTAAAAGGTGGAAAACACAATTCAACATCTAACCGTGTAGGAATAAAAAGCCCATCCATCATATCTTCCACACAAGCTTTATCCCATCCGAGTCATATTCCATCCTTTCCTGCAATGGGTTCCACAAGCCCATCACGCCTGCGCTCACCGGGCTCCACTCACTCCCCGCTCCCCATTGCTCAACTTCAAGACCCTTGATCTAATTTTCAAATGCCTACACACCCTTCCTTGCCCCACCTTACCTCTATTATCTCCTGCACTCTCCGAAACATTGGGCCACTTTCCTTACTCCACACGTCTGTGTTTACCTAACAGTCAGCAGGAACTTGGTTGTCAGTTGATTGGTGGATCGCTTTTCCGGGGGCAACAATCCCTTCAATATTTTTTTAAAAAAATAATAAATTTGGCCACTCAGTCCACAACTGTTTGTGGGACACTGCTGTATACAATTGGCTGCTGAGTTTCGCTGACCAAATATACAGTCAATTAACTTTCCATAATAATCTGTGAAGCGCTTCGAGACGTCTCGAAGGCGTGAGAAAGCGCTACATCAAATGCGAGGATTATTATTAATAATACTGTACCCCGAGCACTTCATTCAGATTCGGATAACCTTCTGGGAGAGTGTCTCCCTCTTCCCCTCGAGACTCTGCTTTTTGCAGCACTGTTTGCCCTCGGCTTTCAAAACCGCATGAAATCATTTCATTACATCATGTCCAGTTTTTAATGTCCTCTTGTTATCATTTCTGAGAGCGTTAAGCCTTTAATATCCTCATTAAAGGCTCTGACAGTGAATTGTTAGCCAAGTGGACGGGACGAGAGTTGGATCCAAATAAAAAGTGTTGACCCTTGCAGTTCGGGGGATGCTTTGCCTGGCAGGGCTGTGGTGTTGCTGTTCCAATCTGCTGAGCAGGGCTGGTATTTTAATCTGTTTCCAAACAGCAGGCAGGATGGTGGGGGGGGGGCGGTGAGAGTTTGGGAAATCTGGGGGTTGAAGTGTCAGGACCATGTGCTCGGTCTGTGCCACTGAGAATCCGATAGGATGATCGGCCGATTTTTTGCTGTGTTGACTGATGGGGAGATCAGAGCAAATCCTCGGCTCTTTTTCTCCCAGATGGATGGATGAGCCCATAAATAGGGCATCAGGTGTGGACAGAGCAGCGGCCAGAGACTCGACTCACACCCAACCCAACTCAACTCATCTCAACTCCATCATCATCAACAGGAGCAAAGGAGCAAAAGTACGCCAGAAAGGTACCTGTTCTCCTCTCTCCTCTCCTCTCCTCCCTGCCGGAGCCCCGCCACAAGTATCTGTGATACTTGAGCAACTTGTGGATCAAAAATTTCATTTCTCAGTTATTTAAAGTGGACCCATTCCCCCCCCCCACCGCCCACCCCCACCCCACAACCACACTCAATGTTTGCATTCATTGCTTAATGCATAACGAGTACATTTGGGGATTTACCTTTTTTTCCCGCCCCCCCCCCCCCCCAGTGATTTATTTTGGAATGTATTTTAAAACCAACACTTAGAAACGTTGATTTAAAGATTTTAGTTCCCTTATTTCTCTCTCGCTCTCTGTGAGATCAGTTCTCTGCTCTCCTGTGAAGCTATCAGAGCCTCCAAAACCCAGGAGCTAGCGACAAAACCAGCTAAACTATTCATATTCGGAATACTTCACCACTTTCTGTGTTAGTAGCCACTATTTTTCCTTGCAGCGGCAGTTGTTTCCTGTTTGTGTTTTCGGTTTAAATATCTGTTGAATCATAAGAACCTGCAGATCTCTTTCTCTCTCTCTCTCTCTGCCTCTCTCTTGTCTCCCCAGACTTGTTTAGATAGTTAATGCTTATGGCTGGGTTCAGGTTGGATTCCTCCCAATAATGGTTGGGGAACTCAGTCCTCATTCTGTGCGCCTCCTGGAGGCTGGTTGCAGATTTGCAGTGACCCCCCCCACCCCCACCCCAGTCCCCAGCCCTGGCTCATTCCGCCCCCCCACCCACCCCCACGTTTTGTGTCCTAGGTTAAAGGATGGCAGAGCAGCAGGCGGCACCTGAGCAGATGGACGCAGGCAAAGCGCTGGCCACAGCCACAGCCAAAGCCGGGGCCAACTACAAGGTACAAGTGGCGACATCACATCGAGACATTTGCTTAACACCTGGCTCACGATTATTACATGTGTTACGTGTGCGTGTGTGTGTGTCTGTGTGGGGGAGGGTGTTTAAGGAATGTTTTCTGTATGTTTGTGTGTGGAGGTGGGGGCGAGCTGTTTCAGGAATGGTGTCTGTGTGTGACGATCTCTGGGCGGTGTTATGAGTTTGGGTTATTAAGCGTTTCAGTGGACATTACGCTTGTTAAACGTGTTCTAGCGCAATCCCGTGAGTTGATCTTTGTTCGTTATTTACTGCCTTGTACAAATGGGGTAGCAAATTCTGTTCCCCACAGGTGAGTGAGCCTGCGTTGACCTGGTTGCTATCAGTTGTGGTAGTAACCGCTCAGAATTGAACAGTGAGTTATTTAGTTACCTAGGAACACAAGAATATAGATGATCTACCAGCGCAGTCCATCTCGTTCATCCCGATTTACTGTTGAAATTTTCCCTTCCATTTTTCTCCCTTGATCGTTTTCTCCTGAAATGGTGAAGCCGGGCTGGGGTGTAGTAAGAGACAGCAGCAAGACCTCAGGCTTGGGCATTTGTGTGAACACGCGTAGTCAGCGGCTTCTGCAAAAGGAACCATCATAGGCGCCCCTAGTCTTGGGTTGATGTCCACCATGGAAAATGTTCAGGAGTTCAGGCAAACACTGGCTGATGTGGCCCCTCCCTAGTCTGCAGACACTATACCAATTTCAGAGACTCTACTCTTACCACAGTGGATATCAGCTAAGTCAACACGGGCCAGTGATGGAACCTGGTCTCACCTGTGGGGCACAGAATTTGCTCACATTAAGGCTCCCAGTTATGGCTGAAGTGCTTCGGTGACACAATGTCAAATGTAAGTCCTGAGCGTTCAGTAACATATTCTATTATGTTTTAAAGCTCACAATCTATGAGCTCGAGAATTTCCAAGGTCGCAAGGTTGAGTTTACTGGGGAATGCTTGAACCTGGGAGAAAAAGGATTTGAGAAAGTGGGATCGATCCAAGTGGAAAACGGACCGTAAGTATATATTGAGAGAATGTTTGAAAATGTCAGTGAAGCAAAGAGACAGGGTGAGGGGCTAAATAAGGGGGGGGGGAAATGGGTCCGTTCACTGCTGTGCACACTTGGCTGCCGCGTTTCGCCCACAAAATATACAGTATATTCTGTGAAGCACTTTGAGACACCTCGAAGACATGATAAGGCGCTGTATCGATTATTATTATTCTGCCTAACAGATCACCATATTTCTTCAATGTACAGACAGGCATCTACACCTCCCTCCTAGCTTAATAATATTAATAATAATCCTTGCATTTGATGTAGCGCCTTATCAGGTCTTCAGTGCCAACACCTCAACCAAATCTGCCTACTTTATTTGAAAAGAAATGTATACTATATTTGTGTTATAATTAAATTTACATTCATTATTTTTAAAAGAAATTTCGCCCAATATTTTGCAGATGGGTGGGTTTCGACCGTCAGGGCTTCAATGGTGAGCAGTTTGTGTTTGAGAAAGGCGAGTATCCTCGCTGGGACTCGTGGTCCAACAGTCACTCCAGCGAGAATCTGGTCTCCCTCCGTCCTGTCCGGGTCGTAAGTACCTCTCCGCTCGGTGTGAAGTGTGTTTGCTTGTTGAAGATTTTTTTTTTAACCCCACGCTCTCCAACTGAGAGGGAGGTGGTGTCTGTTGGAAGCAGCCCTGAGGTGCAGCTGCTTCTGCTTGGTGTCAGCCTGGCTCAGTTGGTAGCACCCTTGCCTCAGAGAGTCAGAAGTTTGTGGGTTCAAGCTCCAAGTTGGGACTTTGAGCTCATAGTCTAGGCTGGCACTCCAGCGCAGTGCTAGGGGTGCACAAGTATTGTCAGAGGTGCTGTTGTTCCAGACATTAATTCGAGGTCTTACCGTACCCATGACCAACAATCCTCCAGATGAATTTGTCATTGAACAAATCATTTGTGGCTCGCCCAGCACACTTCGGCAGCGTTCGCCGATTTAAAAAAAAAAATTTCTATAGGTGATTGCAATTACTGAAGTGCTTCGAGCAGTTTAATCTGGTTTAATTTAGTCTAATAAGTACAAGTTCTTTCTTATTGCAGGATGGCAGTGAGCACAAGATCAGCCTCTTTGAGAACTCCGGCTTTAACGGGAGGAAGATGGAGATCATTGATGATGATGTGCCCAGCCTGTGGGCCCATGGATTCCAGGACAGAGTAGCCAGTATCAAAGCCATCAATGGAACGTAAGAACCCAGCATAGTCTCATGCGTTTTACCGTAGGATCTTAAAGACCAGAACGTAACCCACTTTAATAGGCATTCCTGATGCCTCTCAACGTAACACTCACTGATGTATCCAAATCCCTTATTGTAGCACTCTCTCACCCACATCCCTGAAGACCGAAAAAGCAGGATAGTCGCTTCAGCGAGATGTCACTGAAACAGCATGTTTCTCTTTGCTGGAAATAACTTGCATTTTTGTAGCACCTTCTACGTTGACAACATCTCAAAGTACTTTTATAGTATTGTACTGGAAGGCCAGGGCCTGCATTCATCAGGATGTTGCACACAACCTACCACCGTACGTCCTGTAGTGTACTGGTTAGAACGATCGCCTCGCAAGCGAGAGGACCTGGGTTCGATTCCCAGGCAGGGCAAAACCTTAAGCAAGTTGCCTTACTCCGCACACCTTTGTTTACCTAGCAGTAAGTAGGAACCCGGTTGTTAGTCGATTGGCGGATCGCTTTTCTGGGAGTAATAATCCCTTCAAATAATAATAATAATTTGGTCACTCAATCCGTGGCTGTTTGTGGGACACTGCTGTGCACAATTGGCTGCCGCATTTCACCCACAAAATATATACAGTCAATTCACTTTACGGTATATTCTGTGAAGCGCTTTGAGACGTATCAAAGACGTATCCCAGAGGTGAAGGAACAGGAGTAGTTTCATAAGAAACTGCCTCCTCATCCCTAGAGAGAGGCTGCTTCCACATAATAATCAATAATAATCCTTGCATTTCGTACAGAGCAGGATGTAATCTCTTGCATATAGCCCCTGTGACGAACTGTTCCTGTTTCAAGCTTCTTTCTGGCTACCCGAGCGACCTGACTCATGGTTACTTTCTGTTGTCCCTGCAGGTGGGTAGGTTACCAATACCCCGGTTACAGAGGACACCAGTACATCTTTGAGAAAGGAGAGTACAAGCACTGGAATGAGTGGAGCGCCAGTCAGCCCCTGCTCCAGTCCATCCGCCGGGTCAGGGACATGCAATGGCACAAGCGAGGCTGTTACCAAGTACCTGCAGCCAGTAGCTGAAGGAGACACGAGGAACACTCGAGGCAAGAGGTCACCAGCAGGAAGTACACAAAGAAAAGGCGGATGAAGTAGAGCAGACACCGGCCACGGGAACTTGCCGCCTTTCCCCTCTGTCCTGTGACGATAAGAGCAAGAGTCCGCCAATAAAATAGTGACTGATGGGAGCCCAGTGTGTCGGCACATTTTTCTGTGTTTCTTCCTTTTCTAGCACGTATTTAAAACATTTGCGCAAGGCACATCTGCTGTCTCTGTTCCAAGGTCCTGAGGGTTTGTATTAGACTCACGCGGGGTGCTTTGCACTCGCTCTGTGCAATACAATGATAAAAGCTCCTGAGCTCAAAGGGTTAACTCACTGTTCCTATCCTGAAATCAATTGAGTCTCAGGCATGGGAATAAAGTCTGCGG
Organism: Callorhinchus milii; assembly: GCF_018977255.1. Taxonomy (NCBI): domain Eukaryota; kingdom Metazoa; phylum Chordata; class Chondrichthyes; order Chimaeriformes; family Callorhinchidae; genus Callorhinchus; species Callorhinchus milii. The sequence continues at coordinate 9,683,194 of NW_024704749.1, read as the reverse complement.
GTGATCAGGTAATCAGGAGATCCTGCTCACTGTGCGACCAACTGCTCAGAGTTTTGTGAGTAGCCTGCACCCCATAATGACACATCCCAGGGAAACTGATGGTCTGTTCATGACATTGCAGCTTTAACTGGTCTGAAAAGCATGTGATTGGGGTGAGTAAACACTGTGAGCTTTGGGAGATCATTGTGTGGTGATAAAACAACACATTCCCTTTCAGAATTAGCTCCAGCTCCACCAAACCGATTCCCATTTATGACCAGCCACTGGTGACAATCCTGAATAAGAGCGACACAAAGTGTGTTTCAAAAATTCTTAACTTAACTTCTCAATTGACTGGAACGTTTTCTCTTTAGTGTCAACAGGAAATCTAACGCTGAGGTTTAGTGTTATCACTGACACACACTGACCTACAGAGAGCCCACTCAAACAAAAATAGACTGACACGTCCTCAGTTAACGGCATGGTCGATGTGGATGTTTAAAAAAAAACACGAAACTCAGAGTAATTAATATGTGGAACAGACTCCCGTTAACTCTGCATTGATTAACTCGTTTTTTTAAAAGAAAAACGGGTTAAATAAGTACACACACGTGCACACGGACACTCACACGCGCACACGCACACATGCACACAGACGCTCACAGCCACACGCATACACAGTCACACACATACACAGTCACACACACGCCAGTTGCAGTATTGGCAGTAAGCCAGGGCGTCTCTCCATCACTGATGGGCACCTTGTCTCTGGGAAGGAAAATGACTAAGGATTTTACTTTCTAACTGAATAGATTTTCCAGACTCCTGACCATATATGCAGTAATATATGGAGTCAATTGCAGATATGTGGCAGTGAATTAAATGCTGGAAGTAGATTTGGGGGGTTTATTCCAAAGTGGTACTGATTCTTAAGAGGCATCATCCTTTGAAATTATTAAATTATGCCACAAAGTGGGGCTAAGGGATTGGAAGATTTCTTCCTCCACAGCACAGTGGTTGTGTGGAACAGACGCCCAGCTAAATGAGCTAATGCTGCATCAATGAACTGCTTCACGAGAGACTGGATAACAATGTGGTTGGGAACGATGATATAGGACACAGGGTGGGTCCGGACCGGGATGAATAAATACACTGTGGGACACTATGGTTTCTGTGCTGCGGAGGCTGGAGAACAGGGTGGGATGTTGTGCGCGGGTAAATGCTGGAAAGAAATGTCGCGATGGATGAATCTTCTGGAGATTTTTCTCGATTAATTTGAGATCAGGGCAACTTTGTCCGGAGTGACCAATTTTAGTTGGGGGATTGTTTAATGAGTTCTGGCGGAGGGGTAGATAGTCATTTCAGCAATGCAGAGCTCGCAGGTTGTGTCTGAGCTTAAATAAACCCATGGCCCACCAGGTCTTATGGCCATTATTATAATCGAACTTTGAGCTTTAAACTTAGAATGTTGCCCGAGCCAATATATTATAGGTATAAAGTGCTATTTGCCGAGCTTGATATTAAAGACTGCAACAGTACCAGAGAGCAGGTTAGATATTGGACAAATGCTATTGTTTTACAGTCAAAATTATCAGCTGGCAGCACAACGTACATGTGCACTTTAATAATAATAATAATAATCCTTGCATTTGATATAGCGCCTTATCATGTCTTCTAGACGCCTAAAGCGCTTCACAGAATATACTGTGGAGTGAATTGACTGGATGTTTTGTGGGCGAAACTTTATACAATGACTTGCATCTATACAGGTTTTTGCGCAGCGAATTCGGAGAGTGAAGACTGCGTGAAGTGTAGGAGTCTAGTGCAGAGCCTGCCGGTTACATTGAATTTATTCTCTGTCCCTTCATTAAATAGATACAGCATACCTGGCATTTGGATAGTAAACCAGTAAACTCAACCGACCTACCACACGTCAATCACATTCCTCAACCTCTTCTCTCTTTAGATCTTGCTTCTTAAGTCCCTCTGCACTGTTTCATTCTTCCTATATTACATATTCCCGAAGCCTATTATCCTTTATGCTGTGCCTTGTCAACTTCCACCTGACGTCCTAATATTACTTCCTAACATTTTGATTTTTACCTTGTGTCCCCTCATTGTCTGAAGCCTTCAATTCATTAAATTATTTCCGCCAAAGTATCTGTGTCATTCCCTTCTTTGCAGCACAGGTTGCAGAGTTTTGGATGGTCTCCCGTCCCTGTCGATCGCAACATAAATGAAAAATGGAAGGAAGAGACAAAATAAAACTGAAAACGAAAACGAACATTAATAGAGATTTCTCCCTGGGTGAACTGTGCCTAGTAAAGGAATACACAACATGACTCAGTATGTCCTGTGCTCACTAATTACAAATACATCCAGTCTTTTTAGATTAGTTACCTGTCTGTGGTAACTCGAAAACATGGGTTGGATGAATTATGTAAATTAATCATTTTAACAACCGCTGACATGAGTCCACTTACTGATCATGGTGGAAATAAAACAGAGAGATAGTTGACCCAACAACCCACGTGGTAGAAATCCAAACCTTTTGATGAAAGACTGTTTTTTTTAAAGGCCGGATATCAATGGACATGCCACAAAAGTCACAATATCATGAGGAGAGAAACAGCCAAAAGGCCAATGAAGCACTTCCTCCATCAGTCTTCAATAGGGATGGGGACGAAAATAACAAATAAAACTAGCATTGAATGGTTCAAAGTAGGGAGGGTAATTTTGCTCATGGACAGAATAATAATCCTGCAATAATAATCCTTGTATTTGGTATAGAGCCTTATCATATAGGAAGGTCATCACTACGGATGTTGAAAGGCTGGCCGCCGATGGTAGGGCGGGTCGGGCGAGAAGCTGGAGCCTCCTCAATGGAGGGAGTGGACAGCCCAATGTGGGGGTTTAGCAGGTCAGAGTGGTAGGAGGTCGACCTCGCTTTGACTTCTCATCTGAAGGTCGGCATCTCTGGCAACACAGCACACCCCCAGCATTGCATTGGAGTGTCAGGTTAGACCGTGTGAGTTCAAGTCCCAACGTGGGATTTGAACCCAGAACCTTCTGACTCAAGGGGCAAGAGGGCTACCACTAAGCCAAGCTGACACGCAGAAAATGGGGGTAGGGGAAAGGAAAGTCTGAAAGTGCAAGGTTTCCCAATGCTGATCACATCCTGCCTAAAGTTAATTGGAGGGCAAATTTGATCCCATAGCCTTAGATACTCAGATACAGTCCTGTAGTTTTCAAGGTTCTAGATTCACTGGTTACCTTTCAAGAGTCATAAAAATCACTGAATTCCTCATTGAATCCACTATGGAAATCCCCAGCTAATCTGGGCCTTTAAGTAAGATTTTCCCTCTAATATTGATCTTAAATCAAAAATGGTTTTGATCAATTTACAATCTATTCTATTAAACGCTGCGGTTAATGTTCGGGGAACGCAAAAGTGTTGGTGATTGTTAATAAAATAACCCAAAGTGAGGAACTGTGACATACTGAGAAATTTATTGGTAACATCATCCCACACAATGAGAACAAGTTACATTTGTGAAGCGTCTTTTATGTCAGGAAGACGTCCCAAAACGCTGATCATCAAGGGAGGATTCTCTACGGCGCGTTCTTTCCATGTGTTGAATTGGTTTCTTACTCTCTTTTCCAGTTTGTTCCTGAGCTATGGCGAAGTTCTGGCTTGTGACAGGAATAGGACGTTGGCTCGGAAACCACTGGAGTAGGGCTGATGTGTGCATTGTGAGCAGGGTCATGTTCCTAGCTCCTGGCACAGTGAGAGCTGATGCAGGCACTCTCCAAATCTCTGTTCTCTAAACCCAAACAATGCGGGCACCCGACGAATCTGAAAGCTAATGAAATAATTCAACCCGCCTTGTGTTCAGTAACACAATGCTCTCTGCGTGTCAGGGAAACCTGCGCTTTATTCAGCATTAATCCCGACCTATCACAATGTATCTGTCCACAAGTTTCGTTGTAACCCTTTAACAAATAATTTTTGGCTCGGTCCTGCTTCGGTTCAGTATAAATTCTCAGAGAGACCGACATTCTGTACTGACACGACTGGGTTCTGGTAAGAGCATTCACATCTGAAGCCATTCTATCTTAGCGATTTGCTCGTCATTTGTAAAATCACTAGAATTTAAATACCTTCTTTTAGCAATATCGTAGAGTGATTGTGTCTCTTCCGATGTCCCGTGCCTGTCATATATTGCATGTGTTTTCTAAGCTGCTCGAGCTATTTTTTTCTACTCTGCTGCAAGAACCAAATGCAGATCAGAACCGGTTGCTGGAGAGAATGAGGAGCTATCAGAGGTGAAGGGGAGATTTTCAGTTCAGCAGAGAGGGTAGAAGCAACTTCTTCACGAGAGCTGCAAAGGTTAAAGACGACTGATAGAGGTCTTCAGGATGTCTTATCAATGGTTATGATGGCGTGGACAGTAATAAGATTATTTCCACTGGTCGGCAGGACAGTAACGAGAGAGCAGACGTTTAAGATATTCGCAAAAAGAAGTATTAAAGGGGCTGCTGGAATGCATTTCTTTATAAAGAGGCTGATTGGAATATTCTGTGCCACAAACTACTGTTGAGGGTGCACAAATTATTTCAAAAGCAAGTTAGATCGATGTTTTAAAAAGAAGACAATTAGGTGGTTCATGTGGAGAAAAGCATTAGTGAAGGTTTGGGCTGAATGACCTGTTTCCGTGCTGTAACTTTCTATGATTTAATGGAACTATAACGACCGGGCATTTTAAGAATTGCAAAAGGCAGTGATGGAAACAAACTGCTGTATCGCTGTTGACAAGGAAGGAGATTACAGCTTATTGCCAAAAAAAAAGTTCTAGGGTATAAATTCAAAAAGTGAATGGATTGTGATGGATTCAACGCAATGAGAATTAATGGCGAATTTCCACATTAAAGAGAAACAGAATCTTACAGAGAATAGCGGATTCTCGAGAGCTGGAATTTAACCATGTGATTCGGTGATTTGTATATTGAATTAGTACAATACAATGCAATTCATATTTGATATATAACACTTTTCATGTCAGGAGGATGGACAGAAACGCCTCCTGACATTTATGATTAATAGCAGTGATTGCTCAAAGTGTTTAGATACTTGAGTTTTAAAGCCTTCCAGCATTTGTAGTGTGTTTTGAAGTCCACACCACTACTTGTGTGTGTTTATTGTACTTGGCATTTGGATGGGTTTTGATGGCTACAGTGGATGCCAATGTAAATGATCGCTACCAGCGTGACTGATGGATTAGAGACATTTCTATCGTTACTGAAGCGCTACCCAGAAATTATTGTCAGTTGGTTGCTAGGCAGTTCTGTAGCCAATATTATAACATTGCAGTTTTCCCTGAAATATTATAAAATGAAATATTAAAAAAAAAGGAACAGTTTTGGCTTAAATTCCATTAGAGCACACATTAAATGGTATGCATCTGTCCAGTTTGATCTCCCAATTAATGACTGACAACTGAATGGCAAGTACTTTTTCCTGAGACCCACTGTCAAATATTGATCAGTTATAACCAGTTGTTGTGTCTCGTTTACAGAAACACATACAACTTCAGCAATAATGGCATCTGAACAGACTCCAACCCCCAAACAACAGCCCAGCTCCACAGCTGCCCACAAGGTTGGTCTTCTGTGCTTTCTTTCTGCTCTCTTTCCACTTGTCCCATCATTTTTACACAGTAACCCATGTTGCTACTTCTCCGCTCTTCTGCTTGAACTGGAAGGGCCTTAGCTGTGTGTTACCCACATGCCTCATGAGAGCTCCACTGCTGTGAGATGTTCTTACACGCGGTCTATAATAATAATAATAATGATAATAATGCTTGCATTTGATATAGCACTTTATCACGTAGTTGAGACATCTCAAAGTGGATTAACTGTATATTTTGCAGGTTAAATTGTGCACAGCTGTGTCCCACAAACAGTCGGGGATTGAGTGATCAAATTATTACTTTTAATTTATTTGGGGAGGGATTATTACTCCACAGAAAGCAATCCGCTGATTGACTAACAACCGGGTTCCTACTTGTTAGTCTAGAGTTACTTTTGATCTCCCCCACCACCTCGGGCGTTAAATTCTTTACTGTTAGAATTACTGGCAGACAAGTTTTGTAGAATTCTCAGAATAAGGAGAAAATCAAACCCTCGAATTTTCCCTACTTATTCCCGTTTTGTTACCATTTTTCAGATTGTTCTGTTTGAGCAGGAGAATTTTCAGGGACGTTTCCATGAACTGAGCGGCCCCTGCCCTAACTTGAAAGAGGCCGGAATGGAGAAGATTGGGTCTCTGGTGGTGCACTGTGGACCGTGAGTACATTAAAACCGAACCAGATTCAAGACAACATTTACAGGTTATACTGTCAGATATAATAAGAGGATACAGGAGCAAGGGTGTGAAGGGCAATTTTAGGGTAGACAAAGTATTTCTTTACACACAAGGTAATCAATGGCAAAGAATGGGTTACCAAGTAAGATGTCAGGAACTAGGATGTAGGCACATTGGAACAGGTGTAGGTCATGCAACCCCTCCAGACTGTTCCGCCCTTCTATTAGATCATGGCTGATCCGGACCTCAACTCCCATTAAGGATGCTCAACTTATGTAAGAAACACCTTTATGGTGGAATGGAAGGCTAATCAGGTAGATATTGTGGAAAAATGAGAATCGAACGGGGCCAAGCTAGTGTGAAATGCAAATGTAAGAATGTAGTCAACTAGCATAAATAGGACTACAGGCAACTATATCATCACACATTCCTGATGGGCAATGACATTACACACTCTGATGATGGGGAAACCTTAATCTACCTTAGTCTAACAGTTATAGAACCCATGTCATTGAATAAGCAGGAGAACTTTGTTGTATGGTGCGTAATGCTATTTGTTGTCTGACTGAGAGCAATCTCTACAGATGGATTGGCTATGAGCAGGCAAGCTGCAAAGGCGAACAGTTTGTCTTTGAGAAAGGAGAATATCCCCGCTGGGATTCCTGGACAAACAGCCGCAGAAGTGACACCCTCGGCTCCCTCAAACCCGTGAAACTGGTACGTTGAGATTAATCATAGGATTAGAACATATGCAAACAGACCTGGTGTCCTTTATGGGTACCTACAATATGTCCAGGCGAAATACAATGATTACTGATTACTTACACAATGCAGAAGCTGAGAGTTAATTCATTTCCCACTTAGGCTCACAAATGTCTAATATTTCCAATATTGTCCTATCAGTATCCTATTTATCATAAGATATCTTTTTAAAAAATATTTAATCCAAAGGATGGCATCTCTAATAATGTAGTATCCCACCAGTACTACACTGGACTGTCACCTATATTAACTGAAATACTCTGTAAATAATAGTCTTACTTAGCTGGCTGGTGTTCATAAGAACAATTATTAATATTGTCTCCTAAAATAATTAAAGTCACTGTACAAACTCACTAATCATGTTGAGTATCTGCATGGAGTTGCTCTTCAGAAGTTATCTTAATGGTTTAAAATTATGTACTACAGTGTTTGAGTTCTGGAATTTCCAGCTTTTATACGTTGGTTAAATGACCAGAAAAGCTGATCAATAGCGCATTTAATTTTACAATTAGTTAACTACAGGTGAATTAATTGACATTGCTATCAAATGTGTTAGTTAAATTGCCATTCCAATGGATTGATAGACATAGAATGGCAACCAAACTGAATCTGCGCTGGAAATTATTTATCTTTTAGTGTTGTGACATTTATTCATTCCATTCTAATGTTTATCCTTCATGTTCTTGCATCAATAAGGACGGACATGAGCACAAGATTATCCTTTTTGAAAACCCCAACTTCACCGGAAAGAAAATTGAAATTATTGATGATGATGTGCCAAGTTTCCATGCACATGGCTACCAGGAGAAAGTCTCATCCATTCGTGTTCTGAATGGAACGTGAGTATTGGGAGCAGAAAAACTAAGCCTAATAACAGGACGCCACTCAACACTGGAAAGATTAAGTGGTCAGTCGTGTATATGGTTAATTGGATCACTCACGTCCTGCATCCCAGCTGATCTCTGCCTCATCAGAATTAACCCCACATTGAACATACTGATGTGAAGCACAAGGGTGGAAGGCCAACGTCCCGAGTCGACTTAGTGTTCAAGAATTTTGATGTCAGGGGTTTTAGATCGCATTAACTTTCTGCCAATTTTTCTTTTCCATTTCTTTCCCAAAGATGGGTAGTATCTCCTCATACCTGACTTCTATAGCCAAGAGGGTAAAAAGGTCCAACTGGCTGATTACTCGTGGCTAACAGCAATCGTCCTCTTTGGTTAACCTGCAAACCAATGCGGTGTGCTTTGGTCATATTGGCTCTTCTGCATCAGAACACATTAAGTTCAATATATAAGAGACATTGAAGCCTAGAGGAGAGATGTTGGAACTCCTTGGATGCGAAGGGGGAATATTCTTTAATGTCCCTCTGCTTTCAGTAACTCATGTAAATAATAAACCTGTGGAACAGGCTTCCCAGGGAGACAGTTGAAGGAGGAAATGTTGATTCCTTCAAACACAGATTAGATAGTTTTCATTTAGGAAATAACATTACGGGATATAGCATATAGGTAGTTCGGGATATATGTGCATGCAACAGCCAGGAAGGTGGAAGGTGAACAAGATGGACCTCGGTCTTTTTTTTGACTCGCATTTATAATAATAATAATAATCCTTGCATTTGATATAGCGCTTTTCACGTCTTCTTGACGTCTCAAAGTGCTTATTTCTTATGTTCTTATGTTTATTTCTTCCTTCCAGATGGGTTGGCTACCAGTATCCAGGTTACCGAGGTTACCAGTACCTGTTCGAGAAGGGAGAATACAAGGACAATACCGAATTTGGAGCCCAGCACCCTCAGATCCAGTCTGTCAGGCGTATTAGGGATATGCAGTGGCACCAGAGGGGGATCTTTCATCCTACCAACTGAAATCCATCTTTGCTCCAAAGCTTCTTGCATTAGTCTCTGACCAATTTGCTGCTAATTTCTCAAAAGCATGTTAAATGAATGCAACCCCTACAGTATTCTGTATGAATACAACTGCTGAGCCAATTCAATAAAGTCCCGCACTTCAAATTCACCCTCGATTCCATGCGTTTTTCTTTTTTGGTACATTAAGTGATGTCTTTTATTTTCACTAATCGAGAAGACCTCTCTTGCCATATGGCAATAGGGCCACTGTGTGTCACTGCAGACCAGTAATGAAGCACGATGAGGGTGAGCAAACCATTTTTTGCTACTGCGTTAGCTTTTTCTATTCGACAAATCCCCTCACCCTGACCATTTCCCCCCTGCTCGGGTCATGACCCAACTGTGCAGCGCCTTGGGACGTCCTCCTGACGTGAAAGGCGCTTTATAAATGGAATCTTGTTGTTGTTGTTGACTCTGTAGGAGGAAAAATAAATTCTCCTCATCCAGAGAAGGCTTTGAATAGCTGCCAGCATCAGCCACTGTTAATGCAAACTAGTTGTCTTTTTAGCCCACGATTATTAATCATTGTCTGTAATCCGTACCTGTGGTTTTTCAATTTTTACTGTACACATTTAATCTAAGCATTTAAGGCAATATTTAATTTGCTGCTCAATTTAATATAAGACCTTATCATTAAGATATTGACCATTTGCTATGGTCATTACTGACAGTGAACTGGAAACACTGGATACTTTATCATACTGCTTCTTATTAAGTGATCCTAGTGATAGGTCATGTATAGAATTCCAGTATAATGATAACAAGCCTTACATTTGATATAGTGCCTTTCACATCAGGATGTTTCAAAAGTGCTCCACTGGAATTACTGCAAAGAGGAATAAGTGTTGTAGTGACTCTGTATTTCGTAGGTGAATGTGGCAGCCAAATTGCGCAAGATTATCTCGCAAACAGATATGAAGTGAATGACCAATTTATAATAATAATAATCATTTAATTTGATATAGTGCCTTATCACGTTGATGAGCCTGGAGTAATAAAACTTGCCTAAAGTTTCGCCCTGTTCAGGAATTGAACCCAGGTCCTCTCGCTTGCAAGGTGAGTGCTCTACCCAATATGCTACAGGACTCCACACAAGATATAATTGCACAGCAACGTGCCTGCTCTCCCTCCCCTATTGAGCAACCTGGGCATATTTCTCAGAGTGTGGTCCCATCCAAAAATTGTCTCTGCAACATCACACTCCAATGAACCTCAGCCCAAAGAGTATAAAGACGTGGGCACCTTCCTCATTCAACAGCACGTTTAATGCCAATGATTTTCCCTGCAGATGCTTTGGCCCATCGAGGATGCTGTCGATACCTGCATTTGAGCTGGAGGCAGATTGTTGGCGTAAGAGATCATTTGGTTTTATGTCCTTGGTTCAGTTTAATAGTTTCCCCAAATGTCAAGCAGCTGCGTGGCATGTGACTCCTGTGTGTAAATTATCACTGTTTACTTACCAGCTTCAGGGTCCAATTCAGAGTTTACCAAATAAGTAACTTGCTTGGAGACACCCACACTTTGTGTGTTTACCATGTGGCCGATCAATAAAATACTTCTTAGAAACACATTGAAATGGAAACATGTTTGTTGTAGGACATCACGGCCTATTCATAGCCCAGGGCAGACGGGAAACAAAGCCCGCATTGAGCCATCTTTATCATCACTCTGGGTAAATGTGAATGAGCACAGGGACAAGCAATAATTGATGTGCCTGCTAGTGCAGTGGAAACAACAGCTGTTCTCTTCTCAGTGGAGTAGAGGTGTGTGTGGGGGTGGGTGGTTGATGGCTCACACCATTGTGGAGAAATGGTGGGTAGTGATGATTATATAATACTTGCATTTAATATAGCACCTTATCACGTCTTCGAGACATCTCAAAGCGCTTCATGGGATATACTGCCAAGTGAATTGACTGTAATATTTTGTGAGCGTACACTGTAAATGAACTGAAAGGGCAGTGTTTAAAGTGATTACATTTGCCCCCTCCGAAGCAGTGAGGTCTGTTGTGACGATGTGTTTTATGCAGTAGTTCACAAAAAAGTCATTGAAAGCTGCGAGTGGTTTCTGCACAGTGAAAATAATAAATGACTGGGTGATTGTGATAAATTCCTTGCTCTGACTCGGAGCGCACTGTAGCAAGAGTGTGTGTGTGTGTGTGTGTGTGGCTCGTGCCAGGCTCCAGTGTAAGATCCTGGTTGTCGTAAGAACCCATAAAGCTTCCAAATTAATCCGTTGTCATTTTTTACAGTTTGTTGACAATTTGTATTTTAAGCGGTTGCTACAGCTATAATTTGTGTTTAAACAGAAAAAGCATTAAATCCATCTGCGGTGCACGGCACAGCAAGGGGAATCGATTGTTATTGGCTAATGGACAGTTCCACAGTCTGGCATCCACAGGGAGTTCTCGAGGGGGGGAGGAGTTGGCCAAAGGTTTTCCCATTATAAATGTGTAACAGGATTGCTAGGGTCTGTGTGTGATACGCATAAAAGAAAGAATTTACATGTTTTTATTGACTAATAATGTCAACGTCTCAGAGCACATCATTGTCACGTACAATGATTGCTTTTGAAGGCAAATGCAGAAGCCATTTTTTCACAGAGCCAAGTCCCACAAATAGCCATGGGTCGAATGACTGATCAATTGGGAGGATTTTTGACCAGGACACTGGAAAAATTCCAATGTTCTGGGATGCTACCTTGGGTGAGGGGCACTATATTGTTGTTGTTGGAAAAATTCCCTTCTTGTTTCAAGCAGTACCAATGGGAACTGCTGACGAGAGTAAGAGAGAGTGAGTGTGGGGGTGGATGTGTGCAGCCTGCATGGGCCAGGAGACTGAGGAAGATGATGCCAAGAGTAGGAATGTAAGAACAGGAGGAAGCGATTTAGCCTGTTGAGCCTGCTCTACCATTTTATTAGATCATGGCAAAGTTTTTAATCAATTAATACCCTTGCTTCCCAGGTATCTATCCCCCTTTATAAACATCCCAATTAATTCTGCCTCTCCAGCCTTCTGGGCATGCACAATACTTGTACAAGGGAGTGGAATATTGTTGGAAAGGGGAGGGTGCACTGAGCACACCTTTCTCCTTCAGCCACTGCCCGATAAACAATACTGTGTTTCAGCTTTAACGCAGACATCTATTGTTGCCCAGACATAATTCGTAACCAGCAGGTTGGAAAGCCTAAAACCTGGCAAGACATGAGATGCAGTGACGGCCCCAGCAAGCCTGCGAGTTTCAGCTGGAGATTTGATTTATAAAGAACGTGTTTTATCCAGGGTGTTCAGGAAAACAACCTGTTTCACACAATGGAAGTGCTAACATTTTCCAACAATCGCTCAGCGTAATCGCTCAGCATTTCCATGGCTACCTGTTTAATGCCACACTTAAACATCTCCAGAGCCTAACAGACCACATGCACATGCGTGCTGCATAAACATCTCTAAATATTATATCCTGTATCAATGTCCCCTGAAATCTAAACAACTCTGATGCAGAGCTGTGTTTAATATCAATACCTCAAGTCACTCAGAGTGTAATAACACAAGGGAAGCACTTTCAAGCACCGTGAAAGGCACTAAGTAAATGTAAATTATTGTTGTTGTTGTTAACGCACGGGTGAAAAATAATGTAGGATTCCATGAAATTCAGAAACCCCGAAGGCTGTCAAAGAAGTTGGTCCATTGAATTCTTATTTTTTTCCCCTCAGCGCACCAAGAAAATTCTGGATGATCTGCAGCTTGTGGAGGGAGGAGTTGGGAAGGCCGACAAGCAGGGAGTTGGCATAGTCGAGCCTGGACGTGATGAATGTGTGGAAGAGGGTCTCGGCGGCCTGAGGGGAGAAGCAGTGGCGGAGCTGGGCGATGGTGAGATATTAATTGAGGTAGTGCTGCATTATCCTCTGAATGAGATCAAGTTCGTTTTCGTCAGGTGGATATAAAAAGATTTTATGATGCTATTAAATAAAGGAGTTAGTATTGGCCAACAATCCTCCAGATTAATAAGGGAAACAATTAACAATCAGCTGGTGACCAGTGACCTGGAGGATGCATTACACTAATGGAAGTCTGGTAGAGACCAGAATTATCCTGAGCTCCAACTAACCATTGCTCAGGTCAATTTTTCATGTTATCTGCCCTGGTTAAATTTGCTCTGGTTGCACCCTGTTAATACACAATCTAATATAAAAATAAGACCCTTCTCTTTCTTTATGGCTGGGATTGGTTGTAGTAGGTGCCAGATGGAAGGGAGCCAATATTATCCAGAATATACAAGGCCAATAACTCACATTACCCTTTGAATAAGCTCTGTAAAATAGGACACATTGCAGCATAAGCCTTTTAGCAGACTTGAGCCATCATGGAAAAGCTGTTCCAGTCAAGCTGGAGCAAAGGGTCATTTCTGATGTTTACATTCCAATGAACGACTTGGGACGCTTAGCAGTTCTGAGTTCCTGCCCAATTGATTGGAATTTGGCGACACACAGAGAAACTCTAATCTTCCTCTGCTGTAGGAAAACCCGAGGTTAATGAGCATTGCAAACATTGATCTCATCATGATCAAATTGCACTCGCAGCTCTCCGCTATTTTATTCTGTACTGCAGAGTTTATGAGGAATAATTTAATTGTGTTTTGGAGCTTTTCACCGCCAGTGATGGCAGACACAGTTACTCAATTAATTGTGAATTGATTGTCTCGGGTTTATATAAAATAATAATCCTTGGATTTTATATGTCGCCTTATCACATCGTCTAGATGTCTCAAAGCAATTCACATGATGTACTGTAAAGTGGTATGACTGTGCATTTCGGGAAGTGCTGCATTGTCAGAGGTACCGTCCTTTAGCTGAGACGTAGAATAGCAAGGCCCAACTGCTTGTTTAACTAGACATTACAGATCCTGAGACACGAGACAAGAGTTTTCACCAGTGTTCTCCAGATAAATTGGAGATTAGCTTCATGATTGTTTGTGGGATCTTGCTGTGTGCAAATTCAGTCACTACGCTTGATAGTAATTACACGATAAAGGACTTTGAGACTATGATCGTATTGTATTCATTCACTCCATTTCTCCACAACGAGATCAATTTTCTTATTTTTCAGCTGCCCTATTATCTAAGAAAACACCCACAAAAATGTTATCATTTCTTTAAGGCGTATTAGACATTGTAATGGTATCACGACTTTTTGGTCACCCTGAATTGTTATCCATGTCGTGGCACGACATCAAGTGCAAGGATTATTTTCTTTGCTTTCTAACTGCCCAGTGTTTGTCTATCACAAGGGGGCGCAGGTGTGACTGAAGATTTAACTTCCAGACAGCAGAGGATTTACCATTTGCAATCCTGGAAAGAGAAACTTTATATTGAAATAAATGCTGTAAAACTAGCTTCAGAAACTGCTGAATGAAGCTCCCGACGCCACTGAAACCAGCAGCAGCCTTTGGTTCAACCCATCCGGGCGGTGGTATCATTCCTAAGGATTGACGTCACTCAAGATAGCGGAGAAATAAATAATTACTCTAACAAGACGGCTTCCCGAATAACTTGGGTAATGTCTGATTTGGGACTGAGCCAAACAGAGCCATAGGTCCGGGTTTAATCACAGCCAATGCAGAGATACTGGACATCAGTTGAGGCTACAATTGGCTTTGTTGCCCTGAGTTCAGGAGGGATCTCTGATAGCTCTCTGATGACTGCCTGCTGTTTGTGGGACACTTCTGTGTGCAAAAGAGCTGCCGCATTTCACCCACAAATTACAGTCAATTCACTTTACAATATATTCTGTGAAGTGCTTGGAGATGTCTCAATGACGTGATGAGGCGCTGTATCAAATGCATGGATTATTATTAAGTGGCACCATCATCCCCTCCCGTTGGGGACCGGGGACAAAAACAGCACAGATCTGTGGATGTATGCTAAGTGATGTTTTTGTTATGTGATCTCTCCACAAAATATATCGTCAATTTACTTGACAATATATTCTGTGAAGTGCTTTAAGATGTCTCAAAGACATTATATCAAATGCAAGGATTATTATTATAATAAAGATGAAAATGTGTGTCTGTCTAACCGATTGATGTGGAGACTCCAACAGGAGAAAGAGAGAAGACAAAATACAACAGAATTATATTTGTATAGCGCCTTTCATGTTGGGAGGACGTCCCAAGGCGCTGGACAATCAGTGTTTCGGACCCGAGCTGAGGGTCGGGATTGGGGAGGGTGGAGGGCAAGGGGGGAAGCAGGTGATCGAAGCACGGTCGAAGGGAAGTGTCTTGAGATGGGTCTTGAAGGACGCAAGGGAGGGTGCGAGGCAGAGGGACTGCGGGATGGAGTTCCAGAGGGTGGGGGCAGAGTGGCAGAAGGCCCACCCGCCAATGGTGGGGCGGGCGAGGCGGGGGACGTGAAGCAGGCCGGACGGAGCCCGCTGAGCGGAGGGAGCGAACGGGATGGTAGGGGCGGGGGTTGGTTAGGAGCTCGCAGAGGTAGGGAGGGAGCAAGGCCACGGGGAGCTTTGAAGGTGAGGACCAGGATCTCGAACTGTTGTCCTCTGCGTGACGGGAAGCCAGCGGGAGTCGGTGCGGGAGCGGGACACGGGCTGCAGAGTTCCGGAATGATCTGCAGCCCCCGGAGGCCGGTCAAACGAAAGCCGGCCGCAAAGGCGTAGCGGCCACCGGGGTCCAAGCTCGTTCTCGCCTCGTCGGTGCTTGCTGTAAAAGAAGACTGAGCCATTGAGCGGTCTCTGATCTGGGTGGCGGGGTGGGGGGTTTGGGTGGTGGGTGGGGGGGTGGGTGGGGGGGGAGAAGAGAGGCCCTGGAAGCAGAAATATAAGAGGGGAAATCCAGCTCCAGGTTTTAAGAGGGATCCTTTTTGACACAGTAAATAGGAGGAAGTGAGAAAGCTCACAGTCTGTGTGTGTGTGTTGTGCTCAATGGCTACTGTACAACAAGAGCCATCAGCCTGAGCCTAGAGGAGAGGGGGGTAAGGGGGGGGGGGGGGGGGGGCAACATAAAGGAGACCCTGTTTTGGGGTGGGGGGGGTGGGTGGGGTGGGAGGGAGACCCTGTTTTGGGGTGGGGTGGGTGGGAGGGAGACCCAGAGCAGAAGATCTGAGGGAAGAACCAACCTGATCTCTTCAACTCGCAACGCTGCTGGTGGTCACAGGAATGAGGACTGAAGCCGCTCGGCTTCTCCGGACGAGGCAGTTGGAGAGTTTCTGGCTGTTTGCTCTCTGAAGAAGCTTCTCACCCCCCTCTCCCCTCTCCCAACCCCCATACCCCCCATACCCCAACCCCACACTCTCCCTTCTCTCTATCCCCCTCTCTATCTGTCAGAGAAGCGGGGCTTCTTTTGTCTTGTCAACCCCCCCCCTCCTCCTCCTCACCTCACCCTCCCTCCCTCCATCCTTCCTCCCCCCTCACCCACCACCACCACCACCTCTCCCTCTTGTCTTGTCCCCCCCCCCTCCCCTCCCCTTCTCTCTCTCTCTCCCTCTCTCTCTGGGGGTGGGGGTTGCCCGTGACCTCCGGCTGTGTTGTCTGTGAGCGCTTTTTCTTCTTCTTCTCCTTCTTCTCCTCCTTCTGTCACACACACTCTCTCTCTCTCTCTCCTCCCCCTCTCCCTCCTCCCCTCCTCCTCCTCTCTCTCTCTCTCACACAAACACACACACACACCAACACACACACACACACCACCACCAAGATGGCGGACCTGGAGGCTGTGTTGGCCGACGTGAGCTATTTAATGGCGATGGAGAAGAGCAAGTCCACGCCGGCCGCCAGGGCCAGCAAGAAGATTGTCCTCCCGGAGCCCAGGTAAGCCCCGCGCGGGAGAAAGGAGGAATTCTGAGGTAAAAAAGGGGTTTAATTTCGATTTCCCCCCCCGCCCCCCCCGCCCTCCCCAAAAGAGAAGGCAGTCAAGTCAGTCTCTCCCTCCGTGTCCAGTTTGAATCCTCTCCCCATTCTAAACCGCCAACCGTCTCCCCCCCCCCCCCCACCCCCCACCCTGTCCTTGCGAAAGGAGCTTCTTCTTCTTCTCCCCCCCCCCCCCCCCACCCCACCCCACACCTTCCCTCCCTCCCACCTTCTCTGAAACCATTACGATTTAGAGGTGGGGGGGGGCAATAAATATCCGACTTAAGAACGGGTGGGAAGGGAGTGCAAGGTGGGCTGAGGGGGGGGGGGTTGGGGGGGGAAAAAAGGGGGGGCAGCTTCAGATGCTCAAGGAAACAATTTTTAATCGTATTTTTTTTTGAGGGGGGGGGTTGTGTGTGGTGTGTGTGTGTATGGGGTGGGGGGTTGGTGCTGGTGGGGTTGATATATTTGTCTCTTGATGGATAATAGTCTCTTCTTTATTTCCCCCCCTTTCTTCTTTCTCAAAACCAACCCTTCTCTCTCTCTCTCTCTCACTCCCTCTCTCCTTCCTTCCTTCCCTCCCTCCTCCCCAAACTGTATGAAATATCCGATTCACGATTGAACCCTGAAATGATTGGCATTCTGCACCTGCAATGACTGTGACTTGACTTGACTTCCCCATGAAAATCCATCCCAGCAGCAACCTGCAGATTGCAAAGGAGGGAGGGAAGGGAAGGGAGGGAAGGGAAGAGGAGGAGGAAACCCCCCCCCCCCCCATCAGACAAATTATTCAAAAATATTCCTTATGCAAAAGATCATGCACAAAAAAAGACCTAAAAATCAAAACAATACATTGACATTTCCCTCAACGCCCTCCCCACACCCATACCTGTCCTCCTGAGTTACATATTATCCCTGTATTATTTTCCAGATGTTCCCAATTGACTCCCAGGCATATTTTGGAATGATATAAATATGAATTATATGGAGGCTTTTTAATGTAAAAACAACATCCTTGTTTTAGAAGCTAGTTTGGATTGAGCCGTGGTGTTTATTTGCCTCAAATAACTACGCTTTGGTCAGCATTCTTATGTATTTATTATTTGAGTGCAACATGCCTTAATTGTTTACCGAGTTTTAAAACAATTCCGTGTCAAATGGTTCCATGACTGACTGCATTGAAATGTAGTGTTGGTATATAAGCGGAAACGTGTATAAGGTGGAGTGAAAACCGTTTTTTTTTTCGTTGGAAGGAAAGGGTTATTTCAAATGTAATTTTCAGAAAATAGACCGGTTCAGGCTCAGAGCGAGGAGGTTTTTTTTTCCCCCTCTCTCTGAATGTCGTTTCCTGTTTAAATTGAACAAACAAGCAGTCATCGGAGTGTGGGTCTGCAGCTTCTGTGAACCAAAACAATCTGAAAATTATCATTAGTCGTAGACCGTCACGAAACATGAAAGCAATCAGAATGTACGTTTAGAGTCGATCTGCAGCGTTAATCTGCAGCGCAGAAGGTCAGTCACTGATTCAGCCTTCACAAACTGTGTTTCGAGAAATTAGAGCAAAAAGTGATATTGCTCTGTTGCAATTGCTGATCGTGTTCGGATCCATCCTGACGTATCAGCCTACTTTGTTTTAAATATGCTGAAAGTAGGCTTTGTATAATAATAATCCTTGCATTTGATATAGGGCCTTGTCACGTCTTCGAGACGTCTCAAAGCGCTTCACAGAATATACTGCAAAGTGAATTGACTATATTTGTGAGCGAAACACGGCAGCCAATTGCGCACAGCAGTGTCCCACAAACAGTTGTGGATTGTGTGACCAAATTCTTATTTTTTTATTTTTCTTGAGGGATTATTATCAGGCGTGTGGAGTAAGGAAACTGTCATGTGCGTGTATATTAAGAGTATTTTAAACCAGCACAGGGCTGTTGCCATCGTCTTTCTCTCCTTTTCTTTCTCTTTTTGAGAGTGATGAAAAATAATTTTCTGTTTAAATTGTAATTTCTATTTTTCTAACTAACAAACTTTCTCAATTTTAATCAAATTTGACCATCGACCAGCCCTGTTTTGTATGCATATGTGTGTGTGTGTATATGTGTGTGGTGATGTCCCCAAGAGAAATCGGACATGTTTGCTCATTTCCTGAGGAAGAGAGTTGGTGCCTTGGAATTTGCAAATATTAACAAGAATGTGTTTAAAAACACATAAATAAATCTTTTAAATATCTAGCACCAAACATGAGCTTGCCAGGCGATATCATTTATTATGTGTCCCCATTAATGATAGCATACTGTGCCACTGCAGGGCCACTTTGGCTTTGTTTTGATAAATAAAATGCATTCCATTTTTTAGATTTCCGTAAAATCACATTCTGGAATTAAACCACCTAATGTTGCGTGTTACAAAATGCAGAGATAATCAGACGTAGACGGCAGGAACAAGACCTTGATTGTAGTCTAACCTGACTGGCTGTAAATTCACAAGTGTCAAAAGCCTTTTGGTTCACAAGTGCTCTAGGAGGGAATGATGAAAGGATTTTTTTTCCCCCCCCAATGAAAAGCCATTTGATCTTCCCCACCATAAATGTCTTTGGCCCTTGTTCCATCAGCATGTGTGGCTTGGCTTTCAAATGATTCTGGATGCTAGTTGGACTTTTGAGTGAGATGGTTGACCTGACAAAAGTGCATGAAAATTGTTCCCAAGAATCCTAGATGGCCACAGTAGGTTAAACTCCAGAATTTTGGCTCCCTGGACCTGAGTTTGAGTGCACGACCAGCTGATGATATTTCCTGTTCCGGTCACTGACTGTAATCATTAAGAAGTTTGGGGCTTTGTGTGAAGTCCTAAAGTGGTGACTGTACATGTTGGCATCCATTAGTCAACTTGCATTTATATGGTGCCCTGTACTTGGGTGGCATCTTGGAGTGCTTAACAGTGGTGGAGCTTGCTGCCGAGCTGCGGAGAGAGGGGAGGTGACCGTAGGCACATTCAAGTAGAAGAAGGTCTTCAGATGTGATTGAGGGCTGGCAAGGGAATGGGCAAGGCAGAGGGATTGTGGCAGCGTTCCAGGGTTTGGAGTCGTTTTGGCTGAAAGCATGGCCGCCAGTGGTGAAGCAGAGGGGATGAGGGTCATGTAGAAGGCAAGCGCAGTTTCACTCGTCATGGTTCTCTTTCCCCCCCCACCACCACCCCCGTCTGGGTTCCTTTCCTGTAATGGTTTTCTCCCCCACCCCCTTGGTCATGGTTTTCTGCTCCCCTCCTCCTGTCATAATTTTCTTCTTCCACCCCTCTCCCCTGCATGGTTTACCTCTTCCCCCAACCACCACCAAGACGCACCCTAAAATAAAATTAGTTATTCACTTCATGGTTCTACTATGCATAAATTGGCTGCTGTATTTATCTGCAAAATATCCAACTACTACACTTTAAAATGGGAAGCAACCTCCTACAGTTTCAATCTCAAAACCAAGGATTATTATTGTTATTCTATTATGATGTAGTACATTGTACTGGGTGTTCAGCACTCAATTTTATCTTTGCAAACTTACTGGTGTCCAGCATTATGACACCCAGGATCCTCAATGTATTATAGGAAATCCTGCATTCCCGGCTTTATCTTTTATCGCTGTTGATTTAAAGGCAAGAGGTGAACAAGTGCTAACTTATACAAATAAACTGGTTGGAATTAGAGGGCAAAGGCTAATAGAAATCAGCACCACTGTTTTATATTTATTTGAATTCTTCTCCTACGCTTTCTGAAGTTCATGGTGTCCTGCAGAATAATAGGCTTTGACCTTACACCTAATAATTTTTCAGAACTGATATTGTTTTCTCCTGTGCTTGTTCCTCACATGCTGATGTGCAGTCTGTCAGATTATTGCAGTCTTCTTATCCTACAGATGAACGTAAGAAGGATGGAACAATTCAGACGACCTGTTGCTCTCAGTGCATTGTGAGCAATAGGATAATACATGGCTACTGCACTCCTCTGCTCACCTCTTCTGCTTGTTTAATTCAGGCTTGCTGTATGTACCCTACACTCTCTACATCACCGTTGGTGCCTGAGCTTTTAGATACTGCACCCCCAACTTCTGAACTCCCTCCCTCTACACTCCCTATTCTCTATCTGTCTTAAGTCTTGCCTTAAAACATACCTCTTTGACTCGATGGTCTCTCCTCCCCCTCACCTCCTTGGTTGGAGCTGAACCAGGTCACTGTAGTACTTTTGCCGACAGAATACGCAATCACTACACTTTACAGTAAATGCTGTGAAGCACTTTGAAACATCTTTCCAACACGAAAATAAATAATATTTTATTTTGAATTAGCATTATCAAATTATTTTATATTTAATTAGCATTATCAAGCGCAATGATTATTATTATTATTATAATGATTATTATTTATGGTCCTTTTCCCTCTCTCCCTCACTCGAATGCCGATCCCTTCTTTGTAAAGCACTCGGGAGTTATCCTATACGAAGAACACTATATTAAAATGCAAGTTATTTTTATTGGTAAATAATTCCCTTTTAAAAGATATTATAGATCCATCTTCAACTGCAATTTTGGTCGGGCATTGCATATCCTAATACTGTAATTCTGTAAAAGAAAACTTATTTTAGTTGATCTTGAATTCATGCCCTCTATTTGGCCTTTATTTTGGTGAGGCTGACGCTTGCAGAAACTCATCACCACGTTTAAGAATATCTAATTCAGACTAGACTAAATCAGATTAAGACAGAGTATCCAGGCTGCAGTTCCACCTATGCCTGCTACCTATGGGTGGTGTTTTCCCTGTGTCTGGAAAGGAATGTGCTCTGTGTCCCTGCAGGGATGCACCCTGCTTACCTAATTCCAGAGAATATTCGGAACAGGTTTGTGGGAGCCAAGGTTTGGGATCCCCGGAATGTGTGTTGGAATGTAACCTGCTAAAACTGGAGAGTTTGCCATTGAGCGCACAGTGGACAAGCTTCTTGTTGATTGTCCAGCTAGGCCCACCCTCCTGTTAGGATTTTCGCTCACTCTGCAAACAGACGCAGAGCGGGAAGTGTTCTTGCTCCCAGTGACATGATTGCCCCTCAGTGTCCTGCTAATGAAGTCAAACTGGTTGTTCTATCATCAGCAATGCCCTGTAGTACTGTGGGCACCTGGCTCAGGAACTGAACTACAAAGTCCATCATAATGGATTGACTCGATTCTGATCCAGTAAGGTGGATACTAAGCCCTGGATATATAAATAACATGAGTTTGTCCAGGTAATTGCCTAGCAGCTGTTGTCGCAAGCCTCAGTGTTTCCTCATTGGGTGATTGATGGACTTCTGTCTTCAACGTGGTAGGAGGGCCTACACAAGACAGTAAGTGCCAGCCACCTTGATGTTCTGGAGGTCCATGTTCAATGCTACAACATCTCAACATCAACTGATTGATCCAGGTCCTCATGTGAGGGGGTTTGGTAAATAGATGTACCCACCATGAAGCCACCTCCGGTGTGATAGGCAGCAGGTGATGTAGGTCAAAACCCTTCCTGCAGCTACTTCCCCTATTTTTTTACCACCTCACAATTTGTTCATGGACTCCAGCTAAAGGCCCAAAGAAAAAGCTTTGTTGCATGCCCAGGAGCTCTGCACCATAAAGATAATTGTTTGTTTACATATCTTCTATGTGACAGGTGTCAGCCGAGCCCACTTTGCAGCTCTCTTGAGTCAGAAGATTGACGTCTAGGTCAATGCTCATGAGGACTTTGAGTTCATGGTGTAGGCCTGACAGTTTAATATAGTGATCATTCAATGAGTTGTTGCAAATCAGCTGCTCGCTTACAAATATATAGTCACTACACTGTGCAGTAAAATTATCATGTCTTTTGTCTCCTCCTCCACTGTCATTTGACATGCATTCGACCACTTTGACCCTGCTCCTTGGAACTCTCTTCCTAAATCTCTCTGTCTTGCATCTTCCCTCTCTGCTTTCAAAACATTTCCAAAAATCTACCGCCTTGACTGTGCCTTTGGTCACCCCCAACCTTGTTCAGGATCCCACTCCATCGTGCCAAGTGCATTGAGTCATTTTCCTACGTGGAAGTGCCAATTAAGTGTAAATTATTGTAGTATTCTATGTCTCTCGATGCAGAACTAATGTTAGACTGCTTCCTCTTTCAGAGGAAAATTGAAGAAAATAATTTGCATTGAAATTGTACGTTCTGTGTGTTCATTTTAAAAGTCAACATATTGTTGCGGAACTTTTTGCTTAATAGAACTCATCTATTTTTTAAAAATGTTTTCATTCACAGTATTCGCAGTGTTATGCAGAAATACCTCGAGGAGCGAGACGAGTTGACCTTTGAGAAGATTTTCAACCAGAAAATTGGTGAGTGCCCAGCTTTGTGAATGAAAGGCGCGCCCGTGTTGACTTCTAATGCTTTGCTGCAGGGCCTGGAATATTTCACTGGAGATTCATTCCATTTTTAAAGATGCCCCATGTCTCAGGTGAAAATGTCAGACCTGTTGTAAAAGTATGTTGGCTCCCTGATCTACTGTTCGACCGCCTAATCACTGGCTCTACTTGTGCTGTAATCCACTTTGGTCTGAAAAAGGGAATTTTATCGCACACTGAATGTGGTAAAGGGCAGACTGGTTTCCCGGAGTGGCAGGGCCCAAATGCAACTAAATGGAAGGATTGTGTGAGAGGTTAATTGTGTGAGACATAGAATATTAAAAAAAACATTGAACGGTGAACATATGTATTGGTCTGCTCAGCAAACGAGTGCAGGCGGGCCAGCCGGCCTATTGGATCATCAAATTCTGGAGGGAATTAACTCTCTAGTGACAATATCGATTTGAGGGATGTGAGAGAAAGAGTACCACAAAATTATTTATTTTACTTTGTGTTGGGCGACAGGACAGGAAGGTGACAGATGGACTGAAATGATATTTTCCAGTCCTGTTTGTTCCTGCGCACCTACATTCTCCACGCCAGTTTTGCCGTCAAGGGTTCAGGTGATTTATTATTTGTTCTGACCGTAGAAAGAATAAAACAACAGAAAGCCGTTCCAAGATGCCAGATTCTTTCTTCCCAGAGGGCATGTTGATGTTCTGCTTCAGAGCTTAGTTTGGAAGTGTTGTAATTATGAATTTTTAGTGCTTTCAGTTACCATAAAAAGTCCCAATCTGAGCAGAACTGTAAGAAGGCAGGCAGTTTCAGCTTTACTGTTGAACAGTCTGGGTGCTAAACGAAAGAACCAGGTGGCTGGGGAGTTTAATCCCTTTCAGGAGTTTAGTCCAAAGCCTGGAAAGGACTAATCGTGTTCTGCAAAGCCCTTGATCACCTCTATTAGTACTTATGCTTCTTACCCTCAATCCTGTTCCAAACAGATATTCGTCCACCCCTTATTTAAGTATGTTATGTGGCACAATATTGGCTGCTTTGTCTGGAATTTAGTTCTGTCCCACAACTTGCTGTTTGCCAGCGTTCAACCTTTTGCAGAATTGTCTTTTGGATGGGGAGTTTCCAATTCGATTGATTGGAAACAATAGAAACTGGGTGACAAAGGTCAAATGAAAGGTGTTGCGGATTTGACATTTTGTTCAATATGTAATTAATATAGATATAAAGAATAGGTGATGATGAAAAAAAAAGCATGGCAATTATATAACTGATATAGAGCCAAGGTTCACCCATTGCTTCTGTGAAGCTTGTGTCCCTGATGTTCTTTTTTTGGAACTGTCCGTACCTCCTTGTATGAAAGGTTCGCTGTCCTGAATAAAGGTGTGTGTGTGTGTGATTGCTGTCACTGATGACTCAACAGGTGATGAAAGCAACTCAAATGACAGCGCTTTAGGTGATGGACTTGTTGAGTTTTTTTTACCTTGAGACGTGTCTTACTGAGGTGCAGGGTTTCGTAACTGAATCTATGTTGAGGAAGACAAAACGTTCGATTATCTTCTATTGTTAATTTTGGGTGGGGGGGCGCGGGGTGAGCGGAGGATATTCTAGTCTAGATATATACAAGCTACAAAATAATTGAATTCCTTTTGCAGTCTCATGCATACAATGTTGACTTTGCTGATCATTTTTGTTATTAGTTGCTACCTTCACCGACCCACCCCTGAATTTTGTGACCCGAAACATTATCACATTACTCGCTGATTGCTTTTTCAAGCTATGACGTTCTCATGTGTCAAGCCGCTGACTTGAGTATGATTTTGTCTCGTGCTGTTGTTAATTTGTAATAAATATTTACTGAGAGCTACAGGATGAGGGGAGCAGTGCTTTCACAGGGAGTCGTATAGGGTGAATGCACCAAGGGTACAGTAAGTTATACAGGACGGCGTGATGATACCAGCAACACAGATCTGTACTGGGGTGAGGGAACATGGGGAGGTGTACTTGAGCATGGAGAAAAACGGGGAGGTTTATTGGGGTGTAACACAGGCTATGGGGGGGGAGGGAAACATAGGAACCTATATTGTGGGGGGGGAGGGGAAACTATGGTGTGGGGGAAGATGTGCAGTTTTACAGGGGGAGGGAACACATGGGGAGCTGTATTGGGGGCAGGGGAAAAGGCAGGGACCTGTATGGGGATGGCAAGGCAGGGAGCTATCCAGGAGGATGCCAACTATACTGGGGGGAGGGATGACGAAATGGGGGACTATATGTGTTGCTGTGTTCTCTATTGAGGATATGAATTGTACTTTCCCCTACCCCCCATTAATACAGCATCTTCTCCTTCTGGAGGCCTGTTTATCAAATGGCTGTGTGCAGCCTCAGTAACTGCTGTAAGTGATGATTTATTCATGTGAAGGAGAGCTGGAACAGCTGGCCTGTAGCCCCAACACAGCATGAAAGCCGTAAAAGTTTCAGGGATGGAAATTTCAGAGGTGCATTCAGTCAATGCCTGCCTACCACTCGTGCACGCCTCCCCACCCATGCCTGCCTGCTCCTACATTGCTTGCGGCTCCTCGGAAATCTTGCTTGTTTTGATTTGGCAGCAAAGCACTGGTAATATGTATAGTTTAGTGAAGCTCAAGCACACCTGCGTATTGATCAATGTGGGACGAATGGAGAAGTTAGGAGAAGGGTTAGGATATGGCAAGAGCAGAGATTGAGGCAGAATCGATATTAGCTATCAAACGGAAACTAGATTAATACCTAAAAAGGAGTCAATTACAGGGGTACGGGGAAAGGGCAGGTAAATGGGACTGAGAGGATTACTCTTAAAGGAGCCGGCACAGACAAGATGATGTAACTGCGGACCGGATGCCTGCATGGTGTGATCGGGATGAACAGCTTGGCAAGGTCTGGAGGCAGCGATGCCTGTCCATGGCTACAAAGCTGTGCATTTGCAGAGCATGTGTGAATGTCGATGTTCCTGTATATGGCTCTGAGATGTGGAAGCTGCTCAAGAGGTTGTGCTTCGAGCGTTTCATACGTGGTGGCAGCGCCGGATTCTTGGCATACACAGCTTCAACCGTGTTATGAATGACATAGAGTCGACTCAGACCAGCTTACCAGCGATGTGTGCAGCGACATAGTGTGGAGGTGACACTCGCTCTTTGGATATGCCTGCTGGATAGATGAATGGTCACCGGCACATTGCACTTTCGGACTTGCTGAGACCGGAGGGCGTCCGAGGCGTACCTGGGTGTGACGGTTTAAGGCCGATCGGGCCTTGAGCCTCAGGAGGCCTGGGACACGGTTGTTGTGGTGATCATGATGACCCAACACTGATCACGTGCGGTAGTAGTGTTACACATGATGAACTGGATGGCCTTCTGTGTTGTAAGCTGCTATGATAATGTAGCAGAGGCATGCTCATCCATGCATTGTGCCGCTAATGCAATGTGCATGGGCAGGAGCCAGCTGGCCCCAGATCTCCTTCACATGACTCATGCAGCAGAGTTGTTCACTCAGATCTCTTTAGCAGATTTGTAAAAACGTGGTGAAAATCAGGCAAGCAGAATAATGAGTCCGGGGCAATCAACGGTGCTGTACAGAAGGATGACAGGCGGAGAATTTTATTCAGCGAAGCAGTTAAATTGCCAGTAATGATTGTGCTGTGTTTTCGAACATCCATTGTTGGCATTGCGTCTGATTTAACAGAAACCGCAGTACGTTTTCAACAGGTCAGTATCAGGAGTGACTGATTTGAACCAATAGGCATCTCTCTTTGGATTATGTTAAGTGCGTTGTGCTCCAGTTCACAGGATCCTTACAGTGGAGCCAGTACTTACACTATCTGAGAGGTTGGACATTGGTGTAGCAAGGTCCAACGGTAGCTTCTGTTGTGCTGTCTGGCTTTTTACTGTGGACGTTCAGCGTCTGTTAGCGACCAGCCCCGAATCCTTTATTTTCTACTTTCAGAACATTTTATAGTTTAGTTACTGGAGTGGTATTCTCACTGATTTTTTCCCTGTGATGTCCCAGAATATGCTGGGCAAGACGAAAAGGTGGATACCACTTTAACTGACCTCAAGTGGGTGTCTCACGACAGTCTCTGGCTCAGTTTGACCGTCGCTATTTTTGGTATCGGGCAAGTGATTAGTGCCCCCTCCCCACTTTTTTTTGATTAGGTGGATCTCCAACACAGGCGGAAAGTTATTACCATGCCTAAGAGTATCTAAATCAAACTTGAGTTCCACATATATATATGCAACCTACACATGAAAATTTCCTAACTACTGAGTATTGACTCGATTTCGACATTCTGTTGCCAAGCGTGAGAGCGTTGCCACGATCCTCCTGCCGAGATCCCTTATTTATTAAGCAACGATTTCATCAATTGAAGATGTGGGGCTCGAGCAGCAGTCAAGTCAAGGTCAAGTGATATCATGCTCTGGATATATGAATGTGTGTTTGCAAACTCCAGGTAACGCTTTCCAGCAGCAGCATCAAGCATCAGTTACTTTATCAGCTATGTGATCTTTATTGCCCACCAGAACAGATGGATGGGACTCTCTAATTTGAGGACTGCACCTCTGACAATACCGTGGCACTCCCCCCACACTTTCTCCCCATCCCACCTCCCCTCCCAAGTTACAAGGAGTGCCCGCCTGGACTGTGAGCTTAAAAAGTGTTGAAATCTGAGCAATACTGCCATTGCAAAGCATTCAGTGCTTGTCCTCTGTGGATCAAGGGGCTGGAGTTAGCCCTGGGGTGAAGGTCGGTTGTATCCTTCGCAGGCCTGAGTGCGTAAGCGTTGTGGGGACAGAAAGCCGGGAACAAGCTTGGCTCAGTGACCTTTGCTAAGACAATATTGACTGCTGCACTTGCACTGGAATCACACTGCCACACTGTCACTGTAGCCAGATATTCAAATGGCAAGTTGTTTATTGTGCTAATTACTGACCACAGGCTTTTCCTCACCTTCACAACAACACACTGTTTAAATTTGACAGGGGCTGGTATCAGGTTTTCATTCCGCAGGTAGTGAGTGAAACCTGCAGTGGATTGCACTGGAAGGGACTGTCTGAAGTTTTATATCGAGTTATACTGATCATTGGATTTGATATAGTACTTTATTACATCAACAAAACACTTCACAGGATTTATTGGAGAGATTAGTGACTGCACATTTGTAGGCAAACATAAGGGGGGAAAAAAAGCTTGAATTTTGACTGTAGCACCTTACTTATTGTGTAGATTAGTAATAATAATAATCCTTGCATTTGATACAGCGCTTTTCACGTCGGGAGGACGTCCCAGAGCGCTTCACAGAACACACTGTAAAGTGAATTGGCTGTATATTTGTGGGCGAACGCGGCAGCCAATTGCGCACAGCAGTGTCTCACAAACAGTCGTAGACCATTGAAAATGACCAATTTATTGTCATGTATTAAGTGATTCAAAGCGTTTTACATAATCGTTAGGTTGGTAATTGTTTTTATCGACAAACATGATGACCTTTTATATTTGTATGACCAAGTCAAAAAAAATAGCAGCGATCAATGTATCTGGCAAATTGTTGGCGGACCCTGGGAAAAAAAATTACTTCTCATTTCCAATAATGTCACAGGATCTTTAGTATCAGCCTGAAGAAAAGGCAGGCAGAACCTCAGTTTAACATCTGATATTAAGTACAGCACCCACCATGAACAATAGTGTTTTCAGTACTGCGATAGAGTTCTGCAATGGTCAGAACTCATTACGAATACTGTATTCAGTTTTTGGCACCCAATATACTCGCCTTGGAGGGCATCCAGTGACAATGGTCCACTGGATTAATTTCTTGGCTGAAGGGATTTAGCTATGATGAGATCAACTATGACGAGAGGCTTAGTAAATTGGGGTTATAGTCCTTAGAGCAAACAAAGTTATGGGGTGATTTGATTAAGGTATTCAAACAAAATGAAAGGACTTGACAGGTTAAATGGCAGACAATTCTTACCCTTGGTTTGAGGGAACCATTACGAGAGGGCGTAGCTTTAAAATCCGAACCAAGACAGTTAAAACTGAAGTCAGGAAGTGTTTCTTCTCCCAGAGGGTTGTGAAGTTGTGGAATGTTCTGCCCCAGACATCTGTAGAAGTGAATCGATAGAGATGTTTAAATCTTGTATTGCTTGGATTTTAAACCCAGTCCCTCAAATGTGGCTTCCATGGTCCAAGTCAAGTAGACATAATTTTTTCCAAGAACATAAATATGGCCTGGGAAAGATTAACAGCGAATCAACATAGGTATTGAAGCGTGGGAGAGAAAGCTTCCCCTCCCTCCCCGAAAAAAAACAATGCTCGCCAATAATTTAAGATAATTGGCAGAAGAACCAGAGGGGAGACGAGGAGAATTTTTGTTCCTCGGACAGTTGTTATTGTTTGGAAAGTACTGCCTTCGAGGGTGGGGAAGCAGATTCCATAGTAGCTTTTGAAAGGGAATTGGATAGGTCCTTTTAATGCAAAACTTTGCAGGGCTATGGGGTAACAGTGGGGGAGTCAGATTAGTTGGATAGCTCTTTCAAAGAGAGGCACGATAGGCCGAATGGCCTCCTTCTTTGACAGTCTAATGTGTTGAATTTTAAATATACAAAGCTGATCTAGTCAAAGTGCTATTCCTGATCTAACTAAAACAATGAAACTACTGTAGCTCCAAGACTCTATTCAAATGCAAGTGTTTGTTGTCGTATTTGTTTGTTGTAGAATGGTTGTTACCTGCTCTTTGATCAATATTATGTGTTTTCTTGTGGACTGATTTGCATAATAAATTTTACATTGACTTTCAAACACAATGACTTTGAATAAACAGCGGAATTGAAATTTATTTAAATTGTGAACGTAGCATATTTTGGGTATATTTGATTTACACAGCAACAAGATCCTATTTCATGTATAAACTTAGTGTCAATGGATAGTTTATCAGCGACAGACGCAAGTGCCACTCTCTCCAGATTAGACTGAGCACTGTGAGAAAATCTTTTATAAGTTCCTCTTATTCTGGTGAGACAGCTTCTGAAGAAAATCTGTAACCTGAGAATACAGGAAGGACCGAGTTGAACAGGAAGTAGTGGGGGAAGGGGAGGTGGGATAGCGGAAGGTGCCTGCCACCGTCATGCACTTATTTCGTTATTAACCCTCCAAGCGCTGTAGCTCCATTTCAGTACTTTAGCCTCGGGCAGGTTGATTCTATCTATGGGGAGAGAGTGAGGGAATGGAATTAAGTTGGATAGCTCTTTCAAGAGCTGTCACGGGCACGATGGGCTGAATGGCCTCCTTCTGTTTCTTCCATAATTCTAGAATCAGATCACATCTCAATTTTCAGCAGTGAATGTCAACCAGCAATGTCTACAGAGTTGATGGTAGAGGCCAGTTCCTATTTGGTTGGAAGGAACCACTGTGACTGAAGAGTGTGCTGGAAAATACTGTTCCTTCCCCATCCCATCCTGTCTCGGATACAATTCCTACATTTCTAGGGATTGGGATGACCACTTGTAAGGTCATTCTGCCAATCTGTACCCAATGTGTTCATTCAATTTATGCTCCAAAAAAGTGTTGGTTGCCTTAGTCCTTTTTGGAGAACTACTTTTCTGCGCTAAATGGGAACTGGCCTCTACCATCAACTCTGTAGACATTGCTGGTTGACATTCACTGCTGAAAATTGAGATCTGATTTAAGATGTAATCACGTTTCTGGTATGTTTTCCTCTGATTTAAGATGACTAAAGATTAAACAAAGCTGCCCCTAGGTTATTCTATTGGAACTAATCTATTTGTTGTCAGTGTTCCTTGGCGAATTTCTTACCCTGTTGTCCCCATCATTTAATTTATTGGTAGCATATATTAATAATAATCCTTGCATTTCATATAGCACTTTTCACATCTTCTAGATGTCCCAAAGCGCTTCACAGAACATACTCAAAAGTGAACTGATTGTATATATGTGAGCGAAATGCGGCAGCCAAATTGCGCAAAGCAGTGTCGCACAAACAGTTGTGGATTGAAGTGACCAATTTATTATTTATTTTTCTTGAGGGATTATTATTAGGCGTGTGGAGTAAGGAAACTTGCCCAAAGTTTTGCCCTGCCGGGAATCAAACCCAGGTCTCTCGCTTGAGAGGCGAGTCTCTAACCACTGAGCTAAAGGACTCCACATATGGTCTCAAACGGACCCATTGGCCATCCAACCGTAGCAAAGATATATTGGCATTGGAGGCATCTAGCAATGATTTGTCAGGTGAATGTGTGATATGAAATGGATTAACTATCATGAGAAGCTGGATAACAAGGGTTATATTCTCTGGATCGGAGGAGGGCAAAGGATGATGTTTAATTTAATGATAGTTGACAGTTTAAATGGGGACAAAATACCACAGTGACACCACCTTAACGCATATCCTGGGAAGTGCTTTTAGACATCTCCACGATATGGTAAGCTGCTGTATTAAATGCAAGGATTATTATTATTATAACTTTGACCTCTGGTACAGGGATCTAAAAACAATGGGATATTGTCCTAAAATTGTAGTTCAGTCAGTTAGAAATAATATCAGAAAACATTTTGATAAAATAAACTGCTGGAACAGGCTTGATGGGGAAAGTACCCTCCACCTGTTTCTCATGGCGCACTGTCCTTTATTCATGTGTAAACCCTCAACCATGGGTTTTCTTACACTCTCTCACACACACACACACACACACACACACACGTTCCCTCATTCTCTGTATCCATAACACCAGCAGCGTACATGCACACACACATACATACACTAGCAGGAGCATCCTCCTATATCCCAGCCTTTACACTGAGGCCTGCTCAATCCGTTTGCCTTGGTTCTAAACTGTTTGCACTGAGAACCATCAGTGAAGTTTTTTTTTTGCAATGGTTGCGATGGTGATGGTACCACGGTCAGTGTGAACCTCTGAAAAATCAACAAAGCGTCAGAAATGTTTTGTTTTATATTTACTGCCGTCAAATGGCCTGCAGATCGGTGTGTGCACTAAATGACCCGCTCTCAGGAGGAGTGCGGCACGGGGTTAGGCTGGCTCCTGCACACGCCTGCCTCACTTGGTTCAGCGCAGATTGAAGTTTAATCATCTGCGGCCGGTGAAACGGAAGGAGGTTCCACACTGAAAATGCACCGTCAGGATCAATGGGCGGATTGAAATAGCAGCTGCGTTGCGCCAGCAGGACTTTTAAGGCAAAGGGGAAGGAAAGCCTTCCGCACAGTTCCACGTTGAGCTGGAAAGTGCACTGTTGTCTTCTCCACTCAACACTGTGCCGCAGAGCATTGCCACGTGACTAGGCCTCGCCTGTGCTTTAGGAGATCAGCGGCTCCTTGTTACAGATCACAAGAGTAGTTGACAGTTTGTGGCCGTGGTCTCGTGTCACTCTTCCTACGCCCTCTCTCCTTTCTTCTCCCAAAGAGATGAGATTAAATCTTAAAGCAGTTTGCATTCTCTTTAATGTATACAGATGTATTTAATGTGTCAGCCTGGCTTAGTTGGTAGCATTCTGATTCAGAAGGTTGTGGGTTCAAGCCCCACAGCGGATTTAGAATTCATATAGTCTAAACTAACACTCCAATGCCTGTTCAGGTGGACACTAAAGATCCCATGGCACTATTTGAAAAGAAAAGGGAGTTTATCCTGGTGTCCTGACCAGCAATCAACAAATGATTAAATTTGATGATTAAAATGGATTCATTCACTTTTCAGGGTTTTTTGTGGGACATTGCTGTGTGTAAATTGGCTGCCGTGTTTGCCCACAGTCATAGTCACCATCACGCTTTCCAGTCTATCCTGTCAAGCGCTTTCAGACTCCTCCCCATGTGAACGGTGCTATGCCAAATTTAATGATTGTATTATTATCAGTCGAGAAGAGTTTGTTTCCATTGTCATCTGGGCAGGCACTTGAAACTCAGGTGTAACGTTGTGCCGAAGGTGATGCACCAAAAATATACGATTCTAGCGATGAAAAATTACAGGAATATTCACAGACTGGTGGTGTATGTTATATTAGATATGTTAATGTGACCGAGACTGTTTTTTTAAAAAAAAAATGAGAATTGCAAACAAACTGCTTAATAAGGAAACCAGAAGTAAAGTCACTCTGACTTATGGGAACTCCTTAGCTACTTACTTTTGGAGCACAGTTCCTAGGGTTGGTTCTAGTTACTGGAAGGAGTGCCCTTCCTGTTGCTCAGCTCGGCCCCTTGCACCAAAATCACATATTGAGCTATAGATGTGTTGGTAGATGTGTTGCATTGACTCCCTAACCTCTCACTGTCGTGAGCTTGTCTTCTAGTTCTTTAGAGCCACCGGATAATAATGGATATTGCGGCGAGCGGTTGAAGCTCCCAGGGTCCTGAAACAATGCCACACCATTCCTCACGTCTAGCAGAGGAGGTCAGATTATTGACGGAGAAGTCATTCTTGCGCAAGTCTTTTGTGGGGGGGGGGAAATGTTTTCAAGGCCTTGTTTAAACCTTTTTGCCAACAGTGATATGTTTCAGTTTTTTTTAAAAAAAATACATTTCCTATTCATTTTAGTTACAATCCGTGCAGGACAGAATGTACGGCAGAAATTTGTGACGTTGCCACTCATCCTGTTGAGTTGTACCTGTCTTGTCACTGCATGTGTTCCATTCAAGCCCTTCCTGTAACATCAGCAGTGAACATCAGACCGCTCTTAATGGTCAGAACAGGTTAGCTTTATTATTAAAAGCTTATCCCATGGGAACGTGTTGCATGCAATCCATTTAGAAAATGACCCAGCACAGGATAGGCACACGCACGAGTGCAGATAAAAAACATGTGTACAGGTTCATGGAGTCACATGCAGTCGCACAACACTCGTCTGGAAACTTCTTGTTTTGCATGCAAATGTGCACACAAAACGCAGGAACTGAAGAGTCGTGTAAGTGCACATGCGCCGGCACAAACGCCCACGCACACACATTGCGTGATGTGCAAGAGATTTACTTTAAGCTGAGTGCGGGGTCTGTGTCAGCCCTTTTCCTGGGATGGTTGGAGAGGAAGTAACTAAAAGCCATTGTTTCAGGCTGTTTGGATTCATTTGAATCGGTTGCATTCTGCTGATCTAGCTAGGTCCATTGTGCCCTTTTTAGATGTAGTTAACCTGTTTCCTGTGACTCAAACTCACTAGTATTATGATTGCCCGCCCTGTATGCCACCTGCATTTCGCTAGTCCTTCCTTGACTGCTCCCTCGCTGCTTGTTTCTGTTACTAACCTCGTTTCCACCTCCTAGGCCATTCCTCTGACGCCCGAGTTCAGCCTCAAAGCTCGGTCTGCACCTGGCCCCGAGTCATACTTCTGTTGCACTTTATTATTGATGCTCAGTGTGTTTCCCCTTTGACCACGTGCTTTTGTTTCCGCTGCTTTTCTGCGTTGGGCAATCCGCGTTTCATTTGTTTGATCTGATACTTGGCTCAGTTAGTAGCACTCTCGCAATCAGGACTTGAGCTCATTGAGGCTAGCTCTTCAGCAGCGCGGGATTGTTGGCCAGGACACTGGAAGATGCTTTTTCCCCTCTTGAATAGTGCCATTGGATCTTTATCCTCCATCTGAGCAGGATAACGGGACCTCTGTTTAACATCCCATCCAAAGAATGGCATCTCCCACAAAGGGTACTCTCAGCACTGAATTGGAACGTCAGTCTAGGTTGTGTGAGTTCAAAGACTAGATGTGGTCCTGCTGACTCGGGAGGTGAGAGTGCTACCAACTCAGCAAGGTTGACACCTTTTGTTGTCCTGCCCAGGGTAGCTGTAATTATCTGCAGATTTCATCACGAGTGGGTGAAAACATTCTGCAATCTGTGATTTTCTGTGTGCGTGTGTGTGTATATATAAAAAAAGAATTCCACTTCAGTTTAGTGTTTCGGCAGAGCCGGCATCATTTTGTTCTCGGGGATAATTTCAGGAGCACACACTGTACAGTCGGTGTGTACCTGAGTCCTGGTAAGAGAACTTTTTTTTACAGCACCTTATTCCATCATAACTACTCCAAGCATTTTATAGGCAATTACAATCCCCTATTTTGCTACATGCCTGAGGATCAAGAAGATCTGTTTGTGCTTTCGTGTAAGAAAATCCAATTTACAAAGCTTCTAACGACAAAGATTTTGTCTCGTGGCATAATTTCACATAAACCGTAGCAGAGCTAGAAGCAAATTGAAAAGTGATATTTTATCTGTTGCTATATTGCATATCTGCCCAGGCACCTCCTACACTCTCATTTTCTGTGCAGTGGCAAAAGCTGTTTTTTGTTTTTGTTTTACGAGATTACATAAATGACATTTTTTTGGAAAAATAGTAGGTGTGGAATTCCAGCCCAGCAAAGTTTGGATATAAATCTCTTCCAGTTGTAATCACAAAAACAGCTGGAGAGCACGAGTCAGTGATCCATGGCACAGAAATAATTCAGTGACGCTAAACAGGCCTCTCTGCAGACTTCCCGTTCCACAGAGGTGTCAACCTTTTAGGAATATTTCTGTGTTCCTCATTTTACTGCTGTAGCCGTGGCCACAGCAAGAGGTAGAGGGTTGTGGCCAATGCTGTGGGACAAGCCCTCAAAGCAATAACCGGATGGACATTAGTTGATAATATGACAGAATTCAAATGGAAAGGAGTAAAACCATGTGATATTAGTTTGGTGAAAGTGTACTGGCCTTCCGGAGTGCCACGTAATGTTTTGTGGTTTATCTTCCAAAGGTGAAAATACTTTTGGCCAGTAGCTCCTCCTGTATTGTCACCCCTCCTCCAATGTTTTCCCCCGAAGTGTCACAGCACCCCACTCCCCAGTCCAATTTTGGCTGAGGAACGTGGTATAGCTGCATCTCTTCACTCGGCGTCTAATCTGGAATACTGAGAGAAATCTGTCTATAGTGGATTACCGTTACATTTTCATCCAAGCCTTTCAGTGCCTTGGGACGTCCTCCCGACATGAAAGGCGCTACACAAATGTAATTTTGTTGTTGTTGTTTCACAGGTCTTAGGACCTCAGAAGTGAGGAGCGCACTTGTCAGCCTGCCTCATTTGGTAGCACTCTCACCTCTGAGTCAACAGGATGTGGGTTCAAGCCCCATGTTGGGACTCTGATCTTATAGTTTAAAATGACACTTGTGGCTGGTGTTGTGCTGCATTGCTAGAGGAGCCATCCATCAGATGAAATGTTAAACCAAGCTCCTGTCTGCCCACATGGACCAGCGAGAGGGCAAAATGAGGAAGACTGGCCCAGAGACTTCAAATGCCCGAGAGAGAGAGAGAGAGAGAGAGAGAAACCAAAGAGAGGAAAACATTAGCGCACGCAAAAAGTGAAGAGCTCTTTCACCAATATAAATGTGTTCTATTGCACTATTGGAAAAACAGAAGGGAGTTTCTCTCTGTGTCCTGGCCAACAATCCTCCAGATAAGATTGATCATTCGCCTCATGGCTGTTTCTGGAACTTTGCCGTGTACCAAGTGGATGCCATTTTGCTTTTTTTTAAAAAAAAAGAGCGGTTGTTTCACTTCAGTAATTACCTGTTTTTGCAATGCTGCTAAGGTGCTGTAAATGTGCTATCTTTATTATTGCAGGGACTTGATTACTGTGTTTAGATCAACAGTTGGGAATCTGTGAGGATAGCAAGCAGGATGGGATAGGAGAGAATCTCAACATTGTTACAGGAGAGCGTTCCATCAAGATAAATCTTTGACATTGTCAAATCCGTTTTTGGTAATTCTCTCTCCCCTCTCGCATGCTCTCTGTCTCTTCTCCCCCATGAAGTTTGTGGGAGCCACAGATAGGAGTGATACCAATTTATAGATTAATTAATCTTTTTAGTTATGAATGGTGAGTCGGTACTCTTGAGTTTTCATTTTGCATTTTGTAAACAATGTAAATACATCACGATTTAATATTTTTATTGTTTAAATTGCCATCCTGGAAGAGTTTGTAGGTGAGCAAGTTCAAGAGAGTTTGGAGTCCTCACCTATTGTTACTTACCATCAGTGTTGCTGAGGGGTACAGGTGACTGGAAATACTGTTACAGAGAACACATTTATATTGGTGAAAGACCTCTTCATTGTGTGTGTGTGTGTGTGTGCTGCTGTCTCCTCGCTCTGGTTTCTCTCCCTCTGTCTCGTGTATTTGACGTCTCTGGGCCAGTCTTCCTCATTTTGTCCTCTTGCTGGTTCCTCTCCTGGTGTT
Organism: Callorhinchus milii; assembly: GCF_018977255.1. Lineage (NCBI taxonomy): Eukaryota > Metazoa > Chordata > Chondrichthyes > Chimaeriformes > Callorhinchidae > Callorhinchus > Callorhinchus milii. The sequence continues at coordinate 9,645,694 of NW_024704749.1, read as the reverse complement.
ACTGAGCACTGCCCCCGCGATAATATCTCTTGACTGTGTTTGGGAAGCCCTGAGCTCATCTTCCACCAATTCACAGAGAGGCATGGAACCACATTGCAGCTGAAGCTGAGGAACCAAGAGTTTCCAGTAAATTGAACAATGAACAGTTGGAAGTTGACTATCTGCCTGTACAGTCGGTCACCTTTGTTTTGCTGATCCCCATCGTGCTCTGTTCCTGAGGCCCAGGGGCTTAGAGCTGCACAGTAGCCTCCAGGTGCAGAATCTGTGAGGCTTGTACCATCCTGAATACCTAACGATTAACAAAGCTGTTTACTAATATCAATACTTTGCAAGTGGATCATTTAAATGCCTCCTGAGAATTGTTATATTTGTGTTCAGGTTTTGCTGATGGCATCGCAGTGCTGGCTGGCAGGAGTGAGCTGTAGAAGGTGTCTGGGTTGAAATGACATCGCAGGATGAAGTCATGAGCCCTGGGCATGTGTCACTTACATTGTGTTAATTGAGCTCAGTGTGCATGCTGATGGACTCAGCAATGTCTCCCAGCTGCTGCTCTCTGGATGTCGGCAGCATTCCGCTGTTTAACAGCAGTTTAAAATATAAAAAATTCTTTCATTGAAGACAGCACGTTATAATGTTGAAATGCCGCAAAGCTATTCGCAGCGTAAGTGTATAGAAAGAAGTAAGGGGAAAACTGAGGATACTGAAGCCTAGTCTTCTTGGTTCTACATCTAGAGCTCTGGTACAGTATTGAGATTCCTTGTTAACAAGATTTGTCACCTTCTCATTCCTGGTAGTTCTGAATCATTATCCTGTTGGACGAGGTGATCCTAGCTGGATAAATGCTGTGACATGCCCCATTGTTCCTTACTGGTGAGCTGTGAAGGTGTTTGATTCCTTTTTCTTTCTACCTGAGTAGGGTTCTGCTGGCAACTCAAATAATTGGCCATTATCCATGTGTTGAGCCTTGACAGTGAGTATTATCAGGGTATCTTACACTGTGGGGACATCACAGCTGACCACAGCAAAGTTCTTCGAATCATTTTTGAACTGCACAAAATTCTTTTACGCGACTTTGTAGGATGGAACCGATTGGGTTGGGGGAACATTGTGAGTGTTGAGAAGATTCCCTTCAATTCCACCTCGTGCAGCTTGGCTGGAAACCAGATTGAAATTGCCTTTGTCTTTTCGAATATTGTTTACCAACACCAAACTATCACAATGACACAGATTAGAAAGATAAGGTTAAGAGCGACGACTGTTTTTTAAGAGAAAGTATCGGAGGTAATGTGAGGCCGATCTGCCTGGGGATTAATTTAATTTAATGATCAGAGCTGACGAGACTGGAGGATGGGCTTGGGTAGGGGGGGGGAAGACCAAGGTCCTGCATGGAGGATGGGCTTGGGTAGGGGTGGGGAGGACCAAGGTCCTGTATGGAGGGTGGGCTTGGGTAGGAGGTGGGGAGGACCAAGGTCCTGTATGCAGGATGGGCTTGGGTATGAGGGGGGAGGACCAAGGTCCTGTATTTAAGAATTTGAATAGCGGTTCCACCACAAATTATCAAATTTTGTTTTCGGATAAATTTTTAAAACCTGCAATAAAATGTCATGAATATTGCAATTGCCTGACTACATCCTCTCTTTACTAAAGCTACAGGGATTTACAGCAACAATTACAGCCCAGGGGGGGAAAAAACAATCCGATTGCAAGGCAGCCCAGGCCAGTGATGAGAGGCTAACGGACAAAGCAATGCAGCTCTCAAACTGCCTTGAGGGCAGCCTGTGCAGCCTGATTGATGCCTTTCCCGTTTAAACTGTGTGGGCTGTGAGCCCCCAAGGCTCGGGCAAAAATGTTGTCACTGCATAGTGTGAGGAAGGTGAAAAAGTTGTCAGGAAATCCACAGTATCCGTGGTGATCACCCAGGGACAGACAGCTCAACGTAAAAACAATTTTCCCACCTCCATTTATAAGGGCAGTGACTTTGTAGAGTTATTTTAAAACTCCTCACGTTAATTGAATAGTGTATATCTGTAAAGGAAAGAGGAGAGCTGTTGATCAGATCATTCCAGTCAACATTATAGACTAACATTGGGGGCACTCTCTCTTTTCCTACTCTTTGAAAATCCCCCTCTTTGCTAACAGGGGTTGAGAATGTAAATGGGTGATGCTTCAGGAGGTCACCTTGATGTCAGGAAGCCATCAGTGCATAAGTAGCAATATACAGGTCTAAGCTTTGAAACACGTTTCCTCCCCTGACTTGCTATGGATTTCAAGGAGGTAGCACGGAACAAGCATTGCTCTTTGAAAGCACCCAATAATTTTATTTTATTCTTGCATGTGCGGTTTCTGCTCTGGGACCTGCCAAGCCTCACTTTGTTGGAGCAAGACTGCTACTCCTGAGAGTCCCACTGATCCAAAATAAACACCTGTCTATGCTTTTAAATGGGCTGTAATTCACTTCTCTCTCTGTTTATTGAGACCCATTCTTGAGGATGTATCTGAGCTAACATAACTAGGGTTGAAGGACCGATGCGTATTTTGTTACTTTTATGTAAGTGTTCTGCAATCTCATTTCTACAGAGGATATCATTTTATTTATTTTTGTGATAATTCAACCAGTACAGGCCTCACACATGCAAATTGTTGTACTGGGAGTGATTGACAACTTATATAGCAGCTGGATATCCTCTATGGCTCACCCAGCTTCTCAGTTCTGCCTAAGCAGGGCGGGCGAGCATGAATATTTCTAAACTACTCTGTGCATGAAGCTCATTGTAATGTTTTGACCGAAGGGGTTACATCAAATGAAAGGAATATTATTATTTAAGTTAACTGTAGTAATCTTGTCCAGTTTTGTAGTTTAGCGACTGCCCATTGCTCCGTAATCTGTCAGGAAGATTATGTCCACCTTGTTGTGGCACCTATCCATTCCAGGGATTCATCATCTAACCATGATTTTGTTTCCAGGAACAACATGCTGCCTGCAACAGATTCACATCATCCCTGTTAGATTACTGTGCATCAGCATCATGTTTTTATTTAAAATTATAACCTTAAAAACCACAAAAATTGCTACGAGAGCCACAAGAAAAAATGTGTTGGTTTTCTGTTTTCCCTCTGTTACTTTTAAGCATTCATTATCAACCGCAGGAAATGGAAAGAAACGAATACCAGACCACTTAAAGTCCTTGACAAGTTGAAAAATTGGGTCTGTTTTCACCTGAACAGAGGTTAAGATTAAGAGGGTTCAAAATCCTTAGAGGTTTGAGAGACGAGATAGTGAGAGATTATTCCTACTGGTTGGTAACTTGGTATCAAGGAGACATAAAATCAGGATTGCTACTGGAAGAGTTAAAGGGGAGATCGGAAGCAATGTTTTCATGCAGAGGATAATCAAAACTTTGTAATGCTTTGCCACAAGTGGCTATTGAGCCTGAGCCTATGACATTTCAAAGGGACTTGCATACATTTTCAAAAGAGGGAATATAAACAGGCAGTGGGAGAGAACCAGGAGTTAACATAATTAGCACCAGTACATGAGCTAGCAGAAGTTTAAGGTCAAATGGCATCCTCCTGTGCTATTAATTTCTATGATTGTGGCAAAGATCATTTATTAGTTTCATCTATATTCTCTGGAGGAGCTGGAAATTATGGGTTTGAATACTTGTGGCATTAGGAAAACATGGAACTGTGTGCAGGGATTAAGCCATGGCACCAACACTAGGAAAACTGCTGGAGAAGTGATCTTTATGAACACTTATGTGGTCATTCCAGCAGTGCTGCGGAGACGACAACAACAAAATTGCATTTGTATAGCGACTTTCATGTCAGGGAGGATGTCCCACTGTTGCCTATAATGAACAAGGCTTTACTTATTGCCAATTTTTCACAGTTTTCTCCCCTTGTGTGTATATATAACTCCTGAAAACCTAGACTTGTGTTGGGATATGGTTCCACAGACGTCTCTCTGTTAACTTATCCAAATTGCTGTTATTCCTATGTGAGACTTGAGTGAGTGTCGGGGGGGGGGTTTGATTGCAAGAAACGTCACAGCTGAGATCCCGGTTCCGGTACGTGTCCGAAATCAACAACCTGTATTTATATAGCGCCCTTCACGTGGGGTAGTGTCTCGGAAATCCACAATACACAGGCATTTTTCTGGACACAGGTTCCTGAGGACAGTTGTAGCCTTTGCCACTGACCTGGCTGAGATCAGAATTGTAGTACAGACTGGGGACAGAACCTGTGTGTTTCTAGCCTGTGCGGAACTGGGTGAGATTGATTTTAAATCAACTTAGTGCTACTGACTGGAAAAACTCAAACAATGCCTGAAGGTACTGTATCCTCTTCCTTTGAAGTGTATACAAATGTGCGAGTGGGACAGAGCTTCATCATGGGCAGAATCAGCTTGTGTTCAGCAGCTGGATTAATCTTTGTTTCGTTTCCTCCATAAACAGCTGTGGAATTGTTAGTTTTATTGGGTCACAACAATTCCCAGCTAATAATGTCCCGAACAATTCAGGACTCACTGTTCAGGCTGGGCTTCTCCCACACACTCTGGGATTCACTGGAGGCAACCAATATTGTAAAATCACTGAATTTCCCAGCTTTGGCTCTCACAAGACCCAACTCTGGACCGTTGCCTCTGCTGACGTAACAGTGAAAAGTGTGGGCACCAGAGCGAGTTCACCTGCTAAGCTCCCTGTCTTCCTGTCAGCAATGCGATGTCATCAAGGTAATCGCTCACCATTAGTGTTTTTTTTCTTGTATTTCTGCTTGCCGGAATCGGAGGTAGAAAAAGCCAGGAGCAAAGAGGCTTAATTTTCAACTGCATATCCTGCCTCCGCTAGTGTATTTGAATAGGAGAGATAACCAAATGGAAGTTTGCAAATCTCTTATCTTGATAACTGCACGATAAGGATAGCACTCCCCACGTGTGGAACGTCATTTGCTACCGGTGCTCCAGAGGTCGTTTTAAAGCCCCAGTTCCACTTTTCAAGCTGGCCTTCCAGACTCCAGAACTGCAAGGTAATCATGACAACCTCTCTCTTAACTGCTTCTTAGCAGCACCATGTTGCAACCCGGGTTGAGCTGCACAGCAGCACGTCCGTAAGGCTACTGTTATTTCACCCACAAAATATACGATACAGTATATTCAGTATTTCCCGTATATTCTGTGAAGCGCTTTGAGACATCTCGCAGACGTGATAAGGCGCTATATCAAATGCAAGTTGTTGTTGTTGCATGCGTGGACATCAGTTGAGGATACCTTTGAAGTTGGCTGTGATGCTCCTGTGGTTCAATACCCTTCTGATACTAGTTATCAATATTCACACATGAACAATAGCCACTTGGATAAGGAATGGGAAGATGCCCATGGAATTCTACCCCAGTGGAACCAAAAAGCAATCAAATGCTTTCAATAGAGAAGGAACATTGGTGGGGGGGAAGGCAAAATACTGAAGATGCCCTACACCTGAAATAAATGGTAGAAGTCGTTGGGAACACTCAGCAGGTCAGGCAGCATCTATGGAGAGAGGAAAGTTAATGTTTCAGTTTCTGACGAAAGGTCGTCAACCTGAAACGTGCTATAATTTTAACTCGAGATTCCTGAGACTGGGAGTTCAGTCCTCATATAGTTCTTCCAGTTCACAGTAAGCCAGTAAGTTAACGTTTCAAGTTCTGACGAAAGGTCGTCGACCTGAAAAGTTAATTCACTTTCCTCTTTCCATAAATAAATGCTGCCTGACTTGCTGCGTGTTCCCTGCGACTTCTGTTTTTATTTGTAAAACTAGGAACTGGCTTACTGTGAAGTGGAAGAACTATATGAGCATTCAACTCCCAGTCTCAGGAATCTCGAGTTAGAATTATAGCACTGACTGTCATTTAGAGGGAGGGAGCCTTCCACTGACCTCCACACTCGGTCATTCGGTAAAGATTGTGAGGATGAAGTGCTGGACCAGAGAGTGGAGAGAGGGAGAGGCCAGCAAACCAATGCAATGCACCTCTGGCTATGTGACTTTTTCCTGCAATAAAGTTAATAGCATTATAGCTAGTAGTATAAAGCTGCACCAGAAGAGCATTAACAATACCTGTAAGTCTGAAAAAAACACCTGCTCACAACAACGGGACCGGAGTCCACCCTCTTCTCCCTCACTCCAAACTGCAATGCTTAGGGAAAAAAAGACTGTTGAGCTTCTTTCTTCCTGATCTGAATGATTGTGTGTTCTGATGGATTAACCGGGGAATCTGATTATCTTGCAGTAAATTACTGTGAGAATATGCACAGAATATTGCTGGATGGCATGAGCACAGTTTTAAGGTGGAGGTTGGGATGACTTGAAAATTCATCGGGAGCCTTAAATCTCTTTTAAGGAGTTTGGAGATGCAGCCGGAGATAGCCATGGGATTTGGATGTAACGGAGCTCAGATTCTGTCAATGGAGCAGTCTGTGACATATTGGATAAAATAGAATGTGTCATGTAGGATATTCTCCCGCTTGACGGACGGACTCTACGAGATGCTGGAAAAACACTGCAGGATTCACTCCCATTCAGTCACTGATTCTGAATATTTTTTAAAATTCTAATGAAATAGATTTATTAAGATATGTTTTGATCAATGGGATGCGATCATTCATTATCTTAAAATTGCTTTTCTGACATTTTGCCCAAAGGATATACAGTCAATTCACTTTACGGTATATTCTGTGAAGCACTTTGAGACACCTCGAAGATGTGATAAGGCGCTATATCAATGCAAGGATTATTATTATATTTCTCAGTAAAACCTTATTTTCTACTATATACTTGCTAGGATTTTGATCCGATACCCACAGTTATCGATGGGACTAGTGTGGGGCAAGCTCCATACCCCAATGATGCACTGCTAGAGCAAGGGTGCCTTGGAAACCCTGGCTATGTTTTACAGAAATGTGCGGATTGTGTCCACTTGATAGGATTTCTTTTGTTTTGGTGGAAAAACAGCTCATCTTCATTCCTATCAGGAACATAGCAACATGAGGAGGCCATTGAGTTTATCCTTCATTTTATTGGATCATGGATTTTTCTTTCTAATCGCATTTCACCACCTTTTTTCCACTCCTCAATAACCTGACTTCCCAAGCGTATCTGCCTTTTAAACATCCCAATCGATTACTGCAGCTCTAATCATCGGGGGCAGCGCATTCATTCCACATTTTCAAACCTCTGTATAAAGAACTGTTTTGTGATCTCAATTCTATCCAGCTGAGTTCAGATATTAGCATTATATCCTGCTATTTGAATCGCTCTCTCAATAGGATGAACTATCCAGCCTGGCTCAGTAGTGGCACTCTTGCTTCTGAGTCAGAAGACTGTGGTGACTGTGTGTTTTGTGGCCGAACAATGTAACTACAGGTCCACAAGGGCCTTATACAACAAAAAACAACAACAAAATTACATTTGTATAGCGCCTTTTACGTCAGGAGCTCACCTTATAATACGATACCTTATAATGGGTTGGTCTGTGTATGATAAATGGGAGAATATTAAAAGGAGTAGAAGAGCAGAGAAATGTATACGATACACATAACTCTTTTGGAGGTGGGAAGGCAGGTGAACCGAGCTGTGAAGAAAAGTAATGGGATCTGAGGTTTTTTTTAAATACAGGCATGGAATACAAAACCATAGTGGTGACACTTAATTTGTGTTAGACTGCAGTTTTGGTCGTCCCACTTTAAAGACTTTGTGACCACAGAGAGGATTGGTTATTCACTTGATGGTTGTTTATGGGATCATGTTGTGCACAAATTGGCTGCCGCATTTGCCTACAAATATGCAGTAATTTACAGTAAAGCCCGTGAAGCGCTTTGAGACAATTTGCCAGTGTGATAAATCTCTAAATCAATTGCTAGCATTCTTATTTTTTAAAAAAAGAGCAATTAGAAGGGGTACAAGGAAAGGTCAGTTAAAGGGGACTGAAAAGATTTTCTGCTCTTCTGTGCTATACATTTCTACGGTTGCCTGCATCCACGCGCGCGCATACCTCCACTCATAAAGAGTTAGGGCTAAATACACCCAATTTGTATCTCTCTAGTAAGAAGCCTTCCAGCCTAAAACAGGCCAGGATCTTGTGCTAACAGGCAGTGAGAAGATTGCACAAATATAAAGCACTTTCCCCATAAAATATTGAAAAATCTGATCCACCGCCTCTGGCAGCAACTGCATCCAGCAAGTCAGATGCAATGAAGGAAATATTGCAGTGTTGCAAAAAAAAACACACTTCAGCTTCAGTGACCACAGTGCATTTTTTTACTGCAATAAACTGCAACTGCACCAGCTGCAGTGCATTATACTGGAATAATTTCTGCCGGGGCCCTGCCCTAGGCAGTGATGAAATGAAATCTGTCTGGGCATTTTCCTGCACCTGGGTAACAGCTGGTCATTTTCATGTTGGGAACCCTTTCTAGTTCCCAGTTTGTGGTAACCGTATGCATCCAAATATCCCCCCAACAAATACGTTGGCCTAATCTTTTCCACAGTGAAGACCTTGAGTCTGCCAAGGCCCCATTGGCTGAGATATCTGCACAACCCCAGCCAAATCTGCCTGGCCTAGCTCACGCACCTCCTGGCCTCACCTTAGCTGGCTCCTGCTTGGAATCCAGAAAAAAACTCTGGATAATAATGATCCTTGCGTGTTGTGTAGTGCCTTATCACGTTGTCGATACGTCTCGCGTTCACAGGTGCCATCTGCAACACCAGGGGAAACCGAGGATTCTATTTATCGTTTCGAAATGAAACTTGTTGTCTTGCCCCATAAACGCAGCCAAAGATGTTTTGTCATCTGTTTATTCGCTGCAACCAAAAAGCATGCTAAAGTTTAAATAGGTCGAGGATATTATTGGCAAAGGCGTGTGATTTATTGCAACGTCCGCAGAGCGCGTCGCCTGGTCTGTGGCTATGCAAACACTCGAGGCATTTTACAGTTGGCTTTTTTTTTTAATGAACTCGGACTTAACTCTTTAATTGCTCAGTCCCTCCCCGCAGTTGACGAGGGGTTTATTCGAGACATTGTTGTAACGGGTCTCTTGCGCATGCTCCGACTGTTAGGTTTAAGTGGTGAAGCAATGCGTATTAAAGTCTCAGCACTGGTGAAATGCCTCACATTAGCATCATAGCACAGAGTATCCCACTGATGAATCACCCCATTTTAACACTGTGGCACGGCAGCTCCCATTGAAGGAATATACCACATTAACACTGCACTCCTATCGTCACCTTTGCTTGGGCTCCCACTCAGTCTCTGTAAAGCAATTTGAGGCGAAAGGTGCTCTGTAGAAGTGTAAGTTGTAATTGGCAACTGGCAACTTCAGAAGCCACTACTTTGTGTTTCACATCCAAAGTTTCCAAATCGCCAAGCAGTGAAAACAGTCTTTCACTGTTACCCTCTCAAACCTTTTCATAAGTTTGAACAATTCTGCTGAACTTCCTCTTAGCCTTCACTCCTCCAGTGAGCACAGATCTAGTTTTATTTAAATCTTTCATTCCAACAGTCATCTCTGGTATCATTCTATTGGATCTATTTTCTGCACCCTCTCCTTTGCTCTAATATCGTTTTCGTAAAACTATTCTCAATACTACATCTGTGGTCAAACTACCGTCTTGAATAAATTTAACATCATCTCCTTACATTTCTATATAGTGCCCCTTTATATGAAACCTACCAACGCATTAGCTTTTCTATAGATTTTCCACTTCTTTGTCAGTGTTAAAATCTCGGTATGGCCATGGAAGTGAGACAAACATGTGCTCTTTTAAGTCCTTAACGTCAGTACAAAAGGATGGAGGGTCCACAGGAGCTTGTTAACATAATGGTATCACTTTTGGAGAGAAGTTCCTCACACGTACTGTGTGTTAAGGAGTGCCTTTGAAGTGTCTCTCCCAGTGACTCCTCAGGCCCCTTGTACAGTGCTCTCAAGGAACACACCCAGTATCCACATTTAGCACCTTTGCTAAAAGATTTCTGGTCTGTTTACAGAGACAGGGGGCTGTAGCTGTGATCCTGCCCTGACCTTTTTCCTCTGACCTCTTGTGGTTTGGTGAGAAAGATGCTTCAGGGGAAACAAAATGGACGCTGTCTCACGAAAAGATGATTGCACTATTTCTGCTCTCTTTTCCTGTAACAGGTCACACTGATTCTTGTCAATTAATATTTTAGGGGAATCCTGTAGGTGAGAGCAATTTTTAATTCTCAGCATCTGAGCACTCGTTTGAGCGGACGCGTTGGATTGTGGTCATCCTTTCTCTAACCGCGTACCCAACCAACCGAAGATTAAACACGTTAGTTAGAGCTCTATCTTGGAGCTCAGCTGAGACCAGACATAACTCACAGAGTGATGAGCTTAAGCTTTAGCAGTCCTGAGATTCAAATGTTGATTTCTTTTTATGACCAGTTCAATAAGTAGGCTGGATCGCTGCATTAGAGCACTGGCAAATTACACTAATGCACTAGTATGATGCATTAAGTGCATTTGGTATGTTCACTATTGCAGTGAGCAGTCACCAAATTACCCGTCCATCCCAGACAGGTGCCATGAATTCATACGGAGAGAGAGGGAGCGGAGAGAGAGAACAATTATTATTTTAAGAGAGCTAGCAAATGAGCAATTTCTTCACACACAGAGAGGGGTTAGGATATGGAATAACAACAATAATCCTTGCAAATGTAATGTGAATTGATTGTACATTTTGTGGGCAAAACGCGGCAGCCAATTGTGCACAGCAGTGCCCCACAAGCGGTCGTGGATTGAATGACCCAGTGAGGAGCTGAATCACTCCTGGTCTGCAGCAGATGGGGAAGATGTTAAGTTTGTACAGATAGAGGAGAGTGGTTCAGACGAGTGTTTCAGGCCGCTGTAATCTGTCATGATTACTGCTTCAGTGCCTCGCCCAGCACTCCAGTTGTGGATTGTATTGAGTGACCAAATTATTATTTTTTTTTGAAGAGATTATCATCCACGGAAAAGCAATCCGCCAATCGACTAACAACCAGGAATACACTCCCGGGATCGGTGTTTCAGGCAGAATCCATATAAGCTACTCAAAAGGGAACTAGATCGATATCTAAGAAGGGGTAAACTACAAGTGGAAAGGGCAGGTCAATGAAGCTGAAAATATTGCTCTTTGAAAGAGGCAGCACAGACTGGATAGGCCAAATGATCATCTGCTGTAAATTTCCATGGTGCTATTAGTGTTACTGTCATCCTAGGGAAAACAGTCTGGGTCAAGTAGCTGTTCTGCTGACTGCCCACTGAGTCCAGGGACAGCACATGATCTGGTGAGGAATGAGGACGAAGGGGGGATAAAATAGACTAAAAGTAGTTGCAATGTAGTGATAAATAACGAACGTAGCGTAGCGTAAAACAATGACAAAAATCCTTTTCATTTTTGTGCTTCCGCTGTTCCGTTTGAAGTTAAATTTATAAAGTACTTCTATTTTTATCCCGCGCTCCCTGTGATCGGACTGAAGGCCTTTTCTCTCTTGAATAAATCTGCCTTTGTACAGTGTTTCTGGTGAGTTTGGCTAGCTGTCCTACCTCAGACCTCTTCGCGGGTTGTTTTCTAGTTGTATTCAAATCAATCAATGATCTGTCTGTTAATAAAATCTCTGTGTAAATGTATACTTGTTCCTACAAGGCTGCGTTATTAGTGTTAAACACTCCCGGAGGTCATGTCCAAACACTACAGACTGAGAGGCCATTGTTGCAGCCAAAGTTCCTTCAGTAGTGACAGCTAACTGTTCTGAGAGGGAGCTAAATGAATATCTGGTTAAGAATTAGTCTGAGTGTAAAGAGGAACATGATCAGCACTGTGGCTGTGGTCCTCGGTGGAACGCAGCCAATCGGTGATTAAAATCAATTGGAATATTAGGTTAATATATTGGATATTTGCCAGGGTGAAATGTCAACTTGGATACTTTCCTTCTCTCGGAGGCAAAGGGGATAGGGTGGGAGATGGACCAGAGGCCTCTGCAATGCATCCTGAGCATGCGTGCCCAATCCCTCCCCCCCCCCCCCAAGAATTTCTAAAAAGTTACTAGTTTTGTGTTAAGTGGAGTGACAAGTAAAGTGAAGTCCCTTATCGACATTTTGCATGGGAAGTGACCGGATAATGACAGCACGTCGGCTTAAGGGGTAGTGACCAACGTTAAGCCAGGGTTGAGTCATCGGGAGTTCATTCTATATGATTTTGACCCACTGCCATGGGAAGTGGAATTAGACCTTAGGACTGCGTTAAACTTAGATTAAAGGATTTTTCTACTTTAAAACGTTGGTTTAAATTTGGAGGAGATTAATTTCTTCGTTTCCTGAATAAGGGAATGTTGATTGATGCTCCTCAGCCAGCAACAGGGAGACAAGCACGCTATTGAGTGCACGAGGCCAGGGACAGAGGCGTGAAGAAGAAATGATTATCGACCTTTCTGTTTTTAGTCCGTCGGGAGTCTGACACGTGTGGAATCCCTCATCAGGCTCAAGTCTCCAGCTTTAGCAAAGTTTCGGTTTGCTAGTTCTGGAGTACTGCTCAAGAAACGTGTGGAAACAGAATTAAACAGTTCTCTCCGGATTCATATCTGGTGCCAAAAGCTCACAGAGAACACAAGTGCTGTTCCCTCGAGACTCCAGCAATATGCACTGTAACCCATCGAGCAGTGACTTCACCAGTGAGGGAGGGGTGTGAAGCTTTAGCAGCTATTGCTTTGCATATCTACCAGAGCGGCCACTGAATCCCCGATACGAATGTTTTATTCGCAAAAACAAACACTCTACATAATGCCTCTCCGCCTCAAGCTTCCTCAGTGGTCACTGACAAACATCCGCCTTCAGTATGTTGACAAGACCTGCGCAAGGCAGCTTACCACAAACCTCCTTACAAAAATAGGCCATTTGGGCCTACCAAGTCTGCACCGTTCTCCACGTGAGCCATTTAATCCCACGTTCTTGCTCCCTCACCATACCCTCATTTTTTTTCTCTCTTCAAGCATCTGTCTAATTCCCCTTTAAAATAATTTATGGAATCCGTGGCAGAGAACTTTATATTCCAACCACCCTCTGTGTAAAGAAATGTTCTCTTAACTCTCCTTTAAACCTTTTGTGAGCATTTTAAACTTGTGCCCTTTCGTTGTTGATTTATCGTGAATGGACTTAATCTGTCGCTATTTACACTATCATAAACCATTATAAACTTCGCAATTTCCTTATCAAGTGTGCCCTGAACCTTCTTAGCTCTGGTGATAAAAAGCCCTAATCTCCCAAGTCTCTTTTGATAACTCAAGAATAAAAGAAATTGAGCTATGTGTCAGGTGGCTGTGAGAATGGTTCCTCAGCCATTTCCTTCAATCGCAGCCTGCAGCTGACACCTGTTAACTGTGCGGTCGCTGGCTATAGAGCTTCAACAAGGTGAGCGAGTGAATAGGGCAAACGCTTGATGTTTTGCGCTGCTCTCACAAGCGGGGAGGTCTTTTCAAGAGGTAGGGATCTGTGCGGAAGTGTTTGTGTGGGTGGAGGGAGGGGGGCTTTGTGCGGATGGGGCTGTACGGCTGGCGCTGGGTATGTGTGGGGGGAGATTTTTGTGTGATGGGGCTATGCGTGGGAGGGATTTGGAGGTGGAGGTTGCACGGAGAGGGCACCAGGTCTGAGAGAGGGATGGATCTGACTCGTCTTGTGAATTGGTGCAGAATGCAGGTTTATAAAACTGTAGCTTGTTTGTGAGCCTTACCCTCAGCTCTGTACTGTGATCTTCCTATGACGCACTGCACTGCATACAAACCCAGCAATAACACAGAAACAGACAAATAGTGGATGCTGCTGGTAACCAGATGTGTGTCACACTGACTTGTGGGAACTAATTCACTGCGACACAATCTACTTCTGGAGTTTCCATTTCTGGTAACCTTCGGAGTTGCTGTTTGCCAATCCACTTAACACATATCATTTGATAATAATAATCCTTGCATTTGATCTAATACCTTATTACATCTTCGAGATGTCTCAAAGAGCTGATATAAAGATATAATAATAACCCTTGGATTTGATACAGCGCTTCATTACCTCCAGAAAAGTGATCTCCCAATTGACTAATCAATTTGAAACCTTATTATTACATATACACGATACTGTTCTGCGTGCACTCATATATATATACCGAGTGTAAGGCAGAGTACAGTATCCACTCTACACACAGTGAGTCATGGCATAGTGCTAGTGAGTGGGAGAATGGGGTAGTGCTACGTACACAACACACACAAACACAAGACAGTGCTCATCAATAGGTGTATTTTTTTTAACCTGGTAATGTTTATATGCTTCTCCCATTATTGTTGATCCTGTATATGCTATCACTGAATTACTGCAAGCGGCTGTCCTGTGTCCCGGTGAGCGATGGATGCTCCACAGATCTGTGCCTCCACCTGTCTCATGCCTCACTGATTCTAACTGGCAGATTGGCACAGGGTGTCCCACACATTGGGTGTTGCCATGTATGCACCCGGAGGTGTTAAATTGCCAACCTGCTCCACTGCATGTAAAGTATAACCCTAATTAAATCTAATTTAATTAGTCCAAAGCTGCCCTCAAACCTTGTCCACAGACTCTCCAGCAGCAGTAAGCACTGACTTGGCATCAGAGGCTGATTTTTTCTCTGCCGTCCCTCGTCCAGTGACCCTGAGGCCAGTTGGAGAGAGTGTGAGCAAGCAGCATGGCACAGCATGCGGTGTAACAGACCAGGTTCGCACATGAACGAAGGATGGTACTAGGTTTGTGCGCGAGGGGGTCAGTGAGAGTTCCTGCGTAAGAGGGTGAAGGAGCTCAGTGCGTGCAGACCGCAGGTGAGGCTAGCCGGCACAGACACGCTGTTGGAAAGAGCACAATCGGAGTATTAAAGGCACAGCAGGGAGACACCGAACAAAGAATGGAGCTGTAAAGGTCATTTAGAAGACCCTTTCAAAAAAATATATATTTTGGTTTCAAGCAAGAATGAATTTACGTGAGCCCTTGCCTTCGTCTTGCCGAGACCTCCTCCAGCACATTGTATATGTTAGATAGTGAGAGAGGGTGTATTCGTTGGACACAAAGGATGTATGTTAGTTAGACAGTTAAAACGGGGGGTGTTACAGTGAGAGGGGGTATGTTGGACAGTGAGAGAGAGTGCTAACGTTAGTGAGGCATTGGGGGTTGGGGGGGTGGGTGTTTGTTAGTTAGACAATGACAGGTTATTGAGTGTTAGACTGTGAGTGAGCGGATAAGTTGTGAGAATGATTGTGTTATAGTGAGCGAGTGTGTTTGACAACGAGAGTTAGTGTGTTGGACCGTGAACATGCATGTGAGACAATGTCGCTGCTCTTTCATTATCTTTACACATATGGATGTGTTCATCTAGTTAACTATCAGGTGATTATCTTATCTACGATTTATTTGATGTTCGTGACGTTAGTTTCATGAGAGCAGAACCCCGGTGAAAAACTGTAATTTATTGCTTCCATTTTTGGTATATACGGTATTTAGTTTCTCTTGTGTTGTCCCTGGGGATGCTGGGCTAATCCTTGCTCTTGTGATTATCCTGTGATTAACTCTGAATAATGCAACAGAAAATCACAGTGAGCTTCACAGAGCCTGTGATCTACTTTTTGGCTTGAAACCCAGAGAAGGAGCTCCGCTGCCTCAATGACCAAACGGTGAACAGTGTGCGATTGCATTCCTGAGGCATTGACCCGTGTCTGCAGTGCTGTGTCCAGTAGACAACGCCCCGGTGAGAAATTGTTCGATTTCAATGTCAAACACAGAGATCTTGCCTTTTCCTCCCTTGCCATGCAGTGTGTCCAGCAGCGACACTCTAATAACTCGCTCTTCCAATAAAGGAAATGAATAGCTAATTCCTTCAGGGCTTCCACTCAGGCTCTGGTCTCCCTACGTTGTATAGACATAAAACACAGTCTAAATGGCAGCTACCTGCCAGGTGTCCTGAAGGAAGACATTGAGTGGGAGGAGGGCCTGCTTTGTCCAAACCAGTCTTGTGAAAGTGTGATCTTGTGATCTGACATAATGATTATTAATGATCCAAGGATTTGATATAGCGTCTTATCATATCGCCGAAACTTCTCAAAGTGCTTCACAGGATTTACTGTAAATGTAGGCGATTGCAGGAAACAATTTACGAGCAGGAATGTCCCACAAACAGCTATGAAGTAAATGACCCAATTTTATCTGAAGAATTGTTGGCCAATGACACCAGGAAAAAAATCTTTTTTCAACTAATGCCACAGGATCTCTTAAGTACAGCTGACCAGACAGGTGGGAACTGGGTTCTCATCTGAAGGATGGCACCGCCAACAATACAACCCCTTTTCCCCCCTGTACCTATGCTGAAGTGTCAGCCTAGACTGAGTTTAAATTCCCAACATGGGGCTTGAACCCACAACCTTCTCACACAGAGCTGAGAGTCGAGCCCGGCTGACACTGTGCACCTCTCACAGTAACACTATCTTAAATGCCTCACGTCCTTCACTATAACAGTCTCCTTTCACTCTAACACTTTCTGATATACATCACACTCTTCATTGCGACACACTCTCGATACCTTCCGCATCGCTCAATACCTGCTGTAGCTCCGTGAATCATTAGAGCTTTACACTGGCTTTACAAAGGGATTATTTGGGAATATTTGGGTGTGTCTCCCAGAGCAGCGCCACATGATGTTTGGCAAGGTCGCTGGGTGGCAGTCAGTGCTGGCTGTTGACGCACGCTGGCCACTGATTAGAGGTAGTGTCAATAATCCTCTTGAACTTCATCCCACCAATAGACGCGACATCTTATTGATTGAACGCAAAGACAGCCGAGACAACCGTGCCAATGGCAATTGAGGACTGATTCCCTCTGACGACTGATTCCGAAATGAAATACGATATAAGACTTCACTCTCCTGACACATCATGCAACGGAGTTCTTAAGATGCGGTTTTCCGGCTGAGTTGGCCAGAGTTAATGAACTCCTCACTCTGCTGCGAAGCGGATGTTTTGAGCCCCAGAGCCGAAGAGGGAGAAACCACACTGATTTGGGGGTCACACGCCACCCTGTGGCCACTGACAGAGCTGCAGTGGCCACAGGACACGGATCAATCCTTTCCTTCTCTGTTCGAATAGTGGCGTACAATCTTTTTAACATTCACTGAACAGGCAGATGGGACCTTGAAAACTTTAGAAACAAATCAGGTAGATTTCTGCTGGAACGTAATATCTCGGGGTACAGTTTGGGACACGACATGTCGAACGACTGCCAGGATATCCTGTTGGAAGGTGAACTCGATGGACCTTGGTCTTCTTTCGCCCAGCAAGTTCTCGACCAAAGGACACCACTTCCAAGAATCAGCACACCCCCTATCCTTGCATTGGAGTGTCATCTGAGACCGTATGAGTTCAGAATCCCAACGTGAGAAAAGAACTATGAGAAAACCTGGATTTAATTGGCCATTTGTTCCTTCAGCTCACTCCTTCCACAGAACCGTATGCAATCTGCCCAAACGCATAATCACTGAGGGAAAGTACCCAAGTGTCTAATGTGTTGTATATTGTGTACCTGTCAGCATCTTTCCCTGGCTCTCTCTATTCTCTTCCATTTCCCTCTCTGTTCCCCTCTCTGTGTCTCTGTCCTTGCCCCTCCCTCCCTCTGTCCCACTCCCTGCTTCTGCCCCACTCCATGTCATATCCCTGTCTGGCTGAGAATAGGGTGAATCTAGAAACATTTCCTTCCTTTGATGCAGGGACAGTGCACTCTATCACTTTATTACTGGCCGTACCAACTCGGCCAAACAGGCTGTTTCTGAGCCATAATTCCTATGAATAATAACCTGCTGGTTCATCGGGAATACTTTGCTGCTCCGGACTCACAGTATTATCTGTACAGTAGTTACCACCTGCTATCTCCTCAGCACTGTAGC
Organism: Callorhinchus milii; assembly: GCF_018977255.1. Classification (NCBI taxonomy): domain Eukaryota; kingdom Metazoa; phylum Chordata; class Chondrichthyes; order Chimaeriformes; family Callorhinchidae; genus Callorhinchus; species Callorhinchus milii. The sequence goes on along the minus strand of NW_024704749.1, from coordinate 9,627,731 downwards.
TGAGTACAGGCCCCAAGCCAACAATGCGTCACACAATGCAACTTTGTCCTGTTCTGTGTCTCAGGCCCTGTGATGGAGATCCCTTCTCTGAAACTAAGGACTGCATTGTACCTGGACTAAAAAGTGAGAAGTGTTTATTTTACTGCAAGCAGTGATTAAGAGCTCATGGAAATTATAGCTTAGGGCATTTGTGGATAGAGATCAAATTATATCTTTATTAGGTTTCCTCTGGTGTGATTATTGAGCTTGGAATTAAACCCTCTGGCAGATTGTATCAGTTAACTATTGGATATAAACACCGGTCAGGTTCGTTTTAGTCTGCAGTAAAGCAATGGTGTTGCCGGCTCTGATGTACTGCTGCTGGATTCGTATTCAGAATATTCCCACTTTAAAACCCAAGCCCAGTATGGAGACCTCATCTCTTATTGGCAGAGTAACCATCTGTAAGTCTAGCTGGGTGGGGAATCACCAGTTGAGCTGCATGTTAGAGCTGTGAGGAAGGGAGGGCAGTAATTGAGCTGTGAGCTGCGATGACTTATTCTGTAGGAAACACGGCGGCTCATCTAAACCAGCAATGTTCTACATATAGCAGTGAGATGAATAACTAGTGCATCTGATTTAGGACGGGAGGGAGTTTTGGCCTGGATACCAGGAGAATTGACTGCTCTTCTTCCAAACGGCAGCACGATCTTTAAGGTTCAACTTGATCACACAGATGTGCAGCTCTTCTTCAATACTGCATTGGCGTCACCTTAGTGGGTGAGTTCAAAGTGCAGACTTGGGGCTTGAACTCACAACCACTTGACTCAGAGGCGCTACTCACTGAACAAGGCTGACCAAACCTGCTCCAACCAGCCTTAAGGCAATGAAATGCAAATACATGACACTTCTGTGGGCAGATTTCCCCAAGACAGAAGCCCAATCAATGGAGAAGTAATAGAGGTATTATTGCGCATCAAAAGTCTAGCAATTCAGATTTTTCTGATCTTTATAACCGTATTTCTTACATTTTTGTTTTGCAGGGTTTTTGCTGTTTAAGGATTTTAGTCTGCATGAAATCGACGAGGCAGTTCCCCAGCTCAAGTTCTATGAGGAGGTAAGAACATGGACCTCTCTACTCTCCTGTCTCTGTTCTCAGAGTCAGTTGTCTCACAACGCCTGGTGTCATAGTGCCTCTCAAACGAGCAGAGTACAGGGTCAAAGCAGTTACGACACGTGACTCCACTCTGTAGACTGTATGTCATTGAAATTGGAGCCCACCCCCCTGTTTAACCCCCAAATACTCAGAAAAACTTCACTAATAAACTCGTAACAAGCAGTGAAGCATTTTTCTCCAAATTCCCTTCAATATTCCTCGTCTCCAACAAGCATTCCCTTTTAAATGAATTTATGGCGTTGGCTTTAACAATAGCTTAACAATGTTATGTTTGTCGAGTGGTGATTGGGTGTCCCTAGTAATTTTGAGCGCCTGCCTTCAAAAGGGCATTTCAGCCTTGGAGGTAGTTTGAGACGTGCAACAAGTATAGACAACAGTGATAAAAACCAAACCTTTCCTGCTCAGCTCCCGCCAACCTTTCCTTTTCTCTGTCACCAACTGTATATATCTCCCTGGTTGCTCACTCTAGCTAACATCTCATTTCATCTCTCTGTATCTCCCATATTTATTCCCTGTTTTCTAGATCTCCTGGATCTATTCCCTGTTTTTTATATCTACCGGCAGGTTAGGGTTCCACAAAGGCTTCAATACATTCTCATTGTCATTGTGTCTCAATTGTACATCACTTGTTTCTATGACGAAGAGCCATCATTGCATCCTTGTGACAGGACAGGCTGTCACTTCAACGTTCAGATAGACGATTCTGACAATTCAGAGTTGATTTATTCTTCTCTGTCTGGTTTCTAATGTTGGAAGGCCAATCTTGACATCTTGCTGTGCTGACCCTGTCTCAGATATTTCTGTTGGAAATATGTCACCAGACTCCTTCGTACAGAGGTTTTATTGATGAAGGGAAGTTTCTGTGGCCTATAGTATATCATGGTCGATGCAAAGGAGTGGTAGTGAAGTAGAGAATGACACGGACATGAAGTCCCACTCACTAACTTTGTATTTCACATTTTCTGCTCGTGTCCCGAAATATTAGAGTCTTTTGTTTTGCCTTTGTCTTGTGTTTATTTTGGTCCCACTAATCGGGGGAAGTAAAAATGTAAAGCTTTTGCACAAATTTGACTAGTCTATCATATTCGCGGTCCCTCACTCTGGCACTGACCCTTTGTTCCAGTGACAGACCAATTCCCTGTGCGGATTTTAGATTCAACTCTTAGGGGGATCCAAGAAACATTTAGGAGCCTGGAAATTCAGCTGCTTTTCATTCAGCGGAGATGGGGCTACCTCTGTAGCTGAGCTTGTGATGAAAAGCGCAGCTTGTCAGGAAGGAGCCTTCCTTTCTCTGTTTTCTGGTTTAGTCTTTGGCCTACGGCCCTCAAGGGGTTAACCCCAGGTCTGTGTTGATGCTGCAAAGCCCCACAACACTGATGCATGCTGCTTATGGGTGTGCCGGGAATACTCTGAATTATTTATTGCTATCAGATTCAATCAACTCCAGCACAAGTCACTGCAAGGTTCTGTTCTTCAACTTTCCTAGTGCTGGGAGATTGTTTACAGGTATTGAAATATTGCCTGTCTCTCTCCCATTCCCAGAATTTCCCAGCCAATGTGCTCTCAGCCCCAACAGCATTCCTGACTGAATTGCAAAAACACCCATTTCCTCCTAAATATCCCAGATCTATTCCCTGTTTTCTATATTTCCTGGATCTATTCTGTATTTTTCTATGTTTCCTGGATCTATTCTGTATTTTTCTATGTTTCCTGGATCTATTCCCTGTATGTTTCCCAATGGACTCACAGCATTGAAAACTCACTGTCAGATGTGTAGGATTAATTTAAGAAACAGTTAGAGGCTGCAATGGGTGGATATTCTTGGAAGAATGAGATCAAATGGGCCGAAGGGCCTTCATTCTTCATCCGAACCTGTCTTGTGATCTTGTGAATCAGTTGTGTTCTGATGTTTGCTGATTAGTGAGTGAATAGAACAGTTGACATACTCGCATGCTTGTAGCCCAGGGGTGCAGGGTCCAGCCCAGTACACGAGCAACATCTCTTGCCCTGTTTAAATCATTCTAATCTCCCGTTTTAATTTATCTGTGCACATTTGCAGATTACTAATCAGCTATTTAAACACTTTGATCTTATTTTTGCATTTCGGTCTGTCTCTCACACCTGTTTGTCTGCCTTCTCTCACACTATCGCTGTCAGTTTGTTCTCTCTCTCTCGCTTGCTACGTATATGCACGCACCACATATAGCCTGTATTGTTTCCTCTACGAATCTCCTCAAACCCTAACCTTACCAGGCTTCGCTGGTTCCCTATTTCCCAGTGAATCAATTTCAAGATTCTCATTCTAATTTTTATATGCCTCCATACCCTTGCCCTCAGTGTATATCTTCAGTCCTTCTCTTCTTCCCATCCCTTTTTTCTGTTCATTTGGACCTGTTGCATTTTCCCACCCCTTAGCAACACCATAGGTGAGTGACCCTTCAACTCTCTGGAACTCTCTCCGCAAATCCCTCTCCCTATTACCCTCCCTTTGTTTTCAAAACCAATCTCTTTGACTTTGATCACTTTTCTCCTACTCTCATCTCTCAACCATCTCTCTCTCTCTCTCTCATATTCTCCTGGCAAAAACTGGTAAGCACTTTCAGACATTTCAACGTTGCAAAATTATATCAAATTCAAACATTATTATTATTATTTCAGATAAAAGACTATGAAAAGCTGGACTCTGAGGAAGATCGCTTGTGTAGAAGTCGGCAAATCTACGATAGATATATAATGAAAGAGCTGCTATCTTGTTCACATGTGAGATTGCATTTTCATTCACATAGTACCCATAATTTAGGGGGTGTAACTTAAACCCAAATTTGGGGAATGTAAGTCTTCATTGATACCCCAAATGTAGGAAGGGAAACTTTTCATTTATGCCCAAATATGGGAGGATGTATCTGCAGTGGGTGTCGGGGTAAACTCTGCATTTGTACCTCACAGTATGTTGGGGTGGGGGGGGAAGAACTGGCTGATCTGTGGTTTAACTCCAATTACCTGCCTTTGCCCCATATCCCTTGATACCCTGACCTAACTATTATAATAATTTGGTCCCTCAATCCACGACTGTTTGTGTGACACTGCTGTGCGTAGTTGGCCACCGCGTTTCGCCCACAAAAGCATACAGTCACTACACTTCACAATATATTCAGTGAAGTGCTTTGAGACGTCTCGAAGACGTGAGTGATAAGGAGCTATATCAAATGCAAGGATTATGATTAATATTATTATTAGTTAATTGTATTCCAGTCTCAAAGCTCCCACTTCAGGGATTGACAGAGTGGTTAGAGAATGGCACTCTCACGAAGAGTATAAAAGTTAATTGTGTTTGTAATGTCTCTTCCCACAGACGCACACGCACACACATACACACACACACACACACACACACAGCAAAATGAAAATGCTTCACTGGGCTAGCTATTAACATGGTTCTCTGTTTACTTTGTTTCAGCCTTTCTCCAAGCGGGCTGTAGACCACGTACAGAGCCATTTAGCCAAGAAACAGGTTCCACCCAGCCTCTTCCAGGTAGGTGCTGAGAGCAACAGGGTGATGTCTCCCAGCAGCACTCTGTGGGAGTGAGCTGAGACATTCTGCTTACAGATTCAATCAGAACCTCTCACGCATCCCATTGTTGTAAGATTGACAATACGTAAGATGGTATCTCTTTCTCTCTCTCTTGTGTCTTTCTCTGTCTCATCTATTTCTGACTCTTTCTTCTATTGCAAACAATGAGTAAGTGGGAATCCATAATACTCATCATGCTGTGCACCAGATAAAATTGCCCCCATTTTAAGTCGATGGTAGGGAATAAAGAATTCCTCTGCTGTTTGCTGTCGTCTTGCTTTCCTGTCGCTGGTTCTCAAGATCCCTGCCCCGTTTCCCCCCCCCACCTCCTGAGGGTCTTCGTAGCTCGAGTCCCCATCAGCTGAGGGGAATGGCGGTTGTGAGCAGTAAATGCTGGTGAGAGAGGATGCCCTGTCCATTGTATAGCATCTCCAGTGAGTAAAACATTGTGTAACTGGCAAACGCATTCAGTATGAATGGGACACAGCTACAGTTTGACTTACATCTCTACATCTCTCTGTGACTTTGCCACAGTTTATAAAGTACTTCACTTGCCCCTTCTTCTTCTTCAGTTCTCCCTACAGCTCACACCATTTCCCACCAGAACGGGGAGTTTCGTCCACAAAATTTACAGTCAATTCACTTTACAGTATATTCTGTGAAGCGCTTTGAGACGTGATCAGGCACTATTATCAAATGCAAGGATTATTATTATATAGGTGGTGTTCTCCTGAATGTTTGCCACTGTTACTGTGATACAAAGAGCAGCCAAGGACAATGATTTTTCCAGTGATCTCCCATTCACCCTCTGGCTGCTCCTCAGCACCTTTCCCCACCTCAGCAGTAGTCTGACTGGGATGGAAAGCTTGACAAGTTTGGGTTTCCAATCTGTGTTGTGTGCAGAAAAGCACTGGACAAACATTGACCTTGCCGCACATACTGCACGCTTGCTTTGAAGCTGCCGTTAGTCTGAGGCAAATGGCCAGAGTCTACTTTCCAAGATTCAGTTTTATTATAGGTAGTTGTGTTTTTTTGTGTGTGAATGGATCTATCTATGGATGTGTATGTGTGGTGTATGTGCACATAAATGTGAACCTGCAGTTCATTGTGAAGCTGTGGAAGCACCTGCCATCTGGTACATATTCAGATCTACAGCCTCTTTAAGTTTTATATCTAATTCCCTTTCCTTCTCTTCAGCCATACATTGAAGAGATTTGTGACAGTCTACGAGGGAAGATATTTCAGAAGTTTATAGAAAGGTAGGTTCTGGGCCTGTGTGCGTGTATATAGAGAGATCTGTATGTGTGAATGTGTGTTCATATAGAGAAGTATTCATTTACTTCATGGCTGTTTGCGAGACATTGCTGTGCGCAATTTGGTTGCTGTGCTCACTTACAAAATGCACACTTTAGAGTAAATCCTGTGAAGCGTTTTGAGACATCCTCCCAACATGAACGGTTCTGCATCAAATAAAAGGACTATTTTATAGAGAAGCACACATTATGTATGTAGAGATGGATGTGAGCGTAGACAAGAGAAGTACTGTGTGAGCATATGGGTGTATATGGAAATGTACAAACTTGCTAATTGCCTAAAAGTACAGAATTTTCTTTTAAACTATTGGCAAACGGATGGTTATAACAACAACAACTTAAATTTATATAGCGGCCTTCGCAGTACATATTGTGATCTGTTTAGTGCTACATTTAATATTGTGCCCATTGAATGTAACTAGATGTTCTGGAGTGGGGTCCCTCTCCCCGCCCCAATGCCTTTTTCAATGTTGGGTTACAGATTTTCATTTCTGACTAGCCAGAGGCTTTGAGATTTGTGTTTACTAAAAAGCTGAGATCCCGCTAGCCAAAGGTTGCATTCCACAAGCCAATGTCATGGATCCAAGTACATTCAAATGAGAAATATTCCACAACCTGTTACATTCACTATCTGCAATGGAGGTAACAAACAGACGACAGGCACTTTCATAGGCTTCTGGACTGCAGCATAGCACAGCTCCTCACACAGCAAGCAGTGACCTGGGGCTCCATACCGGGGTCTCCCTCCGCACTCCCGCACAGTGTTTCTCCAGTCGTTATGTTCCTCAATATTACAGACACAGCAGCAGCTTCTCACTAATTGTCTTCTCTCATTTCCTTCACAGCGACAAGTTCACGCGTTTCTGCCAATGGAAGAATGTAGAACTAAACATCCACGTAAGTACTGCCCAGGAACCTTTACCTTCATTGTAGTACCTGCACCTCGGGTTGTGTCATGGGCTTCAGTGAGAGAGAACCACCGGAACAATGCATACTCTGTTATTTCACAGTGCAGTTATTTGATGTGTTGTGATCTCAGTGGCAGGCTTGGCACATCCTGTTCATGCAAAGCCTTCGCACAGTGGGGTGTTAGAATGTGGAATGCACTGTCCCCGAAGGCTTTAGAAGCAGAATCAATATAGGTGTTTATAAAGAGAGAGAAATGTATAAACCTAACAGCTCAGAAACTGATTCCTTGTGTGTTATCTTCTCTACTCCCTAACTACCGCCCCATCTCCAACCTCCCCTTCCTCTCCAAGGTCCTGGAATGAGTTGTTGCTTCGCTCCTTCCTCTCCCGCCACTCCCTTCTCGAACCCCTCCAATCGGGCTTCCGTGCCACCCACAGCACAGAAACCGCCCTGGTCAAAGTGACAAATGTCATTATGTCCATCTGAGACCAGGGCTCCCTTTGCCCCCTCGTCCTCCTTACCTCTCTGTTGCTTTCGACAACATCAACCACTCTATCCTCATCCACCGCCTCTCCTCTCACCTCATTTTGTTGTTGATCTTAACCGGGTCAACAATGGGGATGACAATTAACGTCCAGATCTCAAAATAAGGAGGGGAAAAGACGTCAGGATTTCTGCTTCTGATCACTATCCAGAGAGTCTTGTTGGAAAGTGCGAATGTGTGATGACTTGATCAGGATCATATGTGATGCCCCTGCAGGTTGAAAAGCTGCCAAAACTCGTTTCACTGTCTGTCTATCTGTCTTTAGTAAGAATTTGCTGAATTAAGAGCTGTCAAGTTTGTGTTGAGATTCTGCCCTTACTGTAGTTTACGTCTGTATTTAGCTTGTGAGATAATGAGGAGGCACTTCTGTGACTTGGAAACTTTGACTCTGTTCCAATCCTTACACAATATTATATATACGGCTTCTCTCTTACCTAACCCAGGTTCTCAATCTTGCCTCAACTGTTTCTTTCTCCTCCTACCCCCCATCCCCCACTGTGTTTCTCAGCACTCTCTCCTTGGTCCTCCTTTTCATCATCTACACGTTCCCTCTTGGTGACATTATGGGGAATGGCAGGCATTGAGTCTACTTCCATGTGTACACAGATCTTTTTGCCTCTATTCAAAAGAGGCTGCCTCGTTTCGCCCACAAAATATACAGTTAATTCACTTTAAAGTATATTCTGTGAAGCGCTTTGAGACGTGTCGAAGACGTGACGCAAGGATTATTATTATTAGTGGAGCACTATGTGTAATGAATTTTACATATAAATCCCTTTATGTTCTGGTAATCTTTGTGGCCTTTTTGTGACTGGTTTCTACACTGCTTTTACAGACAGAATAATAAGATCCTGCGCCACTGCTCTCTCCACTGTTCAGTGTTATCTCCACTGTTTATAACTCCCTCACAAACAAAAACAATTGTCTGACATGGCTTTGATGTAATAAACATCTCTGGCATTTCTTCCACGTGGAGCTTGATCGAGAGAGACTCAACTCTGCACAAAGGATTTTACGGTTGGTCCTTTTGCAAGAGTTAATCATATTGCTGAATTTCTTTAGTAGTTGTTTGGCTTTTTTCCACGATCTTTATATTTTGCAAAGTGTTAACACAAGCCTTTATTTATTGATCGGTGGAGGTTGTGAGTGACACTCTTGTAGTGCAGTCTGGGCTCAATGCAGAGGCTATTGAGCTCAGCAGAAAGAGACTCTTTGTGCCGTTGATTTTTCTGGCAGAGGCGGGAGTTATTTTAGGCACGAGTCCACTGAACATAATCTTTTATTGTGTCCGAATGCACCTCCGCGGCTGGTAGGCTTTGCCATTGCTCAGTGTGCGGCTTGTTACTACGCAGCTCTGTTTTTGTGGCTCTGCAATGCATACGCGTCTCACTGCTCGGTCACACACTGCACAATCTGCTGCTCTTAAATCTCCGGCAATCAACACAGCTCCCAAGGTCATTTGCTGCTTATAAACAAGCAAAAGCCTGAAATTAAAGGCAAAAAATATTACAGATGCTGGAAATCTGAAATAAAAACAGACGTCGCTGGAAATACTCAGCAGGTCAGGCAGCATCTATGGAGGGAGGAAAGTGAGTTAACATTTCAGGCTGATGACCTTACATCAGAACTGAGTTTGTGAGAAAGCCTGAAATTTACTCACAAACTCTCACGCTCAGCCTTAAGCTATTGACTTAAAATGTGAGATTGTGGAGAATTTAGGAAATGTTTGAGATGCAGACTTAATTGGAAACCAGTTCTTTTTGAGATCTGTGGAGCATGGGTTCTACATTAAGACTGAGTCTTTCAAAATTTTCAAATATTAAATGCTAAGAAAATGTGGGGTTTTGGGCCAATAATGTATTCCCTCCTCTTCGACTGTGCCTTCGGCCACCCCACTACCTTTCCTCCTCCCTGTCCAAATCCCTGACTGTCCAGCGCCTTGGGACGTCCCCACTGACGTGGCATCAGTCGCACAAGTATCTTAACATATAGAAATGCTACAATGAAAGGCGTATACCCTCTATCTGAAGTTAGTATATCCAGGGAATATCTTCTGTCCTAAATCGTCCATTGGAATGATGCTCATGTTCCATTGTTTCCCAGTTAACTATGAATGACTTCAGTGTACATCGAATAATCGGGAGGGGAGGATTTGGAGAAGTGTACGGATGTAGGAAAGCTGACACTGGAAAAATGTAAGTATTTCTACTTTAAATGAGAGTTCTTTAGGAATAATTATTTGTAAATCTGCATTTAATATTCAATCCACATATAAAAGAGGACATAGATTAGAGTATGTCACCTAATGCAGATTGGGCTATGTTACACACAAGATTAACACAGATTGGGGTATGTTACATGTAGAAAACCACAAGGAGTTGAGTGAGTTACCCGAGGGATCGTGCGAAATTATGCGTATGTACCCATGGCTGGGTATCCATCTTGATTGCTTCACCAATTGCTGCTGCTGAAGCTCTGCTCTTCCAACTCGTGAAACCATAGCTCAGTGGTCTCACACATTTTAAGCTGAGCTGTGCTGCTACCAAGTGGCTTACAAGGAGTTACGGGTGCCTGCTATCAACTTAGTAAATTCTCAAACCTATGCTTGTTGGATATCTAATGACAAATGACTATCCTCTTGGGACTGCAAGCCAAAGCCCTCACAGATAAGGTGGTCCTTGTAGGATAAGCAATGGGAAGCTTGCCAAAGAGCACTCGTATTGGCAAACTGTGCAGTTTTAACTGGTTGAATTCCAGCACCCAACACACACTCTAGACTCCCCAGGCCTTGGTAACCTCTGGCTGATATTTTGCGTAATCAGGTAAACAGGATGTGTCCCTCTGGGGAGAGAGTGGGCATTCCATTCCAGACAAATTATAAATTTCCATTGCCTAGCTGGCATGCATATGTAGAACTCTCAGTCAGAATCGGATACTCCAAGGATTTTCGCATGCGTCAGACACCCAGCAGAACAAATAAAATCGATGTGTGTTTTTCCCTAGTGATTTGTACCTTGGGGAGGAAAAGTACTGAGTAATTATTTACTTGTATTTACTATTTTCAGGTATGCCATGAAGTGCTTAGATAAAAAGCGAATCAAGATGAAACAGGGAGAAACGTTAGCCCTTAATGAACGGATCATGTTATCACTCGTCAGCACTGGGGTGAGACTTTAGAATTTCTTGGCATATTGCTGGTGGGTGGCAGGTGTAGTGCCCAGAATGTCAGTTCAACAACACAGAAAGTTACATTTTTAGAAGCGCCCTTCACTTGGAAAATGTCTCGGGAGTGTTTCACAAGAGGTCGTACGAGGGAGGAGTGGGGAAGGTGACAGTACATGCCATTCAAAGATGTAGATTTCTACGCGGGATTTGAAGACAGATTGAGAGGGTTGACGTGCAGCGGTAGCAGGTCCCGGAGGTCAGGGGCCTAGTTGTTGAAGCCTTTGCCACTAACAGTAGCCAGGAGTGGGTGGTGGAAGCACTGCAGGGCCATGTTTGCCGTGCGGAGGAGATGAGTAGAAGAGTGGGTTTGGGGGAGATCACAGAATTAAGGTGTTACCTGTGAAGGGATGATTAGGTGAGGATCTTGAAGTCAGTCCACTGGGAGACGGAATCAGCAGAGCTCACAAACAGACGTGAAGTGAATGAACAATTTTGTTTGGAGGATTGTTGACTATGATACCTGGAGACACACTCTTTTCAAATAATGCCATGGGATCCTTAATGCCCACCTGAACAGGCAAATGCTTCTCCCATGCTCTCACCAAGAAAAAGGAACTTTCATTCTTCCATTGCCCCATCACGTCAAAAAGTCTCAAAGCACTTCAACTGTCATGGCTATTTTGATAGAGAAATGTGGGCATCCGTTTTGCAAACATCAAGGTCCCACCCACCGCGATGGTAAATGACTGATTAACCTGGAAGATTGCGGGTCAGGCAGACAGACACGCGTGCACATGAGGGTGAAGAGAGAATCCGAAGTGACAGGCCAAGGTTAGCAAGAGCGTGTGGCAGCACCTCGGAACAGACTCTGAGACCTGAGAGGGAGAAAAACAGACAAATGGTAGCCGGCAGGGCAGACAGACTCACAGACACTGGGAAGAGAAAATAAACAGAGAGAACAGGGAAGTAATTACAGAATGAGGAACAGTCCTGTCGCAATCAGCTCGAAGTGATTAATATCTATAAGGAAACAGCTTGTGATATGAGCCCTCAACTGCTCTGGGAATGGAGTTTCATTTGGTACAATGAATAGCTACCCTCACACCAGGAGAAGGGGATTCATTGTTTAGCAAAAGGAGAAGATAGTTTGGGCTGCGGAGCTGGGGTAAAAACACTCTTTAGGTGAGTTGTGTAGCTCACAAACCATGGCTATCACGTGACAAGTTTGATTTCAAGAACAACAACAACTTGCATTTATATAGTGCCACTCAAGCAGGATCGACTCCCAGAGCGGTCCCAAATCGTGAAGAGGATAAACTGGGTTTATGCCTAACAACAATTGAAAACATCTGGAATAATTTAGCCAGTGATACGCTGAAGTGGAAGATAGATAGATGAAGGTAGACGGATGTAAGGTAGATTGGAACCAGAAACAGTACCTATCCACACAATGACTAGGTACCCCATTAGAGGAAGCAAAAGGATGCGTGTGTGATTATTGATCAGTCACTGGAGGTTGCTAGACAATATGAAACTGCTCTCAACAAAATGAATCAACAATAATAATAATCCTTGCATTTGATACAGAGCTTTTCACGTCTTCTCGACGTCTCAAAGCGCTTTATAGAACATGCTGTAAAGTGAATTGACTGTGTATTTATGGGCGAAACGCGGCAGCCAATTGCGCACAGCAGTGTCCTACAAACAGTCGTGGATTGAAAATGACCAATTTATTATTGTTTTGTTTTGGAGGGATTATTATTATAAGATTGTATCGCAAGACAGTCGAAACAGAATTACTCTGACCTTATATCAACGATGAGGCTACATCTAGAATATTGGGTGCAGTTTTTGGGCAGAGTTTAAGGATATGGAGGTGTGAGCAGACAAATACTCCACACAAGTTAACATTAAGCTTGGTTTTGATAAGAATAAATAGGGAATACTTATTTCAATAGCTGGTGAGTCAACAGCCAAAGTAGCCATAGGAGAGATGAGGAGAATTTGGGTTGATGTGAAATGTCTTGCCGGTAATGGTGGTCCATTTTAGCTTTCAAGAGGGAATTAGATATTTATAAAGGAACAATTTGCAGGGATATGGTATGGGGAAAAAGGAAGTAAATGGGACCAAATGGATAGGTTTTTCAAAGAACCATTACAAGTACATTAGGCCCAATGGGCTGTTGTGCTGTAAAGTTCTATAGTTCTGAATATTCTGCAGGTTTTTCCACATTAATGTTGGGTATCAGAGTCTCTGGGCAGTCCACGGGTTAATGATGTTTTCCCCTTTCAGGGAACCCATGCCCTTAACTCAGCTCAAACTTGTAAACTAAAAGGGAATTGAAAGTGCAAACTCATTTGTGTTATGTTCAGCACTCTGGGATTTCCTGTGCCGTTTATTTATTTCCAGCGTTCCCAACACAAGTGAAATTGTGCAACTGACTGCCATAAAATGGTTTGTTTATGGGTGTGTCTGTGATGCTGCCAGATCTCTGGTTTATTAGCTGCACTGTGCTAATGGCAGCGAGCTCCCAAAACAGCTTTTAAGAATGTGGATCCAATTAGTTTACCTGCTGTGTTGGAGCGACAGTGAATGAGCACTATACTCTTTCACATTTATTTATCTGTGTTTGTAACTCGATAGTAGTGGTAATGACAGACTGCGGTGCAACTGCCTAAGCCAGCGAAGGTTTGATTTAATTACTGTGCGTTGCTATTTGTCTCTTATTACTTATTGTCTTCATTTGTTAAAAATATTTTTATTTTTCTCATTGTCCTTCAGGCTCGCTCAATTGCACAGCTTGGGGAGGGTAGTGGGGAGAAAGAAAAGAAATGTGTATATAGAGGGAATTGATGCATTGGCTCAGGCTGGTTTCTTCATTTCGGCACCTCTGGAGGAAATTAAAAGCCAATTAAAGTCTTGTTCTAGCTTTCAATTTGGTGTCGTCTCCATCCTTTGGCCCTGGAGGTTGAAGAGAGATGTCTGTTTAATTGCTGCACAGTGTAAAAATGTGGTAATGTTGTGCTCAGCTGTTGTCTCTTTCTCTTCCATTCCAGGACTGCCCTTTTATTGTCTGTATGACCTACGCCTTCCACACGCCTGACAAGCTCTGCTTCATTCTCGACCTGATGAATGGTAAGACAAGGACTTGCAATACAGTACAATTTACATCTTGGGCCATGGATGGGAGGGAGTCAATGACCGTTGGTTGCTGTGTAGCTTTGGGACTCTGATTAATAATAATTCTTGCTTTTGATATTCTCAAGTCATTGAGATGCACCAGAGTGAGACTGGTGTGTCTCAACAACACGAGAATATCAAATACAGGGATTATTATTATTTGCCAACTCCTTAGTATTGCACCAATCAGTGATTCAGTTAACTGGTGACTAAGGAATCATTTAACAGGGTGCAGATTTGTCAACAAGCCTGAGTGACGGGCATTACCCTGATGGGCTGCGCCTTGGTAACCACCTGCTTGTTCTGTTTCCAGGTGGTGATCTGCACTACCACCTGTCACAGCACGGTGTCTTCTCCGAGAAAGAGATGAGGTTTTACGCTGCTGAGATTATCCTGGGTCTGGAGCACATGCATAACCGATTCGTAGTGTACAGGGACCTGAAGGTAAGCGTACCCAATAGTAGCTTACAGAGACCTGAAGCTATACATACACCGGTAGTGGACCGTGAGCTGGAAGTAAGTTGGTGTACAGGGAAGGAAGCTAAACTTCCAGAATCTCAGTGGTGTGCAGGTGGAGGGGGCTGGAGCGGTGGGTGGGGGCTCTGTGTGTGTGTGTGTGTATGGTGTGCAGGCCAGTGGAGTGATTTGCGGATGGTCAGAGGGTTTTTATTGATCAGCCAGGTGCCTGACACACAGGAAAAACCATCACCACTGTTAAGAGTATCCATAACAGACTGAGTGTTCCACGTAGGTATACCACCTACACACAGAAGTTTCCATGTGTCTGCTTACCTAATTCTGGAGAGTATTAGGCCCAAGTCCTGTAGAGTCCTGTAGCTCAGTGGCTAGAGCACTCGCCTTGCAAGCGAGACACCTGGGCTCAATTCCAGGCAGGTGAGGGTGAAACCTTGGGCAAGTTTCCTTACTCCACACCTAATAATAATCCTTCCAAAACAAAACAATAATAAATTGGCCATTTTCAATCCACGACTGTTTGTGGGACACTGCTGTGCGCAATTGGCTGCCGTGGTTCGCCCACAGATATACAGTCAATTCACTTTACAGTCTATTCTGTGAAGTGCTTTGAGATGTCTAAAAGACGTGAAATGAACTAAATCAAATGCAAGGATTATTAGTATTATAAGACGGTGAGTGCCAACATACCCAGAGTGTATGTTGTGCGGCTGGAGTTTAATCAGCTAACACAGCATAATTTTCCATTGTGAGTACTGTCTGGCTAGCTTCCCTTTGCTTCTCCAGCTTGGACCACTCTAATTTAGTGGTTTTGTGTGTGAGTAGCTGGGACTGGTGTGTGGGGGTGGGGACTGATTGCGGGCGACAGAGAGAAGGGGTGGTGTGTTGTGTAGTTTTAACCTTATGGGTCAGAGGAAACTACGCTTTGTGTTTTATAGCCAGCAAACATTCTCTTGGATGAACACGGACACGTGAGGATATCGGACCTTGGACTTGCCTGTGACTTTTCAAAAAAGAAGCCACACGCCAGTGTGTACGTACTTGCTGTCTTATCCCTCTATGTACCCGCCTCTGTCCCCCTGTGTGTACCTCGCTGTATATTTTATGTTCCTGCCATTCAGCTGCAGGGTGAATGAATGTGATGTTAGATCTAAAGTACATGATTTAAAAAAAATTGGAACTGACCTGGACATTCAGCTGGTTAGGGTTTGCGTGAGGGATTGGGGAGGAGGGAGAGGACACTTGGCAAATCAGCCGCTGAGCGGAGTTCTAGATGATCGGCCTGCAACATTCATGTACCTGCAGGATTCACGACTTACGAATCAATTGGTGGCCGTTCACCTTTATTATTTTTATGAACCAATTTGTTAATATTAGCCTGTTTATGGCCCTCATTGCTTGTATTGCTTGGTGCAGTGGGACCCATGGATACATGGCCCCCGAGGTATTGCAGAAAGGAACGGCGTACGACAGCAGTGCAGACTGGTTCTCTCTGGGCTGCATGCTCTTCAAACTACTCCGAGGGTAAGTTATTGATTAATCAGCAACTGCACAAGAGATGGGGTGGAGAGGGCCCAGACAAAATATTCAATATGCTGAAGGAATCAAATAACAGACAGAAAAGGTAAAAGTCAGGAGGTTAAGAGGCAAGTGGTCACCGATGTGTGGAATAAGGGAAGGAGAGTGGAGCAGATACAGTGCAAATAATATTAATAGTAATCCTTGTATTTGATATAACGTCTTATCACATTGTTGAGATGTCTCAAAGCTCTTCACAGAATATACTGTAAAGTGAGCTGACTCTGTGTTTTGAGGGTGAAATGTGTTCAAGAGAGATGTGTTTCTGGATAGGGGAATTGAGGGATAAGGTGAGATGGCACAGAGCTGGGGTTGAGAGATGAGACTGACGGATTGGGTGAGAGGGTGGAAAGCTTTTTCTCCACCTCAGCCTCCTCAACCACCCCCACAGACTAGTGCTTGGGGTGCTGCTGCAGAGGCTGAGCCGGTTCCTCACATTTGAGAGGAAGCATGGCTTGATTGGACCCAGTGCAGCAGTAACACTGGCACCATTTGATGTTTGTCCATAAAGGGCCTGTGGAGAGTGATCCAATAAAGAGCTAGAGACACAGCAGCGACCTCCTGCGGGAATCACCCATTGATTGTTGTGAGTGGGGCCTTGAAGTGCTCAGAGAGTAAAAGTCAGAGAAGCTGGCGAGATCAAAGAGAAAGGAGAAAAGGAACGAGTTTCCTCTTACCTTGGTCGATATAGCAACGGGAGAGTTTCTTATGCAATGCGTCAGTCACCAAACCTCACTAACCTTTAGGTTGGAGCCAAGGCTTCCAGGCACTCTCCTATGGAAAAACTGCAACCTTATGGCCAAGAGGAAAATGACTGCGCACAGAATAATTTTCGCTGAGAACTTCCACGTAGTAAATCTGTAACCACCAAAACATATAAACATCACAGTACAATATATGCATTCTGTAAATGCTCCAGGTACAATTCCATAACTGAAAAAAAAATTGCCGAGGCCGCAAAGCAGGAAATCTGACATGTAACTGTTTTGGACTCTTGGACGAGCTTCTTGCCAACATGTCCCCATTCGAAGAGGAAAGGGTTTTTGACGGACGTTTCTATGGCTTCCTCCCATCAGCTTAACTAAGTCCCCAGCCTTAGCCTCTTCTCTGTCTTGTGCAGAGCCTCACACTGAAGGGGGATATAAGGTCACTCATTGACTTTCCAAGTGCCAAGTGGTCATTGTTCATCTTTAGGTCTGGGCAGTGAGTGTCTGACTGTAGGAGGCATTGTAGCTGAGTCTGAAAGGATTTCTCCACACCCCTCTTGCCTGTCCACCCACTCTGAGATCAGCTTTTGGGATGAATCCTGAGACCTTTCTGCGCAGTGCGGCTATTTCAAACTGGACAGTGGTCTGTTTTCAATGTCACCGTAAGGTAACTAATATATCTCCTTCCCTGCAGACACAGTCCGTTCCGGCAGCACAAAACGAAAGATAAGCACGAGATTGACCGCATGACATTGACCATGGTAAGAAAGCCACTCTCGCAACAGAGATACCATTCAGCAATCAGAGAGTGAGGCAGAAAAAAATCAATCGTTACACTTGGATTCATGAGAAATTAATGTTTAACACCAATTTAATATTCAATAAAATTGTGTAACTCTCAGACAGCACAGAGCCAAAGGTCAGCATTCAGTGCCTGCCTGTCCTGATCATGCTAGATTGACCCTGATCTATGGGGGAGAGGGGGCGATAAGATTTCTGACTCAATGAGGATCCTCTGCTCTGCCAAACAGTGGAGGAGCCATGGTCACAGACTCCGATCAAATTCTCCAGACAATTGGCACATTAAACGTAAGGAATGTAAGAAATGCATTGCCAATCTGTGTGATACCAGTTTAGTGTGTACAAAGTAATCTGTATACACTGCTTGTTCCACCAGGGCCAAACTTATTGGCAGTAGCGCTCCTGTCGACCCATGAGAAGGCTTCACAATCTCATTGCAGGTGTGCGAGAGGTCAGGGAGGATGGATAGGCCAGAGGGAAGGGTAAAACAGGCACTTAGATCTATCTCACTGTCCATTCTTTATGACTGAAAGCGGAGGGAGGTGGGGAGAAAAAGAAAGTAAATAAGTGAGGGACAAATTAGTGTGTGGATTTGAAAAGGTTTTTTTTTAATCTTCTCCAACAGAATGTAGAATTACCGGATTCCTTCTCTCCAGAGTTGAAGTCTCTCTTAGAAGGTTTACTCCAGCGGGATGTGGGCAAGAGGCTGGGCTGCCTGGGCCGGGGGTAGGTTACCTTTGCTGTGCTGGGACATGCCCGTCATGCCCTCTCACCTCCCTACCTATCCAATTTGCTTACCCCCCCACTCCATCACCCGCTGCCTCCACTCGGCCGGCTCCGGCCTCCTGTTCGTCCCTCGCCCCCTCGACTCCACCATCGGCAGGCGTGCCTTTAGCCACTGCACCCCGAAGCTCTGGAATTCCATCCCTCAATCCCTCCGCATTGCCCCCTCTCTCCCCACATTTAAATCCCGCCCAAAGACCTTCCTTTTTGATTGTGCTTATGGTCACCTCCCCCCTCCCTCTTCCCCTGGCTCAGGGTTAGACTTCACAACTGTCAAGCGCTCTGTGACGCTACCGTGTGTGAAGGTTGGCATATAAATGCAAGTTGTTGCTGGGACGTGGAAGTCAGGGTCGGTGGGAGTTTGTGCTGGAGGCGCTCAGCGGTTCAGACGAACAACATTTGGCCCTGGTCTTAATAAAGGCCCTGAAATCCAATCAAGTGATTTTGATCTTGACGTAGCAGAGCAGAACTGCCCTGTCTAATGAACAACAGCAAAGAGTGGGCTTGAATTATTACTCCATTGTGAATTTATTGCCAGCCATTCGGTGCTGTATTTTATATCAAATGGTCAACATGGAACCATAGAAATAAATGTATGACGCAGTAGGAGGCAATTCAGCCAGATTTTTTTTTGTGTCCTTGTTTTGCTTCACTGTCAGGCTGTCCATCCTCATCCCAATTCCTGCACTATTCTCGAACCCTCTAATATCCTTCCATTGCATGTGTTTGACCAATTCTCTTTTATATGCCGCCTCAATTGATCCCTGAAACAGCCACTCCTGGCAAATCACTCTCTACCCCAGAGGTTCTCAAACTGGTTATCATCTTGTGATCTGTGCTGGACATTGGGTGAAGATTTGAGACGTCTCGAAGACGTGATAAGGCTCTTTATAGAGTGCAAGGATTATTATTATTGAGATGCCATAGCAGAGACAGAACAGAGCCACGGACACAATCTACCAGCTTGATTTGTTCAGGGTGTTCTCAGCTGCTATCTTCTCATGCTTTCCAGAAAAATGTAATGTGTCAAAGTAAAGTGCCTTCCACCTTGTCCTTGCACTGTGACATTGCACAGTCCATTTCTGCAGGAAGCAAAATAATGAGAATATTTTGCTGTGTCCCCACAGAGCAATTGAGGTGAAAGAACATCCGTTTTTCAAAGGTATTGACTGGCAGCAAGTCTACTTGCAGAAGGTAAGTGCTTTCTAATTCCAATAAAGTGCTTTAAAAAGTTATTTCTCAATATAAAGGTTAACTATTCACATAATTTCTTCTCCCATATTCTTCATTTTTTCGCTCTGCCTGAGGTGAGGAACTGTGTGGGAAGCTTCCCCCACCCCCATGGTCTGAGTAAAAGTTGCTGCACAGCCTGTGTGACCCAGGAGAGCTCTTTGTTAGTTGCCAGGCTGCTGCTGGGCAATGTAAGGATGAGGGGGATGCCTTCGACATTACAGTCCTGTGGGGATGTGAGTGCCCGGGCACCTTGGCACCCCAAGTACTTATTCATCGAATCCTACAGCACAGATGGAGGTCATTCAGTCCATCGTACCTCTGCCGGCTCTTTGAAAGAGCTATCCAATTAGTCCCCACTCCCCCGTTCTTTCCTTGGAGCCTTGCAAATTTTTTCATGTTTCAGCATTGACCTGTATGAGCAGAACTGTATTCAGACCCTTACCTCACTGGTAATATCCCCATTCCTGTCTCAGGCCTTTATTGTGCAAAGGTTTCCCTCCACAAAAACACTACTGAGAGGTTTCTGTTGTGAAATTCCAGTTAGACATCACTGTAACCACCCAATCAAACCCGCAATGAGCTGTCCTGTGTTTGTTTGCAGTATCAGCCTCCACTCATTCCTCCCCGAGGAGAGGTCAATGCCGCTGATGCATTCGACATTGGGTCATTCGATGAAGAAGACACTAAAGGCATAAAGGTATTGTCTGCGCTGTACACTCACAGTCAATGGGTCCTTCTGTCTGTGTCACACAGGCAACCCATGTCCTACAGGAGGAGGGGCCATGTCGCCCTTGGGGGCCGTGTCCTGCCAGGGGGAGAGGCCATGTCCTATCTGGGATAGAGGCCGTGTCCTTTCTTTGGGTGTGTGGGGGGGGGGGGTGGCATGTCGTACTGGGAAAGGGACTGTGTTGTGCATATAACTATGCTTATTGGTCTCCCTCTTCCCCCTCTCTCTTTGACTCTTCTCTCTCATAACTCTACTGTTGCTTACTTCCCCTTATATTATTCCTCACCTTGTTTTTTCTCTCCCCATGACATCTGTCCCATCTGTCCATCTCATCTGTCTGTCTCTCTGCTGCTTGTCCCCACCCTCCTTCTCCCCTCTTTCAGTTGCTGGACAGTGATCAGGAGCTGTACAGGAACTTCCCGCTAGTGATCTCCGAGCGGTGGCAGCAGGAGGTGGCAGAGACTGTGTACGATGCGGTGAACACTGACACAGATAAAAATGAGGCCAAGAAAAGAGCGAAGAATAAAACACTCGGTCACGAGGAAGGTAACGCCACAAATGTGTAACATGAAGATATCTAGAAGTGATAGGGGAAAAAATCTGCAGTGTCACACTCACATTTAACATTAAGCCCCATCTGCAGTGAACTGGCTCCAAACCAGCATTGACATGAGGAACCGTGTCTACCCTGTGCCCTTGGAGGTGCTATGTTCTCCCTGTGCGAGATGCTGAGGTCTTGGAGTGGTCAGTGCTAAGGCAGTTAGCTTAAGTAGAGATGTTGCCTTGACAGCTGATTGCAACAAGTCCCATTCGCATTGTCAAGTGAAGGTTCTGATTCTATCTAGTTCCCTCTTTTGTAAAAAAAATTAAACATTAAAATAAACGAAATTGTGAATAAAGCACAATCTATTTTAGTTATGTTAAAGGAAGCTGCGTGTGTGACCCAACCACTGAGTGTCAGTCCCTCGGGTAGGGGGGTGAGGGGAGTGGGGAGAGAGGAAACAGGTTTAACTCTAAATTCCAACCTAGAGGAGCAAAAATGGAGCAGATAGACCGTACTGCTGGAATGCTATCTCATGCCCCCTCGTGGTAGTGAGCAGCAAGGAAACTCGGGCACTGGCTGAATTCAACAACAACACATTACATTTGTATACACCTTTCACGTCAGGAGCACATCCCAAATTCAGGGGGAATTTGAGGTACGGGGCAGGAGTGACTCCAAAACCAAAATGAGTTCTATGTGTCGCCATTCTGAGGATCCAAATACTACAATAACAACACCAAGATTACATTTGTATAGCACCTTTCACATCGGACGTGCCAATGCGCTGAAAATACAATACAAATTGCTGTTTATACAATGCCTTTCACAACGTCAGGAGGACACCCCAAGGCGCTTAACAATCCTGCTGTAGCACCCGAGCTGGGGGTGGGAGCCCAGGGGAGACGGGGAGGGGGAAGAATAACCAAAAGCTCAGTCAAAAAGGTAGGTAGGTAGGTAGGATGGCAAGTCAAGTGAGGGAGGGAGTAATTATGGTCAAATTAATAAATAAAAGTTATAAAATGAAAAGAAAATAATCAAATAAAAGTGACAAAAATCCAGGCTGATTGTGTATTTGCTTCTTTGCAGATTATGCCTTGGGCAAAGACTGCATCATGCATGGCTACATGCTGAAGCTCGGAAGTCCATTCCTTACTCAGTGGCAGCGTCGCTATTTCTACCTCTTTCCCAATCGTCTGGAGTGGAGAGGAGAGGGAGAGTCCCGGGTAAGTGGGCAGCCGGCTTTGCGTGAGCGACAGGGATGTCACTATGTTCATCAAGAGGAGGGTAGTGATGAGTATCGAGCACATGATATCAGCCTCCGCTGTGTCTTATAGAGGACCTAAGATAATAATAATAATCCTTGCATTTGATATAGCTCTTCGCAGAATATGCTATAAAGTGAATTGACTGTATATTTTGTGGGCGAAACGCAGCAGTCAATTGCGCACAGCAGGGTCCCACAAACAGTCGTGGATTGAAATGACCACTATTATTTTTGGGGGGAAGGAAGGAAAAAAGAAGGAAGGAAGGAACCCCCAGAAAAGCGATCCGCCAATCGACTAGCAACCGGATTCCTACTTACTGCTAGTTAAACAGAGGCGTGTGGAGTAAGGAAACTTGCTCAACATTTCGCCCTGCCGGGAATTGAACCCAAGTCTCTTGATTGCGAGGCGAATGCTCTAACCATACATGACTCCACACGATGACAAATTGTGGGGTACAGTTAACCACTAAGAGTGAGATAGGGGCTTACAGTTGCCCTGGGAGGAAACAAATGCTCAAAGGAGAGTAATGCTGTGCAGACTCGCAGAGAGTGTCTTCTCACTGCAGTTCTGGTGTGTTTGTGTTTCGTATATTTACTACATATGATATAGATTGTGCTGGGTGCAGAGTAGGTACATGTGTCTGTCATTTAACCCTCTGGGTGTGTGCTCTGCTGGTGAGAAAGACTGAGTGTCAGTCACAGATGGGTGATAGATACAGTGTCAGTGGAGTGTGAGGAGGTGAAATTAGCCAATTGCCTATTGAAGCAGTTCAAGCTGAAGTTATGGACCTGGAGCAGGGGCTTAATCTGCTGTCAGCCCCTGATCCAGCCTGTTCTGTTCAGGGAGTCAGACAGCGAAGCTGAAGTCATTTTCCTCTTTCCTACCCACTTCCCTGGGGGCTTTGTCCATCTGCCACTGCTCTCATGATTGTCGGTGAGTACACAATGGCAGGACTTGGAGCAGGCTACCTATCTGCTGTGTCTGGCTGCTAAATTGTGCATCCTGATATGGGAAATCCATGTGGTAGTTTTTCGCGTAATGGAAATGATCATGTTTATTCAGGGTCACAGTGAAACGGCCAGAGAAAACGAGAAGTCAGGGAGGCAGTGTGTTTGATTGACATGAGGTCCGGGGTTTCAATGGCTGCAGAGTGAGTGAGGGTGGAGAGGAGTTTCAGAGAAACAAGGCGCTGCAGAAAAGTGTTGGAGCAAGTGTTGGAGCCGAGTTGTAACACGGGAAGGAGGTGGCATTTCAGGAGGAACAGGATGGGGGAAATTTAAAGGAGTAATGACCAGAATTAATACTAAAACGGAGAGACAAAAGGGCGTGATGAGAGAGGTTGCAAGCTGGGCGAGGGGAGGATGCCTCACAGCAGTATGAGAGGGACTCGAATCCTGAGCCTCCAAAGCAACGGAGCAATGTTCAAGTCTTAAACAACCTTTGTAGAGAGTTCAAAGATTTTCCATTTTATGGAAAATGAATTATCTCCTTTGCAGTAAAGGCACCTTATATAATTGTTTATTGGTGTTCAGCTATTAAGATCAGAGGTCTGAAATTTGTTATGCCTTTTTGGATAATTCTTCAATACTGTCTTAATTTGGAAAAGTTTTTCATGGTTCTTTGAAAGACACCAACTCCCAAATTTAAGGCTGAATTCAAGAATTTTCTCAAATTCGGTACAATCTTAAAATGTTAGATGGTGAGTAATTTCGGACCTCTGCTTTCTCTGCATGAAGAGCAGGGACACAGAGTGGGATGGGTTTTATACCTGAACCTGTTTCGCTTTTGAATGATCACAGTATCAGGCATGAGGCTGAATCTAAAGGTTTAAACCTGTTCTAGTTCTAACAGGCTTTCGTTGCATTGAATAGATTAGTGCATCAGCACTCTATACAGTGAGATCTAATCAAACAAAGGATTTGTCATGTTATTTCCACTTAGGATGCCTGGATTATTTATAAAAGACGTAGGCTGGTAAGAACAATGCTGTCAAACTATAGCATCCGCCCCACTCCCTCATGCTATAGTTGAAGTTTCTGAGTGTTCTGCTGGGATGTCACGATGCGATTTAATGAAAATTTCGCAAAACATTTCGCTATTCTTTCTCCATTCCACATTTTCTCTGTCTCTTCCCTTCTCCTTGCCTTACGTACCAGCCCCCCACCCCCCCCGTCACCGTGACCAGCCCATCCCTTCCCCGCGGCTCGCTTGTCTCTATAGCCCGCCGATGCCCTATGACTATGTAACACACTCCCCTGCCCATCTCTAAGGCCCACCCGCGCCCGTGGTCCATCCCACGCCCGTCGCCATTGCTCGCTTGTTCCCTTGGCCCGTCGATGCCCTCCGGCTACGCTGCTGATCTGTGCTATGGAATAAAACTGGATTTCAGCTTGCTCTGATTCCCTCCCGGCCCAAGGTCAGAATTGATCCTTGGGGGGTGCTCTTGTGCTGCTACATTGGACCGTGACATCCCTGATGCCGTGTTTGTTGTGTGCAATGTTGTTTTATGTGTGTAGCAAATTTAAGATGTCCGCTGTCAAAGGCAGTGTGATGCCTACTCTGCCCTGCTATGCCTAAATTGCTGTTCTGCATCCATGGGTTCCACTAATTATTATTAAAGGATCAGAACTAATTATGTAAAAATTGGTCAGGTTCCCCTTCCTGATTGCTAACCAGAGAGCAACTACAGCAAAGTATGGCCTTTGGGTGAGGACAGAATTAGACACAGTTGCAGTACCTCCTTTTTCTCCCCCCACCCACCACCACCGAGGTGGAAGGGCCTGAAGCATTGGTATTTGGCCCCCAATCGTGTCAGACAGAAGAAGGAAAAGGAAAGAGAATAGAGGGAGCAGTGTCCTCAAATAGATCAACAATTTACATTTATACAATGCCTTTCAGGTCAGCACATCTCAAAGTGCTTCTCACAACGGACTGAGAGCCCAAGCTGGGGGCCAAGGGGACAGGTGGCTGAAAACACAGTAGAAGAGTGGGGGGGGGGGGCTTAAGGTGGGTTTTGAAGATGGAGAGGGAGGGGTCAAGGCAGAGGGAATGCAGGATGAAAGTGGGGGTAGATGTTTGAAGGCTCGCCCACCAATGGGGAACAATGATTAATTGCCACCATGATGGTATTGAGCCAACAGAGTGCATTGCTGATATTCCTCACACCAGCAAGGGGCATAAGTCAGAGATAGTGAAAGGCTAACCTGCCCCTCACTTACTCAAATAGGCAAATTCTAGTGCAATTTCCGTTTATAAGTGCAAAATACACTTCGTAATAAACGTGTCGCAGTACAGGTTTGACGCATTTAGAGGCAAATTAGAACTGACTTGAGGCAAATTAGATTTTTCTTGATTTGAAATGGTCTCTAATTGGGATTGGTATGAATCCGTTGCTCTCTTTTTCTTAAAAAAAACCTTCCTGGGATGAATTTTCCTCCCTGTAATGGGAAGAAGCAGCAGCAGCTCAGAGGCAATGCAGCAAAGGTATGTGGTGTGGCTCCTACATAGTTTGGATTCTGTGGTTTGGTCTGGTCTGCTCTCTAGGCACAGCGTACCTGACGCTTGGAGCTCAGCGGTCAGTCTGAGGAGTGTACTTTGCACTCCAGCCAGTCCAACAGGACAGATTATACATTAGGGAGGTGCGTACGGTCTGGCCTGGTGAGAGCCTGATAACTGTGAAGTGTCCCACCTGGAGAGACAGGTCCCAGCCACCCCCTCAAGGCCATATGAAGAGACCAAAGGCAGAATGAAACTCAGATCCTTCTCCATGGACATTGCTTATTATTGAATATTTATACAGGGTAATAATTTGTGGAAGGTAGTTTAGCCAGCACAGTTAGCACTGAACGTCTGTTTACAGTGAGCTTCTAAGAGTCAGTCATACAACAACAACAACAACAACAACAAGATTCCATTTATAGAGCGCCTTTCACGTCAGGAGGACGTCCCAAGGCGCTGCACAGTTGGGTCATGACCCGAGCAGGGGGGAAATGGTCAGGGTGAGGGGAGGGAAGGGAGGGAGAGAGGAGGGGAAATGGTCAGGGTGAGGGGAGGGAAGGGAGGGAGCGAGGAGGAGGAAGAGAGTCGAGAGGGGAGCTGAAGGCACGGTCAAAGAGAAAGGTTTTGAGACCGGCCTTGAAGGAGGAAAGGGAGGAAGCAAGGCGAAGGCACTGGGGGATGGAGTTCCAGAGCCTCGGGGCTGAGAGGCTGAAGGCCCGACCACCGATAGTAGGGCGGTTGGGGCGGGGGACGTGGAGCAGACCGGAGCCAGAGGAACGGAGGGTACGGGCAGGTAGGTAGGGGGATAGTAGGTTGGAGAGGTAGGAGGGAGCAAGGCCGTGAATGGCCTTGTAGGTGAGGATGAGGATCTTGAAATCAATCCTCTGGGGGATGGGGAGCCAGTGGAGGCGAGCGAGGGTGGGAGTGATGTGGTCCCGAAGCCTGGTGCGGGACAGTACACGAGCTGCAGAGTTCTGAATGACCTGCAGCTTGTGGAGGGAGGTGGCGGGAAGGCCGGCGAGGAGAGAGTTCCCATAGTCCAGCCTTGAGGTGACAAAGGCGTGAACCAGGGTTTCAGCAGCGTGAGGGGTGAGGTAGTGCCGTAATCTGGCGATATTCCGGAGGTGATGGAAGGCGGTGCCAGTTGTGGTGCGGATGTGAGGGAGAAAGGACAGCTCAGGGTCGAACAAAACGCCGAGGTTCCTGACTGGCTTTGAGAGGTGGAGAGTGCAGCCTTGGATGCTGATGGTGTCAGCGCCTGAGGTGCGGAGGCGCTGACGTGAGCCAATCAGGAGGGCCTCGGTTTTTTGCACGTTGAGCTGAAGAAAGTTGTCTCTCGTCCAGGACTCGATGTCGGACAGGCAGGCTGTCAGGACATCGGTGGTCGTGGAGTTGAGAGTAGAGGAGGAAAGGTAGAGTTGGGTGTCATCCGCATACATGTGGAAGTTAACCCCATGTTTGCGGATGATGTCACCAAGGGGGAGCATATAGAGGGTGAAGAGGAGGGGACCGAGGACAGAGCCCTGAGGGACACCACATGAGACAGTACGGGGGGTGGAGGAGAAGCCATTCGTTGAGACGAAGTGAAGACGGTGAGAAAGGTACGACCTAAACCATTCAAGGACAGTGCCTTGAAAGTTGAGGTGGGAGGACAAGCGGTGGAGTAGGATAGTGTGGTCGACCGTATCGAATGCTGCCGATAGGTCGAGGAGGACGAGGAGACAGAGGGAGCCCTGGTCACAGATGGTCAGGATGTCATTGGTGACCTTGACCAGGGCAGTTTCTGTGCTATGAGCAGCACGGAAACCTGACTGAAGGGGTTCAAAAAGAGAATGGGTGGAGAGGAAAGAGCGCAGTTGGGAGGCGACAACTCTTTCCAAGACTTTGGAGAGAAAGGGGAGGTTGGAGATGGGCCGGTAGCTTGATAACCATACCATAAGGCACTGGAGACACAAGATTGACCTGGAATTGCCTGCCATCTGACTCTGTTTCCAAGATCCCATCTCAAATTGACGAGACCAGGTGCTAATGGAATATTAGCAGGAAGCAGATTGTTGGAATTTGTGCCTTGGTTTTACCTCCTATGGGAGCTGGAGATGGAAGAGGACAAGTCCCCTTCCATCTGCTTAAGGGATGAGCCATTTTCACTTGTTTATTGGATTTTTGCAGTCTGCTGGAAGATGAGCAGCCTCCTGTCATTTAATAAACTGGACAAATAATTTAGATCTGAGCTCTTCCCAATTTCTCCCCTCCTCTGCAATCTCCTCCAACTGTGCTCTCCTATCTGCATCACCTGTTCATTTTATTCTATTTTTGTTCCTCACTCCCTCCGTAATCTTTCAGGCTAGCTACCCTTTCTTCTTCCCTTCTCCCTGCTCCCCATTGTAATTGTCAAGCACTCAGATGTTCAACGTATGTGAAAACGACTGTGTAAATGCAAATTGGAATCAGAATCACAGGTTCAAGGGGTGTGAAGCACAGTTTTAGGACAAGCACTATTTCTTCAAAGTGTCTGATCAACAACTGGAAGAAGGATGGTAACTGAGGAACAAGCCTCGTTTAAGAAACAACATGATACTATAATGGGAAGACAGAAGTGGGAGTTGTGGAAGAATGGGATCTAATAGGCTGAAGGCCTTATTTCATCCAAACCTTCCTTGTGATAGGCAGGTGCCTGGGCTGCCCTGGTTACCTTGATGAGCTTTCTCTTTCTTCCCATCAGTCAGATTCTCAATCTGGTGTTTCTTGCATCTGGTGCAATGGTAGTAATATGCTTCTCAGTGTCCCATCATTGAGCACAATTGCACTCACACTGGTATTATCGGGTCAGTCTGCAGAGGGTGGCAGTAACTCCCTGTTTAGCAAACAGTCTTCCATCAAAGGTTTATTAAAAGTGAGTTAATTTCTCAGCCTTTACCTCTGTGTCAGTCCTGATACCTGTTAATGCAGTGCCTGTTCATGCCATTATCTGAGATTCTGCCTTCATTCACAAGATATATTTCAGCTCTAACCCCATTATGCCCTGGATTTGGGAATCAGTAGTTTTGGAATACATTTTGCTGCCATAACCCCAGCATCGATCAGATAGAAACATAGAAATTTACAGCTCAGAAGGAGGCCATTTGACCTTTCAAGCCTGGACAAGCTCTC
The DNA here is from genome assembly GCF_018977255.1 of Callorhinchus milii. Taxonomy (NCBI): domain Eukaryota; kingdom Metazoa; phylum Chordata; class Chondrichthyes; order Chimaeriformes; family Callorhinchidae; genus Callorhinchus; species Callorhinchus milii. The sequence goes on along the minus strand of NW_024704749.1, from coordinate 9,599,132 downwards.
AGAGCAAAACCCACTGAAAATTGTTCTTTTTGAATTGAAATAAAAGGAACATTTTTATGGTTCAACTAAATAAATTTAGTTCTGTGTTTTTGTGATCCAGCAAAGCCTGCTGACAATGGAGCAGATCGTTTCTGTGGAGGACACGCAGATTAAGGACAAGAAATGTATTCTTCTACGGATTAAGGGAGGAAAGCAGTTCGTTCTGCAGTGTGAGGTGAGTGGCATACAGATGGGACCATCAACCTGGAGATAGGTTGGTCAGTCAGGGTAATGTGTTTGGAAAATGTTAATCTTTGATATTCAGTATCACATTCAGCCCAGCACAGAGTACCTTCTTCTGACGAGTCACTTCAGTGCCTCCCATTGGCCTATTTGGCAAAGGCACATAGACAGGGCCATGCAGGTCACAGGTTAGAATCCAGATCTACACTGAGATCACTAACCTCAATCGGGGAAGGGAGCATTGGATTGCGATAAAATGCAGAACTCATAGCAATTTCTGTCTGGCCTCAGCTGGAAAATGCCCGTGTGTGGATCCTGCTGAGGAGGGGAGAGGACAGGAAGAGTTGAAAGAGGAAAGGGTAAAAGACTGGATGCCATCTTAGCTCTAGGCTCGGTGGCAATTTGGGTGAAGTAGCAGGTTAGCAGCAGCAGTAGGTACTCCCAGTATGAGTTAAATCCACCAGGAAAGATGGGGAGGGGAGAAGAAAGGAGAATGTGGTTGCAGCATTGACTTTTTTTTAAACACACTTGTATTATTCAGAGTGACCCGGAGTTCATCCAGTGGAAGAAAGAGTTGACGGAAGCCTTTAACGAGGCTCAGAGGGTCCTGCGGAGGGCTCCGAAGGTTCTGAACAAGTCGCGTTCGGCGGTGGTCGAGCTCACCAAACCCCCCCTCAGCCACAGGAACAGCAACGGCCTTTAAGCGAGATGATGTGTGAGTGGGGGAAAAGAAAGTGAAAGATCTGAGGATGTTTTGTGCAAACTACTATAATCACTCATATGTGGTCCAGCGTGTTGTTATTAGCTAAATATACAATCCCACAACCAGGGTGGGTATCTACATATATATGTGTGTGTGTCTCTATATATATCTTATATATACACACACACGTGTATAAGAGACTTTTGGAACAGTCCGCTGTGTATTTTCTATTGAAAGTATTGACAAATGAGTGCAGCGCCAGTGACTGACTGCAGCTGCAGTTCATGAGCCAACTCTGCAGGAATAGACCAGAGGATGCCAAACGCATTTGGAAACTGTTTTGCTTTGTGTCACGTGCCATCGGGCTCCTGGCGGGCGTCCTTCACTTCATATCAGAGGGGCCGGAGGATCGCAAGGAAGAACTACTTTGGGAAGCGTTGAAGTACAAGACTAGAGACAGAAGGAACCTCCTCTCCTCCAGCACCAAGACTACAACATATTGCAAACCATTGAGGCATGGTCAGTTGTCTACCCGTTGCCATGGTTTCTCTGCTCTAGAAATGCTGATTTATGAGTTGCCATGGTGCCATTAATCAATATTTTGACCTGGGTTTACCTCCCAGTCTCACATATCCTCTGCCACATATTCATGGTTACCGAATGCTGCTCTCCGTTAGTATCCAACATCCGGGCCTTGGAATTTTCAGTTGGATTGTATGATCACTTTATTCCCTTGATTACCAGATGCCAGTTTGTCACCTGGTAACCAGAGCAGTTGCATTTTATTTTTGTTATATTCTGTGAAACGCAGTGGTGCGTGCGTTGGTACTTAATTCCCCCTCCTCTTCCGACCCCCACCCCCCCCAATGGTTGATTGCAGTGTTTCTATGGTTACAAGAGAACGATTGCTGGATTGCATATTTTTTCAACATGTTAATAACCTCGATATGTTAGCTGTCGCTACATTTCCACGGCTACTGAATGCTGCTTTGTGGCTTGTTTCTGTTGCTAGGGTACTGGGGTTTGGTAGGCGACAACACGGCCACTCTTCAATGCCAACTTCCCCAGAAACATGGCTCAAGTTTCTATGGATGTCTGTTTACCTGATTACAGTATTATGACCCATCTTACTTCTGTGATGGCCGGATGCTATCTAGACATGGACCAGTTGACTACTGTAGGCAATTTTTGGTGACTTGATTGGAAGCTAGCCGTGGAGCCAGAATTCTCCTAGTCTCAGTGTGTTGAACCAGTTACTGCTCTCCGTTTGATTGTGAAATTCCTTGTCGAGATTTATTGGATCTGCACCTCTCCAGGCTTCACTCATCGTGTACATGAGACATGCAGTGTTACTCCTCTGGGCGATTGAAACGTCATATTCACAGCACATGGCTCTTTTTATTGCAAAGCCTCCCTTCCCTTCTTTCCCACCGAGACGTGCAAAGTGCCAACAGACTTAAAAAAAAATCAAGCAGTTAAAAAGAAAAAGCAGGAAACAAAATAAATATTTATCATAGATATTATTGTCAAAGTGTACATAATGTTTAAAATCTAATATACTGAGATCCCATGGTGACAACTTCAGAAATCTTGAAGTGATGATTGAATGGCATGAGTTTATCAAAATGTTTGAACAGCAGCTTTACGTTGTTTTATCGAAACTGGTTGTAACACAAGAGTCAGATATTAATCAGAGTTTAGATATTGCTGTCAGAACTGCATTTCCTCTTTTTTTGTTACGTTTTAGCTCTAGTACCACTGAAATGTTAAGACCTCATATTTTGACTGTATAAAAACACAGATGATGTGTATAGTTTTTTTGGGGGGGATTTATTCTGGTTTAAGGTTTACTGCTTTTAGTGCGTACTGAAAAATAATAAGACGTGGATTGGGCTTTGAATTTGCCATAGCAGCTGCCTTGATCTACCCCTTTAAGAGAGGAAGATTTGAAAGTATTCAATAGTGGTTGGTTGTGGGAATAAGCAAGCTGGTTTGCAAATGGGTGGTGAAGTTTGTTTAATTGCCAAATGAAGAGGGCCATAATTCCCTTTTTGCTAACCAGGATACTATTGTTTTCCAGCTTCCAGCTTTGAATTGATACTGGCTTCTAGCTTGTTCCTCTAGCGTGTGCGGAGGGCACTGTTGAATGTTGAGAAGGATATGGACTATTTTGAATTGATCTTATTGGTTGGATGCTACAGGCTACCGCAATGCACCTCGTGTACTTCTCTTGCTCTTCCAGGAAGTTGCTTTGGCCAGTGTTAGACAACCAACAAGACGCTAAGATCCATTGCAGCCAGATTGACAACAAATAGCAAACTTTTTTAAAAAAAAGTATTATTAATGTTACTTATAATGGAAAACTACCATTGTAAATGGTTACAAACAGGTTGTTGTACTTTCCCGAGAACTAAATTACGCTTTAGGATTTATCATGGTGAAATAGGTTGCATGTGAAGACATGCTATGCTCGTCTGTATATCAATTTACAGATAGGTGCACAAGGGTCAATGTAGTAGACCCTTATGTGTGTTAGCACCAACCTCACTGAAACACTGCTTAAATTGTTTCATGCATCTTCAAACAAGGCTCAGAGATTACATGGTAAACTAGTTATTAATTTTGTATGTTAAACAGTACCCATCTGTCATTGCTTTCAAGTCCCTTGCTTGCATTCTCTAAAGGGTGAATTTCCATCCAAAAGTAATTTACATCAGAAGTATGTAGATGAAGGTTTAAATTATAGGAAGCTCTCTATAAGGCTGTCTTTGTTCATGCTCTATAGATTCCTCAATTGGTGAAGGAACATTGAACCAAGTACAATGTCTGTGAGTGTAAGAGTGAATGGTGTATTATAGATAAGGAGAGGGAGTGGAGTGGACTACTGGGGGAGGAATTGACAATGCACCTGAATGATGCTGAGGAGTATAGTTTGTGAGTGGCATGTTATTACAGAGCAGAATATAATATTAATAATACAAAAATAGTCCTTGCATTTGGTCAGGAGGATGTCTCAAAAGTGCTTCATGGGATACACAGTAAAGTGAAGTGACTGAGTATTTTGTGGGCGAACATATGACTACAGTATAAATTTACATTTATACAGCGCATTTCACGTCTGGAAGTTTTTGATGGGAATTCACCTTTCAGTCCAGGCAAGGGACATGCAGGAGGGTTCTGCTTAATGTGGAGAATTGGTTTACGAATGTAAGATCGAAAAATCGTAGGACAAGAAACAACCATTCAAACAGTTCCTCCCCAAAGTGTTTACAGTCCACACCATGAAGGACTGAACCTAGCCCACTATCTCCTGATCGCTTCTGCAAAAGGTCTTCCTGCCTCCCACAGTAACGGCAGCAATCCTATCTGTCCCAACACACTGCAGCCTGCAGCCAGTGTTTGTTCACTTTCCTGCCATAATTTTAGAGGGTCTGTGGCTCATGGCGTCATAAACAATCCATGTTACATTAGGAATTGCAGTGCACACACTTGTGTGTTGCAGAGCTGAGGTGTGTAAGCAGTGGGCTACAGAACGGTAGAGACTGACCCCTATGCTGTCTGGCTCCCCTTTCATACATTCGCAGCTGTATAACGGAAGATTGAACAGAAATGGCATTAAGTGTAAATATTAATCTGTATAAAACAAAGTCATTTCTTTTTTGTCAGGGTCTCCTCTTCTGGACAGAGGCATCCTCTGGTCAATCCAGATTCTCACAGGAACCATTCGGTTTGTTCATCAGTGTCTGCTGAGCAGTCGTCGTCCCCCAACCCCCACCCCACAAATTAGTGTTTAACACCGAGTCCCTGTGAGGTTTACCAATAGTTCTATATTTATTGTATATATTGCAAGAATTACAGAGCAGAACCCAAAAACAGAGTGCCCATCCGAAGGAGTTCCAGGTGCTAGCCATTGAGGAATCTCCACTCGAGCCACACCCCTGTCCTCCCACTGCAGAAAGCCTCTAAAAGAGTAAATATTATGTTATGTAAAGTTAGGTTTGTAAATACTGAATTTTGTGGACCATCAACCTATAGGGAGCACACCAAGTGCAAGGGCGCCCAGTGCTCTCTGTGGCTGGCAAGGGCAGAGTCTTTGTTTGGGGGGGTGTGGGTGGCACTGTGTGGGGGGGGGGGCAGGGCCCTGTGCTGGAGGGTAACAGGATGGGGCTTGTGCTGGCAGGGCGGGATCTGTGCTGGCAGGGGATGTGGTCTGTGCTGGCAGGGCGGTGCCTTTGCTGGGGGTGGCAAGGTGTGTGTGCACCGTAATTCTCCATGCCTCTGGTGTAAGGCCTGGGTTTAAGAGTTTGGATTGGGTTAAACTCGGATTCAGGGACGTATCACAGAACTGGAAATGAGGGACAATCCGAACCCTCGTTTGTGCTCGTCAGGGCAGACGCCAAACAGTCACAGTGAGGAAGGAGTAGATGCCCTCCATACACCTTGTCATAGACATAGCGTTTCCCTAGTAATCATGGGTTGTAAAATTGATGATAGTCGTCGTCGTCAGGTAGCAGTTTGGTGTCTGGTCTGGCTCCACTAAACACAGTGAAATACACACTGAAAATCGTGCAGTTTTATCAATAGCAGCGAATGATTCTGGGCTTCAAGCTCTTGTGAACAGGATGGTTTAACTCCATTCTCGCAAATTCTGTAATCATTCAAACCCTTTGAAATAGCAGCCTTTAAATCAGGGATCTGTTGGTCTACACATTACCTGTTACAATTATTTTCTAATAATGGATAGAACCACAAGACAATTGCTAAGAATCGTCACCTTTTCATTACTTGCTTATAAATGGGCTACGTTGTGCTATTAGTTGGGAGCGGAGAATGTTTCGGGAGGAGGTGGGGGGCAGGGGGCTGTCGGATTGTGTTGCTGGAGGGTGAGGGAAATGCTAGTTAGCATCTCCTGAATCCACGGACACAGATTGCCTCCACCACCACCCTGGCTTATCATCTATTCCACATATGCATCGCTCTAAGTGTAACATTATTCAGTATGAACTGTCCCCTCTTTTGAATTTGAGTTGGTGGCTCCTTGTTCTGCATTTGTTAGATGTATTACAGCAGAGCCGCATTATAACGCACGTTGCAATCGGTGCGTGGATCCTGGTATTTACTTGTGAAAACGTCTTAAAAATTCGGCTTTGCTGACTTCCAGACTGCCGTCAACGTCACTTCCACGTGAAGTGCGGTTGCCGCGTTGCCTGGAAATCGACCGTTTTGGCTTCCTTCGTGCTGGCTAAGCACCCTGCGCTACAAAACGGCCTGCTTCCGGGTCAGCGGGTCGCTGTCGTCATTGTTTACGCACAGGAAGTGACCGCCGTGGCCTGGCCGTTGACCGTCTTTTAGCGTGGGGAGCCGCTGGCGGGCGGGGAAATTCTGCGCACTTGTGCGAGGGCTGACCAGCGATCACGGCCTGTTAGAGAGCATTAGTGTGGGGGTTTTATGAATCCCAACCACCGCGTTATAATGGAACTCTGCTGTACTGTGGTTCAGGTTATCTGTAGCATTTAGGATCTTGAACAGTTCGATCAGATCTACCCTGAGCCTCTCCTCTTTTGTACGATCATTCCCAACTCCTCTCATAAAACCAGCAGTCTTAATTCCCTCCGTTAATCCAGTTGCCCCTTCAGTGATCACAATTGTACCCTTCACTCCCGGTGGGTTTGGACCAGTGCCCTGTGCAAATTGCCATCAGTATTGTTCTCTGGTGGTTTCAGCGATCTGTCCACCCACACCCTCCTGAAACCTCTCCTGTGCGTTGTCCTGTAGATTAATACATTTAGTTTGTAGTCTTGCTAATTCTTCTTTTTGTTCCCCAAAGACACATGCAAGTGGTGTGGCAGCTGCTGTATTGCTGGTTTTGTGGCATTGCTATTTATTGTTGAGTTCCTGTGTGAGCTGGCAGGTGCTTGCAGCACCCTGTGGTACATTCTGAGCCCTTCCCGGTCGGTCTGTCGCCACACAATGACTAGTTTTTTTTTCATTAGCTCCGCGGGTATATATATTTTTTGAAATAATTTTTTTTTGCACCAGTTTTCAGGGATGTGAAAGAAGCTGCTTTGCATTAATGAGGCTGAATCAGGTTAATTCCTGTACTTTTTACTGCTGAAGAAATGCTTTATTGATGTATCAGAGTCGCAGCATCTCTGGCTCTGGGGTACAGGGCACGACAAGGTATTTAAACTATCCTCTAGGAATAAGCTCATAATTTCATCAATCCAGTGCAGTTGGGAGGGGAAGTGAGGATATGGGTATTATTGACTATTCCTTGTATTAGGAAATCCTTTTGTCCCATCTTTACATGGATCAATGTAACATGACAAAATATACAGTCAATTCACTTTACAGTATATTCTGTGAAGCGCTTTTGAGACAACTCGGAAGACGTGATAAGGCGCTATATCAAATGCAAGGATTATTATTATAATAAAGTATTGGGGGCCAGTCTTGCTAACTATCCTTGTCTTGCTCCCCAGCCATGCTTCTTGTGCTGATGAGACCCCAATATATTGCCCACGTTCGCCTAGGCCAGAGATGCTGCCTCTTCAAAGTCTGTACAGTGCTTGAACTTAAAAAAAAAAGGAAAAAAAAGTTTTTTAAGCTTTTTGTTTTTTTTTGACTGAATCTTGTTAGTGTATCAAACTGATGTATATATTCTGAAGAAATGAGCATCCTTATATACAGAATGTCGGCCCTTATTCCCTCTCCCCCTCCCCAACTCTTTTTTCTTTCCCTCTTTTTGTCTCTACTCTGTAATCTTTGCGAAAGGTTTCTATTGTGTAAGGTGTATATTTTTGATGTTATGAACTGGACTGAAGCTCTCAATGTAAAAGTCGGGACTGGCGGGAGGGGAGGAAGGGGAAAAGACATCTTTTGTTATTTATTGTGAAACTGTCCTTTCAACATCAATCTGACATTCCAAACCGAGCTCTCGACTGTATCATTGCTGTGTTTCGTGGTCATATTTCTGATCCTCTGCCTGTAACAGCGTTCGGCACACATGGGGATGTTTTGGGGTTGGTGGGGTAGCAGGGGGAAGAGAAAGTGTTGCAGCTCAGTATGGAGTCTGGCCCCATGCGATTAAAATTAAAAAAAGTACTGTGAAACTTGCGCTTTATCTATGGTCCAAAGCATCATAGCAGTGACTGACTCTTCCTCCAGCTGCTCCACTGTCCCATCTGCCAGTTCTTGTTGCCACATTACCGTAGGGTAGGTGGCCCTTGGTGTGGGGTTAGAATGCCGGTCCTTCTTGGTTTAGGGCTCCACGTGAGAGAGCTGGGACAGATTACTCCCGGCATTCCATCTTTGTGGAAGATATCAATGGAGCTGAACTGGCAATGGAATGTCGGAATCGAACCAGCCCTCTGTGGCGGTCTCGGTGGTCTGGTTCCTGACCCAGGCGGGTCCGCAGTACTCCAGGGCACTGCTGATGACAGCACAGCCCGTCACTGGAGGCAGGGAATCATCCCACTCGGCTCCTATTAACACTGCAAGACAAAGCCCTAACAGGTAGGGTGTTCCTCACTGGATAAGCAGCAGGAAAGCTTGCCAGACAATAAAAGATATCAATTGTCCATGGAAAGTGGTTCCTTGTATCCAGTACAGGCTTAGACTTTGTTGCTCGCTAGTCCCTAGCGAGCCTGACAGCATTTGCCTGTGAGTCAGCGTGGCCAGCATGGAATGTGAACGATGCATTCAAATCGACCCATGTTAGGTTATGCAGTGCCTTATATATGAAAGAAACATCCCAAAGCGCTTTACAGAATGACATTCATTAGAAAAGAATGTTATGGAGGCAAACGAGGCACCTAATTTGTGCACAGTGTAGCACAACAATGTCCTACAAACATGAGTGAGAAGAAGAATCTGATGTTGGGGGTGAATTTGAAAGGGAAAGAATTTTAGCCAGGACATGTTTATATTTACATTGAAATTTACAGGCACAATAACAGTACATTTAAAAATTGGGAGAAACAGAAAACAATTTACACTTATATACCGCCTTTCATGTCTGGAGAACGTCTCAAAGTGTTTCACACAGGCAAAGAGAAAAGAGTAAAGGTGTGGTGGGGGAATGGAAGAAATAAAGATTAAATGGCAGGATGTCTGACATCTGCTTCGTTCCACTCCTGAACTGTCGTTCCTCCCTCTGGAACAATCCAGGGATTTCACCCTTCCGCCTGGTGTGTCCTAGTGATTTGTGCAGTGATGCTTTCTGGAACATCCCACTCCAGGAGACAAGGTTACACAAGAGTCTCAGTAAAGATTGTACATACACTGTTCATTCCAAGGTCACACATGGAGAGTGACATTGCATCACTGTGCCCAGTGCGCGCACACAGTCTCACATCACAGCGATCTCTCAACCCTGTGCGCACAAGGAATCTTGCATCACATCACCGTGCCCTCCTGCCTGTTACTGAATTAACAAAACTACATTCACGTGGATAGAGCAGGGTCAAAAAGATAAACAACTTCCAGGGATGTAGCGCGAGTTACTGATTAAAGCGGGTCACCTCATACCAACAGAACTCTTGGCATCTCACATCTGTTTTTCCCATTAGTTCTATCGCTTGCTGTTCATGGATTGGAGAGCAGAAAACGTGGCAGAGCTCAGGCCTCTTCCAATGGCACCTCTTCTGATGGAACGCCCAAATCTCCCACCCCAATCACTGAGGGCTTCCAACCTGAGTGAAGGTCGAACGTATGCGGGTGGTGGTACTGTCAATACCTACAACAGGCAGAGTCTGACACGAGGGAAATGATCAGGCATCCATCACGCTGCTGATCATGAGAGGTATGGAACAGATCACTAGGGAAGGCTTGTCCTAGCTGGACAAGCAGCGGGAAAGCTTGATAGACAGCGATATCAATAGCAAGCTATGCGGTTTTAGCTGGTTAGACTCCAGCAGCACACACCGGGGTCCTAAGTCTTGGCAATCTATGCCTAATACTTTCCCGAATTAGGTAAGTAAGATACATCCCTCCAGGGAGAGAGAGAGAGACAATCTATCTGGAATTTCCAGTTGTAGGTGGGATCTATCTCAATCTAGTTTGGAAACTCTTAAGCATGGTGATGGGTTGCATGCGTCAGACACATGGCTGGCCCCCCAAAAAATCAAATATACTGTGAGTAAAGACATTTACCTGGACTTTGTCTCGCAGCCCAGAATCTTTGCTGGCTGGTCGTCCTGGTGTAAAGCTGTGAGGGCAGTCAAAACCTTAGTCAAGTTTCCTCACTCCCTTGAAACAATAATTTGGTCACTCAATCCACGACTGTGTTTGGGACACTGCTGTGCGCAATTGGCTGCTGCATTTTACCCACAAAAATATACACAGTCGAAGACTCCCATAAAAAGGGGAGTTTCGCCCACAAAATACACAAGTTGATTCACTTGCCAGTAGATTCTGTGAAGCCCTTCGAGACGTCTCTAAGACACGAAGAGGCGCTGCGTCCAATGCAAGGATTAGTATTATTGATTATAATAATACTAATTTGCTTTGAGATGTCAAATAATAATTATAATCAATAAAAATAATACTATAACTACAGTATATAATAATACTAGCGCTTTGAGATGTCTCGATGATAATAATAATAATCCCTGCGTTTGATATAGGGCTTTATCACGTCTTCTCGACGTCTCAAAGCGCTTCACAGAATAGACTGTAAAGTGAACCGACTGTATATTTGTGGGCGAAACGCGGCAGCCAATTGCGCACAGCGGCGTCCCCACAGACAGGCGCGGATTGAAGTGACCAAATGGTTACCGTTTTTTTTTCTGGAGGGATTATCATCAGGCGCGTGGAGTGAGGAAACTCGCTTGCGAGGCGAGCGAGCGCTCTCACCGCCGAGCTGCGGGACTCCGCTGACGACGTGAATGAGGGCCTACGTACCCCCTACGGGGTGGGGGGGGGGGAAATAATAATAACAATAACAACGATCGGTCACTTCCATCCACCGCTGTGTGTGGGGACTCTGCCGCGTTTCGCCCTCAAAGTGTACGGTCCATTCACTCGACGGCGTATCCCGCGAAGCGCTTCGAGACGTCTCGGAGACGTGGTTAAGGCGCTGTGTCAAATGCCGGGATTTTTATTATTATGATTATTATTATGATTATTGACTTCCTCATTCGGGGAATTGTATCCACTGGTGACGGCGACAATGTATCTCTTTCGGTGACAGTGTATCCGATGATGATGATGATGATGACGACGACGATGACGCAAAGGCCGGAGCCGCCAATCAGCGGCCACGTGGGTTTTCACGCCCAATTGGGCGGGTTTCCGTCCTGGGCCTGAAAACAGCGCGGCTTTGGGCGGGCGCCCAATTATTTTGCCCCTAAAAAGACATTTTAAAATTTTTATATATATATATATAGAGAGAGAGAGTGAGTGAGAGATTATAATATATATCGAAGACCCTTTTTTTCTGACACGGTTTCAAAAACACTGACCTGATGCCGCCCCTCGATCTGCTCTCCCCGGGGGGGGGGGGGGGGCATAACATTGGGGCTACTTTTTGGGGCTCGTTGATAACTGGGAACCGCCCCCTCTTGGTGCCCTCCCTCCCCCTCCCCGCCCGGCCCTGCCCTCCCCTCCCTCCCCTCCCTGCCTGCCCCTCACTGCCCTCCCTCCCTGCCCCTCCCTCCCCGCCTGGCCCTGCCCCTCACTGCCCTCCCTCCCTGCCTGGCCCCTGCCCTCCCTCCCCTCCCTGCCCGGCCCTGCCCTCCCTGCCCCTCCCTCCCTCCCTGCCTGGCCCTCCCCTCCCTGCCCTCACTGCCCTCCCTGCCCGGCCCCGCCCTCCCCTCCCTGCCTGGCCCTCCCCTCCCTCCCCTCCCTCCCTGCCCTCCCCTCCCCTCCCGGCCCCGGGACAGGCGATGGCCTGGCGGCGGGGACACGGGATGGGGCGGGACCTGACTCTGTCTCGGAAGCTCTCGTACTTCAACGGTCGGTTCCGGAGGCTGTGCCGCCGACTGCCCGACTGCCCGGAGCGGCGGAGCCAAGCGCTGGAGCCGCTGATCCGCTGCTGCGGTGCGGCCGAGCGGCCCCCGGGGCCGGACAGGGGGCGCCGGGGCTGGAGCCGCGGGGCCTGGGCACTGACCGCGGCCCTCACCGCCCTCTGCTCACTGCTGCTCGGCCTCTCGCACTGTCCGCTCCTCCGCTTCTGCGGCCGCGCTCTCCTCATCCAGGTACTGCCCCGCGGGGCCCACAGCACCACCACAGCACCACAACAACAACAACAACAGCACCACCACCACCACAACAACACCACCACCACAACAACAACAACAGCACCACCACCACCACCACAACAACAACAACAACACCACCACAACAACAACAACAACAACAACAACAACATGGCCGCCCGCACCACCACAACAACAACAACAACAACAACAACAGCACCACCACCACAACAACAACAACAACAACAACACAGCACCACCACCACAACAACAACACAACACAACAACAACAGCACCACCACCACAACAACAACAACAACACAATAACACAACAACAACAACACCACAACAACACCACCACCACAACAACAACAACAACAACACAGCACCACCACAACAACAACAACAACAACAACACCACCACAACAACAACACCACAACAACAACAACAACAACAACAGCACCACAACAACAACAACAACACCACCACAACAGCACCACCACCACCACCACCACAACAACAACAACAGCGACAACAACACCACCACCACAACAACAACAACAACAACACCACAACAACAGCGACAACACCACCACCACAACAACAACAACAACAACACAGCACCACCACCACCACAACAACAACAACAACAACAACACCACCACAACAACAACAACAACAGCACAACAACACAGCACCACCACAACAACAACAACAACAACACCACCACAACAACAACAACAACAACAACAGCACCACCACCACCACCACAACAACAACAACAGCGACAACAACACCACCACCACAACAACAACAACACCACAACAACAACACCCACAACAACAACAACAACAGCACAACAACACAGCACCACCACCACCACAACAACAACACCACCACAACAACAACAACAGTAACACAACAACAACAACACCACCACCACAACAACAACAACAACAGTAACACAACAATAACAAAAACAACAACACAACAACAACAACAACAATAATAATAATAATAATAATCCTTGCATTTGATATAGCGCTTTTCACGTCGGGAGGACGTCCCAAAGCGCTTCACAGACACACTGTAAAGTGAATTGACTGTATATTTGTGGGCGAATGCGGCAGCCAATTGCGCACAGCAATGTCCCACAAACAGTCATGGATTGAAAATGACCAATTTATTATTGTTTTGTTTTTTTGGAGGGATTATTATTAGGTGTGTGGAGTAAGGAAACTTGCCCAAGGTTTCGCCCTCTGCCTGGAATTGAACTCAGGTCTCTCACTTGCAAAGCGAGTGCTCTAACTACTGAGCTACAGGACTCCACGACAATAACAATAACAGTAACACAATAACAACAACACAACAACAACAACAACACAACAACAACAACAACACCACAACAACAACAACAACACCACAACAACAATAACAACAACAACACCACCACAACAACAACAACAACACCACAACAACAATAACAACAACAACAACACAATAACAACAACAACAACACCACAACAACAACAACAACACAACAACAACACAACAATAACAACACAACAACAACAACAATAACAGTAACACAACAACAATAATAACAACAACAACAACACAACAACAATAATAACAACACAACAACAGTAACACAATAACAACAACAACAGTAACACAATAACAACAACAGCGACAACAACAACACAACAACAACAGCGACAGTAACACAAGAACAACAACAGCGACACCACAACAGTAACACAATAACAGCAGTAACAGCGACGACAACAACAACAGTAACACAATAACAATAATAATGACAACAACAGCGACAACAACAACAGTAACACAATAACAACAGTAACAATAATAACAATAACAACAACAGCGACAACAACAACAGTAACAACAACAGTAACAGCGACAACAACAGTAACACAATAACAACAATAATAACAACAACAGTAACAGCGACGACAACAATAACACAATAACAACAACAACAGTAACAATAACAACAATAACAACAGCGACAACAACAACACCAATAACAACAACAACAATAATAATCCTTGCAGTTAGGATTATAGCTCCTTTACCGCGTCTCAAAGCGCTTCGCAGAATATACCGTAAAGTGCAGTGACTGTGTGTTCTGCGGGCGGAACGCCGGCAGCAGCCAATTGCGCGCAGCGGCAGTTATTGCGTATAATAATAATCATTATATGATAATCATCATCCTTGCAATTTGATGACCCTGCACCCCCCCCCCCCCACCCCCCCCTTTCCAGCGAGACCCTTCCAGGGCCGTGTAACTCTGGCTCTCTTCTGTGTCCAGGTGCTGCCGTACTGGGACTGGACGCTTTACCACAACATGGACTGTCTGATCGGGAACCCCTATTACTCGCAGGCGGGAGCCGAGTCCATGCAGCCAGTGGACTGCGTGAGAGTGAGTCAGTCAATGGGTGTGTGTGTGTGTGTGTGTGGGGTGGGGTGGGGGGGGGCATAATTGTATACGCGTCGGGGGTGGGACAAATACACCCTCCTGAATGAAAGGGAGCTATCCGTGCGAGTGCCCGTTATTGTTGAGCGACTCAGCGCGTGTCCTGTCGTACGCAGGCGTGCCAAGCCTACCAGGTGGTGGAAAGGCTGCAGAACGCTGACGCAGTCGACGTCCTTCAGAATTACCTGCGACAGAACCGGCCGCTGGTGATTGTGGACGGGATGACGGGCTGGGCAGCGCGCAGCGACTTCAGTGTGGAGAGCCTAACGCAGGTCAGTGGCCTCTCCCCCTCGCCGACAGAGAACAGGGCTGTAGGAGGTGGGGCACAGCCTGTTACGTGTAGGTGAGTTTGGAGGGTTTAGTTGGTGAGTTAGTGGTTTGGTCATCATCATCATTAACCCTCGTCACTGCAAAACCGCAGCCAGGATTTGGTGTTGTCACTTACCTCAAACAGTTCCTCGGGGACACTGCACCGGGTGTTGTTCTAGGTTCCCCCACATTCACATCCCAGGTTGTTTCTGAGCAGTAAGTAGCAACCCGGTTGTTTGTTGATTGGAGGGACACTTTCCAGGGGGTAATGATGCTCTTTTTAAAAAAAATTGACCGCTCAATCCACGACTGTTTGTGGGACACTGCTGTGCGCGATTGGCTGCTGCGTTTCGCCCACAAGAAACAACTTTTTACAGTATATTCTGTGAAGCGCTTTGAGACGTCTGGAAGATGCGATAAGGCGCTATATCACTATTATTCTCCCTTCTTGGACGAGGCACCAGAGGATAGTTTTACCTTAGACACTAAGTAGTTTTACTGTTAGATGGCGATGCTATTGATCCCTACTCCCAGCATCCAGAGAGGGGTAAGTGGAGTCAGGGGTGTTGGTATAATCAGCGCCACATCAGGTTATTGAGCCCTCAGTGGCTGCTCTGTGTTTTGCAGCTGTACAGTGAGCACCTGGTGCTGCAGAGCTCCACTGTGTGCAGTTACTGGGCCTCGGAGAACTCCCCCGAGCACAGCCCTGCCTCCTTCCTGCAACACGTCCACCGGCAGACCCTCACCCAATGGACGCTTCAGTGGTAAGATATGGACAACTGATAACTTGAATGAAAGAGTTCATCTGTCAGCTTGGTTCAGTTGGTAGCAATTTCGCCCACAAAATACGCAGTCAATTCATTTTACAGTATATCCTGTGAAGCGCTGTGAGACGTCTCAAAGACATCATAAGGCGCTATATCAAATCGAAGGATTATTAATATTCTCCCTTCTTGGACAAAGCATCAGAAGGTGCCTGGCGGGGAGGGGTGGGGGGCTGGAGAGGGTGCAGGCAGATGATAGCTGTTCTCACACCAAGAGACCATCCTTTATAGTCTATGTCTCTTCCCCTGGCTTGCTCCACACCCCACCACCCACACACATTGCCTGATTAGTAAGCATGTTTGACGGGATTTGTGTTGGTGACTTGTGGTCGCGGTCGGAGAACGTTGGGAGTTCGGGATCCTCGGTTGGGTCGGGGGTTATGGGGGGGGAACTAGGCTGCGTTTGACCAGCTTGTCTCTGCCACAGGAAGAACTGTAACAAAGCGGCTGCCAAGGTGATCCGCACCTTTTACCAACGACCATATTTCCTGCCTCCCATGGTGGAGCTGGCCGAGTCTAACTGGCTGCTGATGGCTTCGCGGGCAGAGGGCAGTGGGATGGAAGGCGGGTTTGTGAAGGTGAGGACACGCTGCAGGTTTGATTGTCGGTCGTTGCATGTTTTATCCCTTTTGTGACTGGAAGAGCAGCTCTGGGATCCAATTGCAAAATGGAACAACAAAGATTCATTGCCCTCTCTCGGATCTCTTCCTACCTTCTCCCTGGTTGCTCGGCAGTGTGGAGAGTGGCAGAGTGTTGTTGATGGTGACTTGTGTTTTGTGCAGGTTGATGATCATGACGGAGACTTGCTGCTGTGGATCGCTCAGGTCCAGGGGGTCTTTGAGGTTCAGCTCTTGCCCAGGGACGCCTGCGCAGACACCTGTGCCCATCACGCCTTACAGCTCTCACCTGGAGAGACAGGTACATAGAGTGTGAAAGGTGGCTATCACCTGGTGTAAGAGAGGAGCAGGAGAGAGGTACAGGGGCTATTCTTATTGATGCTATTGTAACTGTGGACCATCAAGGCAGACAGACACTGATGCACATGGAGGCAGACTTATGTCACTAATTAGTTTATTCACATTGGGAGGTGGAGGGAACCTTGGCAGTCCTGCACACACTATATTCTGCAGACAACTGGTCCCGGTTGGTGTCTTTGGAAACACTCCTCAAAGGCTCTCGTTCCCCCCACTCATTTGATATAGCGCCTTATCACGTTCTTCGAAACGTCTCAAAGCGCTTCAGGGAATATACTGTAAGGTAAATTGACTGTATATTTTGTGGGCGAAATGCGGCAGCCAATTGCGCACAGCGACGTCCCACAAACAGTCGTGGATTGAAGTGACCAATTTATTATTTTTCATTACGATGGGAAGTGTTGGCAGCGTATTTGTCAGGGGTGGGTTGGGTAGCGGAGGTGTTTTTGTAAATGAACACGGTTAGAATTGCTCACCTGCTGCTTATCTTGTACAGTCTCCGTGCCTCTTCAGATGTGGGAGGTTCAGTATCGACCGATTACCTCCACTGCCATTGGACTCGCTGCAACCGGTAACTGGCTCCAGGACCCCAGCTAAGTGGCCGGGTCAGAGCGGGACCTGTGTTGGGAAGGAACCAGTGTGGTGCTGTTCATGGTTGAACCGCTGTCTCTGTTTGGTGGAAGCTTTCAGAATACAGCAGGGATGGATAGAGTGGATTGGGGGTTACGTTCAGAGGATGTGTGGGTTGCCCGGAGGTGGATGGGTTTGGACACCTGTCTGATGGACACTGCCCGAGGCCGAGGCGAATACAGCAGCTGCCGCAAACTGTCACCATTTGACACTGGATCAGCTCGCTGTAACTTCCGATCAGAATAAAGTGGTTGCAGCCGATTGGTGAAAATTCATCCGCAAATTGCTACATGGATGACGGATGTCAACGCGTGTTGCGGGGCCCTGGCTCATGGGAGGAGGAGCTGGACACTGGCGGGTGGGGTGGGTGAGGGCATTTATCTTTTAACGTATATGAGAAGAACAGTATGTAATAGCGTCTCTATCAGTGTCCTTCTCTCACTTTGGATATTCCACGGTTGCAGAGCTTCCATTACTCCAGTCACTTCCTCTCTCTTGTCTTGTGGACCGTGCTCTCGGCCGCCTGTCGCCTCCCTGGCCCTCGGCTCGGGTGCAAACCCTGGACTGTCCAGGGCCTTGGCACGACCTCCCGACGCGAACGATGCTGTATAAATGTAAATTTATATTGTGTTGCTCGCTCGCTGTGCTGTCCCCCCTATTGCTGCGGGATGTCTGTAGCCGCAAAACTTCATTTCGAACACAAGGCGGCAGCAGTTCCACTGTAATTGAATCGATCCAGAATTATCCAGTCAAAGAAACTGAGGGATTTGGTCCTGTTTCACCATAAACAGAGAGACTTCATTGTGTTACAGTCACTCCATTGCGCGCTGGGGCTCTCGGTAGAGATCCTGCTGAATTGGCCTGAAATCTGTGACGGGGCACAAGGTTGCGATGCTATTTTCTAACAGTTCCCCCAAATAAAATTGGTTATTCACTTCGTGGCTGTGGTACGTTGCTGGGCTCAAACGGGCTGCCGCGTTTGCCCACAGGTTCATTGCACTTCACCGTACATTCTGTGAAGCTCTTTGAGTCGTCGTTCTGATGTGAAAGGCTGTAACAAATGCGAGGATTATTATCAAAGAATTCAATGAGGTCGGTCAAGCGTGAACTTCCTTTCACTAACCACCCTGGACGCTTTTAATTATACTCTCTTTTTAGAGATGCTTAAGTTACTTCAACATTTTTTTACAGACTCCCAATTCCTTCCCAACCACAGACGTAAAGATAACAGGTCTGTGTGCGGTTTCCCGGATTAGCTCTAACCCTCTTTTAAAAATAGGTGTTACATTCACCAATGCTTCCAATTTTCTACGGGGTCCTTAAATATCTCCACGAGAGTCTCCCCTACCTCCTCGGATTCTTTTAAGGACCCTTGGGTGCAGTCCGTCCGGACCTGCTGCCGTCAAGCGCTCCGGGGCGCTAACCCTACGTGAGGAGCCCGGTATAAATGCAAGTTGTTGTCGCTCAGCGGAAGGTCAGCGTTGGCTGGAGCCCACCCGCCCTGCAGCTCAGCCGCTTCCCGTGTCGGCCGCAAATCCAGCTCCCCCCGTGGTCTTGGGCTCGGCAAATAATCCGGTCCCAATCCCTGCCCTCGACGCAGAGGACTCCGTCGTGGCTTCCGGACGTCTCCAAGTGCTTCCCGGAAATCCGCCCTCCAGGTGAAGTGACTGTGTAGTGTGCGGGCGAAATGGGCTGGAGGAAGGAAGCCTCTCACCACTGCATGGCCCCGGGAGGCACGTGTCCATTTGGAGGCAGGTGGGTGGGTGGGTCGGTAGCCGGCGGGCGGTAGGACCACACGGCCACCTCTCTCTCCCCCCCCCCCCTCCCGCCCCCCCAAAAAAAACCCACGCACACACGAGGTGACGTAAATGCCGGGCGCGTGACGTCACGGCGCCGCGAGCCGCCCGCAGTTTGAATGCCCCACGCGCAGCGGCGGTTGCTGGGTGCGCGCGCAGCGGAGGGCAGACCGGCGGGAGGAGCGGCTGCTGCGATGTGAGGTAGGAAGCGCTTCACACCGACCGACCCACCGACCCACCGGCAGCGCGACTGAGGGACGGGTCCCCGACGCTGGGGCAGGGGGTGGGGTGTCTCCCCTCTGGGGCAGGGGGTGTCTCCCCTCTGGGGCAGGGGTGGGTGTCTCCCCTCTGGGGCAGGGGTGGGGTGTCTCCCCTCTGGGGCAGGGGGTGTCTCCCCTCTGGGGCAGGGGGTGGGGTGTCTCCCCTCTGGGGCAGGGGGTGGGGTGTCTCCCCTCTGGGGCAGGGGGTGGGGTGTCTCCCCTCTGGGGCAGGGGGTGGGGTTCCTCTGGGGCAGGGGGTCTCTCCCCTCTGGGGCAGGGGGGGGGGGGGGTGTCTCCCCTCTGGGGCAGGGGGTGGGGTGTCTCCCCTCTGGGGCAGGGGGTGGGGTGTCTTCCCCTCTGGGGCAGGGGGTGTCTCCCCTCTGGGGCAGGGGGTGTCTCCCCTCTGGGGCAGGGGGTGTCTCCCCTCTGGGGCAGGGGGGGTCTTCCTCTCTGGGGCAGGGGGTCTCTTCCCCTCTGGGCAGGGGGTGTCTTCCCTTCTGGGGCAGGGGGTCGTTTCCCTCTGGGGCAGGGGGTTGTTCCCCTCTGGGGCAGGGGGTGTCTTCCCCTCTGGGGCAGGGGGTGTCTTCCCCTCTGGGGCAGGGGGTGTCTTCCCCTCTGGGGCAGGGGGTGTCTTCCCCTCTGGGGCAGGGGGTGTCTCCCCTCTGGGGCAGGGGGTGTCTCCCCTCTGGGGCAGGGGGTTCTGGGGCAGGGGGTGTCTTCCCTCTGGGCAGGGGGTGTCTTCCCCTCTGGGGCAGGGGGTGTCTCCCCTCTGGGGCAGGGGGTGTCTCCCCTCTGGGGCAGGGGGTTAGGGCTGGAGCAAGGTGTGACCATATTTTTTTGAAAGGATAATTATCCGCGGAAAAGTGATCCACCAATCGACTAACAACCGGGTTCCTATTTACTGCTCAGTAACCAGAGGCGTGTGAAACGCGCCCAACGTTTTGACCTCTCTGTGGATCGAGCCCAAGTCTTCTCGCTTGCGAGGCGAGTGCTCTGACTACGAAGCTATTGGACTCCACCGGCATAACTCATACTTTGCATAAATCGTATTAAGTGTACAGTCCCAACTGATATGATTTGTGTGCGGTTTACAGTATGCGATTTATATAGATCAGACCTGTGCAAGATTAACTGTCTATTGTAATTAGCTATTTTGGTTTGGTGCCTTAAACTTGATGCATGGTTTCCAGGGCCAGAGACCTGGCAGACTTTTATTTTAAAAACAATTCTATCAAAGCAATTTTATCGCAACATAAATGCAATGACTTGCAAGCTTAAAAAAATACTCGTTTCCAATTTTAAAAATAACGTTTTGGATAGCTCACCTCTTGGACCTCACTCGTGCAGGACACTTGAGGGTTACAAGGTGCATCTAGTCGGCAGTTTGTGTGAAGCCTCAACTATCTATCTCACATCTGTTCCATGACCTGCTCTGCCCTCCCCCACCTCTGCAACATCGTCCGGCTCTGTCACTGTCTCATTCCGCGGGCCGCTGAAACCCTCATACATGCTTTCATTACATCGAGGCTTGACTGTGCCATAGACTGCAGATCATCCAGATCTCTGCAGCCTATGTCTTCTCCCGCACCAGGCTCCGTGACCCTATGACCCCCATCCTCGCCCGACTCCACGGGCTTCCCATTACACAGAGAATACAGGTTAAAATCCTGGTCCTCACCTTCAAAGCTCTCCATGGTCTTGCTTCCTCCCTACCTCTGCGACCTCCTAACCCCCTGCTCGCTCCCTCCACTCAAAGGGCTCCAGCCTGCTTCACGTCCCTTGCCTCGCTCTCCCCACTATTGGCGGGTGGGCCTTCTGCCACTCTGCCCCCACTCTCTGGAACTCCATCCCGCAGTCCCTCCGCCTTGCCTCCTTCCTTGCCTCCTTCAAGACCCATCTCAAGACCCTCCTCTTCGACCATGCTTTCGATCTCCCTGCTCCCCCCCCCCCGCCCTACACCCTCCCCGATCCCGACCCCCAGCTCGAGTCCGAAACTCTGTCTGTCCAGCGCCCTGGACGTCCTCCCGACGTGAAAGGCGCTATACAAATGTAATTTTGTTGTTGTTGTGCTGGATTACAGGCTCAGTCATATACTGAATTTCTGTTGCTCTTACGTTCACTAATTGTATAAAAATGCAATCACTTTTAAAATATTGGCCAACAATGATTGCATAATTGCATATACAGAACATTGAGGTGGTTTTATTCATCAATATTGCATAGAAATCCTTCTTCAAATGACCATTTGTCAATACATTTTAAGATTTTTATGAAGATTTGAAGTGAGCACTTTCTCAGACTATTACCGCAATTAGGAGTCCTGTAGCTCAGTGGTTAGAGCACTCACCTCGCAAGCGAGAGACCTGGGTTTGATTCCCAGCAGGGCGAAACCACGGGCAAGTTTCCTTACTCCACACACCTAATAATAATCTCTAAAGAAAAAAACCCCAACAATAACATCAGTCACTTCAAACCACGACTGTTTGTGGGGACACTTTTGTGCGCAATTGGCCTCCGCGTTTCGCCCACAAATATACAGTCAATTCACTTTACAGTCTATTCTGTGAAGTGCTTTGAGAAGATTCGAAGCCGTGAAAAGCGCGATATCAAATGCAGGGATTATTATTATTAGAATACTCTATTTTTCTTTAATTGATTCTCATGTTCTGGCAATCAGTAGGATTGCCACCAAAGAGACATTTTTGTTTTTCCAATGAGCAAATTGGATAAGTACACTTAGTTTTGGCCGAAACATTCTAGCAATACTGAGTCAATTTCATGGTTGTATAACTACCAGTTTGCTGTCAGTTACTTGGTACCTCTAAACACTTCAATCAAGCCAGGAGAGCTTTCTCTGTGTAGTGGGTCACAGCCTTGGCTATTTCTCATTCATCTTGCAGCTGCACATAGAGCAACATTGGCAGAGACTTTAGAGCAGAGGATGTGACTGCCCTGTCATGCTGACGAAGGGGGAGAGAGAGTTAGTGAGATTTAGTTTTGAATTGGTTCTAATAAAGGATGATTTTTTTTCAATTAAAATGGATGCTACGGCAATTTATAAGTCCTGCCAATGTGACAAAAGCAAAGTTTTTTTAAAAAAAAAACGTAAGAATGATATTGGTCGGATGAGAGGTGGATATGTGAAATAGTCACCCATCAAATGAGCTTCAGGCATAGCTGATTTTCTTCTTCAAAAAGGAGCTGGATAGATATCTCTTTTGAAATGGATTGGAGATTGTTGGCATAAACATAGATTGATATTGAATGCTCTCATTCTGTGCTACATCCTAGTGCTGAAAAGTCGTGATATGCAGATGAAAAGATACTTTGCTTGGAAGGTGTAACGAATTTGTGTAGAATTTTCCATCTCATGCTGACAAATAATAATAATAATCCTTGCATTTGATATAGCGCTTTTCACGTCGGGAGGACGTCCCAAAGTGCTTCAAAGAACACACGGTAAAGTGAATTGACTGTATTTTGTGGGCGAACGCGGCAGCCAATTGTCCACAGCAATGTCCCACAAACAGTCGTAGATTGAAAATGACCAATTTTTTTTATTGTTGTTTTTGGTTTTGGAGGGATTATTATTAGGCTCTGTGTGGAGTAAGGAAACTTGCCCAAGGTTTCGCCCTCTGCCTGGAACTGAACTCAGGTCTCTCGCTTGCAAAGCGAGTGCTCTAACCACTGAGCTACAGGACTCCAATCCATGATGAGTTATACAATGCTGGGATTCAAGGAATAGATGACCTTAAAGATGGCGATTTTTTTTCCATGATTTTGATAGACCAGTGTTCCTTAGGAAGAAAAAGGCAGAAGACCTGGGCAATTGTATATCTTTAAGCAGCTGCTTGCTGAGTGTCCTTGGAAGAGTGCAGATGACCTGTGTCCCATACGTGACTGGTGGTTTGATATACTGTACAGTATCACTTCCAGAGGAGCGCAAAGGAAATGTAAATGAGGAGATGTATATATGCTTGTTGCATAATGGAAATATTATTTAGTATTATGCAGAGGCAGAGTAATGGAGCTTAATGCCTTATTTATCAGTGTGTGTATATGCACAGCTATACATTATATTTAATGTGTTAAAATAACTGCTATCGTTTGCAGTTCATTTAAAATTCTGCCACAGTAAGTGTTCTGATCTTCAATAATCAGTATACATACACTTACTGAGAAGCATTTTTCCTTTGAATAAAACATCTTTGGTTCACTAGGAATACTGATAGAAATTGCTGTACATTCAGACACAGTAGAGGAAGATGCATATGGATTGAATTTATTTTTAGTTAAGGTTTCAATCAGTGGTATCCCAAAAGGTTTAATCCCAGTCTGCGGAATAAATGGGAAAACATCTAGTGGGTGTTCTGAGAGGTTATTAAAGATTTTCTTTACCCCTTCCCCCTTGGCATTTTTATTCTCTTGAAGGTCAAAGTTATAAACTCAGAGTCCTGCATTATTAAGCAGGTGCTCTCCGGCGGTACTTTTATATTGCTCACTGCTGATAATTATAAACCAAAGCACTTTTTATTACATCATTCTGAGACCTGGAGGCCTGTTGAAAATATCAGTGTTAAATGTCAAACAAGTATTTTTGTACAGACAGGCCATACAATAAAGGGGGAAATACTGGTAATTTAGGCTGTGCCATACTTTTGGGTTGCACTTTATCAGTTAATCGTTATTAACCCTGACCCCTTTCACAGGCTGACTACCATTTAAAATACACGAACACGTGGTGATGCTGGGATTTAAAAGCCTATAGATTGTGGAGGAAGGGAAAATTTGAAATGTAAGGCCCCCATAGTTAAAGGTTCTGGAATGAATGACTGCAGAATATTCATTTGAACATGAGGGGGAAGAGCGTTTGTGGAATTTTGAATGCAAGAAGAGAAACCAAACTGGTAGTATAAATAAAATGATGAAAGATAAAGGTTCCAGCCGTAAGAGAGAGGTTAGAGACTATAAATGAGAGAGGATTATTTGGGGAAATGACAAACCTCTTGTTTTCTGTAAGTGAGATGCAGAGGAAGACTCACCAGGTATGGGTGCATTTATTCATGATTTCAGTCTACTTGCTGTTTGAGTTAGGAGCTTTCGAGGGGGAAAGAAGACTCCTACAGAGGTCTTGTCCTGTCAGTGAAAGGAAATCTCCTCTTTGCTGCAGTTGATTCCATCTTGTGGATATCTCTTTACTGTTGTTAGCATTCTGGTCTGATTCTGCAGCTTAGTGTGTCGGACCAAGCACTTCCGTTTTTTTAATTAACTTTGAGACTTCTGACCATATTACACAACCAAAGGACATGACACTGAGTGGCTGGGGATGTGACAAACATTTCAGGAACAATGGGAATCCCAGTCAAACTTAGTCTTTTTTTTAAAAAAAACTCTACAAGTCTCGTTTCCCAGTTTTATAGCAAGTGGAATGGAGGAACTGATTTATTGTTTGAAGATCTGAATCTCTCCTGCTCCTCTTGGCTTCTGTCAGATACCGACTAGCCAATAGTTAATCTGCTGGCAGTTGTCAACGTACACTGCGATGTATGCATGTTATGGGGAGCTTGTTCATTCTTTCATGATTTTTCCTGCTTTGCAATGTGTGGGGAAACACCTGGCTTTTACTCACTGCTTTCCTGCAAAAGAATCTCTGAGATCAGGGACCAAAACAAGAATTGAACCAGCATACGTGCACTTTGCTGTGCCAAGATATTTATTCACCAATTTATTCAAATCTAAGACGTTTTTTTTTCGTGAAAAGTATTTCAATAAGGATGTGCCATGAAATCAATTGTACCTTAGCATTGCAATAAAATTCCTTGTTTGCTGGTGCTGATTTCGGGGTTCCTTGAAATGCAGAATTGGCTGCTGCGTTTCACCCACAAAATACACGGTCAATCCACTTTATAATACATTCTGTGAAGCGCTTTGAGACATCTCAGTGATAAGGTGCTATGCAAGGATTATTATTAAAATAGTGAAAGATAGAACACCTCGATAAGGAAGCAAAGATCGATACCTGACGTGTTTTGACAGGGAAAAAGTGACATTGGCCTAGATCACTGTTGGATACCTTAACAGCTCTTTTTTGGAGCATTGTCAGAGGCCTCGGAGCAGGTTGATTGGCTGCCTGCCTGGCCTCGGATAGTTGTGGGTTATGGATACCGAGAAAGGAAAAGAGGAAAAATGTATCTACCAATAATGAGTCAACGCTCATGGAATTCTGTGTTCTGCATTTATTATTCTATCCCTTATTATTTAATATCACAATGCTGTGAAATTGTTGAAGTATTTCAAGCACGTCTGACATATAAACCTAGGACTGTAGTGACAGCAGCTCTTATTGCAAACCTCCTAGGCTGAGCTTTCTTGTTTCCTTTTTATTGCCTGATGCTTGAGTTACAGTTGGGAGCAGATTTCACATTAATAAGATGAACTGATGCTAATGATGCTTGAATGTATCGGGGTGTTTTCGTTACAGCTTAAGTGTTTTCATCATTCAGTTTACCAGCAGCGAAGATATACTCTATTGATTTTCGTGGAAATGTGCTAAAAGTAAAGCACTCTGTTTGTATTGTGGCAATAAGTCATCCATTACAGTTCATATTGTTGCATGTTTGTCTTATTGAATTGGAGGTTTGAATCACACAATATTCTTTCAAGGTCGGATGCTAGTTTGAAACAGTAAACTAGTGGTTTTAAATCATCAGATTCAAATTTATCTGGAGAAGTTTTAAAAACAAGATGGTTAGGAACATAGGAACAGGAGTAGGCCATTCTGCCCTCGAGCGTGTTCCGCCATTCTATAAGATCATGGCTGATCTGCACCTCACCTCAACTCAACCTCAAATGGTTGGCAGAGGTACTTTTTTGAGAGAATCTTCTGGCAACTATTAGCAGAGGTCTGCTGATAGGATAAAGGTAGACAGATTGAAGCTTTTTTTCCACTTTAGATGAGACAATTGAGTGGGGATCTGATAGAGCTGTTTAAAATTATGAAAGATTTTACTAAGTTGTTAGTGAGTCCAAAATAAAGGAGTATGAACATTAGATAACCAAGTAGCAGATCATAAGGGAGTTTACGAGTAACTTCTTGGTGGAATGCACTACCAAAAGCTGTGGTTGAAACAGAAAACATCCAAGTATTTTTAAGAGGAGGCTTGGTGCATATGTAAGAGAGATGGGAATAGTCGCAAATACGAGAGGGGATAAGGAGGGCTTGAGACTTATGTGGAGGATAACCAATGCCAAGGACTAGATGACCCAAATGGCCTGTTTCTGTGCTATAACGTTCTATGTAAATTATCATAAATAACAATCCTTGCATTTGATATTGTCAGGAGGTCACCTCATAGCATTAAACAGAATGAACTGAAAAATGTCACTAGTTTGCACACAGGAATGTCCTACAAACTGCAGTAAAGTGAATGGCCGATTTTTATTCGGGAGATTATTAGCCAGGACGCTGTGAGAAACTCCCTCCTCCTTTCGAACAGTGCAGTGGGATCTTTAATGTCCACCTGAAAAGACAGATGGGACCTCGGTTTAACACCTCAGCAATGTATACTTTAAAAGGAGAAAACAAAATTAAATTATCACTGCATATGTAGAGGGTACATTATGTAAGAAGTCTTGAGTCTACAGCTTGTGAATCTAGCTTTCTGTTTATGCACAGAATGCTTACAGCTGGAATCCAAGTACAATCTTGATGTATGTATTTTCCGTGTTTGCTCCAGTGTCTGTTACTTGTTGATATCGTCTATCATGGGGACTTTGTAAACTCATCTGAGACCTTTTTATAGCTACTGGATGTGGATGTATACAAAATTTCTGATTCTGAAATGTGAGTTGTAAATGACTAGCCTTGGTCATACTTTTGCATACAAGTTTTAATTGAGAATAGTTAAAACCAGTTCAGTGATAATAATAATCCTTGCATTTGATATAGCGCTTTATCACATTTTCAAGACGTCTCAAAGCGCTTCACAGCATATACTGTAAAGTGTAGTGACTGTGTATTTTGGGGGCAAAATGCAACGTTCACGGGTTTAGCATATGGCTAAAGTGGTATACTCTAAATTTGTTTTGCAAATTTATTTTGCATTAATATTCAAGATTAGACATCCTATAAATAGACAATTGTAACTGAATTGTCCATCCTCAAGAACGTTTGAGAGCAACAGCAACGCTGGGTATTGCAATCTAAAGTCTATTATGTTTTATATATTATATTATATAATGTCTGTTTGCTTGGTCTTTGTGAAGCGCAGGATAAGGTACACTCGGCTATTTCAGAAAAAGTAACTAGCATTCCACTTCACTTACAGGATGTTGTGCATTGAGACCATTTCCTGTAGCTAGCGTCCCTGCTCGCAAGTAAGAAGTGGCCTTGTTTGTCACATTTGTGTCATGTTTGTCAGGCTTGTCAGCCTGTGTAAACCTGCCAGTTTTGTAAGAGACCACTCAAAAGTTACCATAGTGAGAAGACTCTGGCACAGAAAAGATTGAAGATCTCCCATTTCTTTTAAAGAGCTTTCATGAAAGTGATTGGATCCTGAGTGGGGAAAAGGCTGTAGGGGCAGCGGCAGTGACAACAACAACAAATTACATTTGTATCGCCCCTTTAACGTCAGGAGGATGTCCCAAAGCGCTGGACGGTGAGGGAACCGCACACAAGCTGGTGGTTGGGATCAGGAGGGGTGGAGGGTGGGGAGTGTAGGGGTAGGAGTGTGACCAGAGGCACGGTTGACGAGGCGGGTTGTCAAGGAGGCAAGGGAGGGGGCAAGGCGGAGGGACTAAGTACATATATGCAAGTATAATCATTAAATCCAGAGTAAACAATGAAAGCAAAATACATAAATAATTAAGAAATAAATATTGACAACATGCTGACTTGCGTGGTGGTGACAAATTAAGCCATGGTGGCGTTATCAGGGTTTTACTGTATTTACTTTTTGCAGAGTGCCCTCATGGAGTCCTGCAAACTCAGATTTGGCAGTGGATGTACTGGACATTTTGTAATGCATCCTTTCGCTGCTCTCTTAGAGACGGAACTTTCATCACATCAATCTGTGTGGGATTCCGCGGCAGGTCCTCAAACGGAAAGAACAGTACAGCCGCCTGTCTTCACATGTTGAATTCTTACTGCTCATAATAATAATCCATGAATTTGTTATAGCGCTTTTCACGTCTTCTAGACGTCTCAAAGTGCTTCACAGAATATACTGTAAAGTGAATTGACTGCATTTTTGCGGGCAAAATTCTTGCTGCCTGCTCACATGTAAATTTCCTGATCAGCATCAGATGTAGTCTGCCTGTAGTCCTCGTATGTGAGTTGTTACAACAGAGCACATGATAATATTTGCTTTTCACAATTCAGTGAAGAGAAAGGGTCAATGCTATATTAATGTGGCACTGAAAGATTTAGCGGCAAATGGCTGAACGCTGGCTAACTACTCTATGCAAGCTGCTAGAAAGGACCAAACTGTAGGGAGAAGTTAATAGCTTGCATCCGTTAAAATTGTCCCCAAATACATTAAAGGTGCAGTAACAGGGCAGTTCTGTGAAGAATAATTAGCATTGTTGTGATATTTATGTAAGTTATGTAAATCGCATTTTAAGCAAAAATTCCATTTGATGTGAAATGCAGTAATTGACCAAAATATACTTTTTGTTTTGCTAAATTATTAAAATGCACATTAAATTCCCACTCCATATGTTCACTTTACAGTTAAAATTAATAATTCATTCTCTGCCAGTTAATGAGAACATTCTTCAGAACGTTATGCAGAACATTATTTTATTCCAGTTTGAATAACCTCCAACTCTCTCATTGATTATGTAACTAAATGTTAAATACCATTTATACTAGTTCAGTAAAAACAGACTTCAGAAGTATTCTGTGATATTCTACCAAATTATATTTTGCCACTTGATTCTCTGTTGAGTCTCTCAGTATAGAGTCAAGAGCCTCTTTCTCTCTATTCTCCCTCATCCCAACCCTGCCCCCCATGCTTGGGTCCTGATCCCTGACTGTTCAGCGTCTTGGGATGTCCTCCAAACATGAAAGGTGCTTTACTAATGTTATTTTGTTGTTGTATCTCTCTATCCACACCCCCAAATCTCTCCCCCTTCTGATGCTCTCTTCTGAGTTGGTATCTATCTCTATATCTCTTGACTCTCTTTCTCTCTATCACCCCTGCCTTATCCAGAGTCTGTCTCTCTCTGGAGGAAAGAGACTGACTGTGTGAGTGTCAAGGTTCCTAATGAGTGTGGATAATTGGCTCTCTCCCATATTGTCAGTGCTAAGAAATGGCCCAATGCCTTGTTGTGATTAAGCAAATAGCTTTGCTTAAACATCAGACTTAATGAAGTAGGAAATGTTCCCACTATTTATCTACAAATACAGAATAAAAGGAAAAAAATGGCACGTCTTGTTTCTAACATTTATCTGGTGAGTGACTCAGCATGAACTTTGATGAGTTCATTTAACCACCTACTCCTAAGGAGAACAGCTATTAATAGGTGCAGCA
Organism: Callorhinchus milii; assembly: GCF_018977255.1. Lineage (NCBI taxonomy): Eukaryota > Metazoa > Chordata > Chondrichthyes > Chimaeriformes > Callorhinchidae > Callorhinchus > Callorhinchus milii. The sequence goes on along the minus strand of NW_024704749.1, from coordinate 9,569,183 downwards.
AACTTCCTTTATTTAGAAAAAAGGAAATGTCATCTTTTAAATGTGGAGCGCTTCTAAAATTCTCAGGCTCTGCTGAGATAGATGGGGAATGATTCTGTAGAAATGCTGTTAACACGAACAATGTCTGGTCTGTAATCTTGTTTTTCCTGAAGTTATGCGACAGTCAGTCTTGAGGCAGAGTAGAAGAGTTCAAGGATACTAACTAACTAACGCATCTGAATTCTATTCACCCGAACTACATCTGACTGATTAGTGTAGAATTATTGATGCGGAGGGTATGGAATTCTTAATATGCTGAGTTCTCTTAGCTCCGAGCAGTTATTTTGAACCTGATATAAGTTGGCAAATAGAAGTAGGTAGGAGAGCGTGAGGATTTAAGCTTACGTAGGAAGAACCCAGATTTGTGAAGGAGAATTTAGAAATCCGTTAAAAGAAACTGTACTTGACCACTAATTGTTGTACAGCACACTGTCAGCCTTGCGGGCCATTGTCTTTACAGCTCTGAGTGAAGTGAAAATGGCATGATTTCCCTGCTGCCGCACATAACAAAACATGCACGTGTTATCACAGCATCTTTATCATATTTTAACTTTTAACCCAGGTATAGTTGCAGAAATCTAATTAAGTTGTTCTAGCAATAGCCTAGGCTTTTGCACGTTATAAATTGGAAGAATCATTTCTTTACAAGATAAATCTCCACCCGTGACTCACTGCCCTTCCCCAACACACACACACACATGCACATGCACACACGCACACACACACACACACACACACACACACACAACATAATCTTGTAGATCAGCACGGTGTATCCCCACCACAGTGGCTGATAACACAATGAATCAAAATTATATCCCGCTATTCCATTTTTGGCACAATGTAATCACTGTTGATTCCAATATTGGCTCCAAGTTTGTTGCATTAGATTAAGAGTTGCATTTGCTGAGAGTACCGTTTTTAACTACATAAATACGAGCTACTTTGCTCGGATATTGTTTTTGAGCACCGTTCTCTTCCTGTTTCCCTTCTGCAGCCAGGGACTTGACATTGACGGCTTCGTCTGCAAAGTAGATAGTGTACCCCACCCCCACCCAGCCCTACACTTTTTTTCATTGGGCTATTTGGAAATATGTCAGTTATCTAGTCCTCCAATGTTCTCTTCCTCAAAGTGCTTTTACATTTTACTTCCGGACATTTAGGACATTTGAATGTTAAGGTTTAGTTTTAGTTCCTCCTTCAAATAAGGAAATTGAAGTTGCATGGTTTAATGCTTAATTGTTACTTTTACAACACATACAATTTTCCATTACGAACAAATCTACAGGAAAATCTGAAACTTGATGTGCATTGAGAAGATTGAGCTTTGTTCTGAGAAGATTGAAATGTCAGTGATCTTGGGATTATAGGTTACATGATCTGTAACCATTCCTTTTCAAGGAAACTCAAGAGTTTTCTTGTGGTTGGTGTTTTCCCCAGAGTTGTTTCTATACCAACAAATAGCCACTCCTAAAATCTGACCTTCATTTTAACCATTTTAACAGTTCAGATGAATTTAGTCGGGACATTGTTCAATATCCATCTTACACAATTCGAAAAGAACTGCATTCTGTGGTAATATTAACTTGAGATTTCCCTCTTTTGCTTTTTATGCAATCTTTTATGCAAGAGAAGAAAGCCACTCAGCCCATCATGCATGTGCCGGCTCTTTGAGAGAGCTATCCAACTAGTACCCCTCCCCTGCTCTTACCCCATAGTCCTGCAAATTTTTCTTTTTCGAGCACCTATGAAACTACTATCGAGTCTACTCCCACCACTCTTTCAGGCTTTTTCAAAGATCCAGTACAGAAATAATGGGTTCTGTGCTATAATTTTTTATTGATTCACATATGCTATACAAATGAAATCTTGTTGTTGTTGTTGATTCAATAGAATGATGTAAAAGTATATCTAAAACAGAATAATTCCCAACTGATTCCTTATGAGCTTTCACAGAATTTCAAATAAGTCAATACAGACATCACACTTGTAGATCTTGTGTCTTTCACTCTCTCATTTCTCTTAAGTATCATCTTATGATAAATGTGATTTAATTAAAAATACAGTTGTGGGAAAATGTTCTACTTGTGTCACATTGACACTCTAGTACAATATTGGGGTGGGGGAGGGTGGAATCTGCTGAATTGTTGTAAGTGCCATCGTTCGAATGGGATTTTTAACGGAGATACTATCTGCACGTTCAGGTGTATGTTGAAGATTCCATAACACTATTTATAAATTTTCCAGTTGTAGTGGCCAACATGCTCTCTAGATTAATCGGGCGTTCACTTCATGACTGTGGATCCATACTGGGGCAGGGACTCTTTCCGTTCGTCTCCTGTTAAGCCTGTAAGCCAACGGTAGTTCCAGCTGGACAAGCGGCCGGAAGCTTTCCAGGCAGTGCTCACAATGGCAAGCTATGCCATTTTAGTTGGTTAAACTCCAGAAGTACCCCCAATACACACAACCATCTTTGTATTTGGCATAGCACTTATAACATCAAAATGTCCCATAATGATTCAGAGTTAACTGGTAACTTGATGAGAAACTTTGATGAATAGACGTGTCCAAAGTGAAGTTTGGGTCTATAGGGCATCCTTGAGATCTGGAGGGAGCATTATGCAGGTTAGGCATTTGACCCAACACTGTGCAGCAGAGATCCATCTATCCAGGGTAGATTTGGTTCTAAAGAGCATTAGAAGCCAGGATTACGTCGAATTCAAAATTGTTGTGGTAAATTGTTGTAAAAAGAAATGCGTTCTTCTGGACTTAACTGATTGAGTTCTCCCTCAGGCTTAACTGGTTTCCATGAAAAGCCAGGCATGTCCACAGCAAATCAAGGCAGACTTGGAGATGTGTCGTCAGTCCTCCAAGCCAAAGCCCTAACAGGTAAGGCGTTCCTAGCTTGACAAGTACCAAACTGCATGGTTACCTATTAAACGCCTTGTGTAACATCAAGTTTTGTAAGACATTCATTTGTAAATTGTCACTTATTTATGAATTTTCAGCACATTTTCAGGTAGTGAGAACAGCCGTGTAAACTACTCTTCTATTGCAATGAAAATCTGTTGGAGGCTCTAGAATCTACGTTGTTTGATAGGCTCAACCAAATTCCTACACTGATGGAACAATATTCTTCAGAATTTGGAACTAAATCACCAATTTTGTTTTAAGGCCACAAAGCAATGTTGCACTGGTAAATGGGTTCTCTTCTGATTTAGAAAAAAGCTAGTAGAGCAAAGCTAGTTTCCATGCTATCTGAAGACACATTCTTCACCACATTCTACATAAGAGAAGACTGAGTAAAAAGAAAAAACTGCTGCAACTGCAATTTTTATTTTGGGGGGGTTGGAAATCAAAGTGCTCTGAAACTTATGTGCACAAAAGATTTTATAGAGTGGTTCCAATGAAATTTGATACCCATTTCATGCTCTGATAACTGCAAGTATCGGAAGCACGAAGGTAGAATGAAAGGATTATTGTTGCTTATCTTGCAATACTGTAGCTGCTTTTGAGAAAATTGCTCGTTTGTTACAGGGATTAGGTTTGAAAGGGAACACCAGTTAATTAAATTGTGGGTAGAGGAAAGGCTACTTGCTGTTAGTTTGTGTGTCCTGTGCAGTGCTGCTGGCATTCAGAATTGCTGGAAACCCATTTATTATGCCAAGAGCACATCAGATAAAGGCATCATTCACGCCCAGTCAGTCGTTTGTGGTTCACGTATGTGGTGAACTCTGCTGACTGAACCATTCCTGTTATAAAACTCCAGTGGAGTTTTTTCACCTATCTGGTTCTTTTGTACTGTTTTAATGTACAGGTGACTATGTATGCTCAGTTACGATTGAGAAAGCTACAAAAGTGTTTCCTTTAAAATTGCCCAATCTGCGCTGTGATGCTTAAGTGTGTGAATGTTTCACAAACTGCACGTTTCAAGTCTTCAATTCTTGGGTGACTCTGCACATTTCACATTTTTGAAACGCTCGGCAAATTGTAAGAGACCTGAGATTTACTGAAGAAAAAAAGAAATACTGTATTTGACACGAAAGAAGACAAGCTTCTTGGTGGCCATGTAACACATGAGGAGAATGAGTCAAAGGAGACGGTGAGCTCTAAAAAGTTACTGGTTGAAGAAGGTGTGAGGGTACAGGTGTCAAAGGTAAGACATGGAAGCTACTGGTTGAAAACTGTTACTTCAATAAATCTTAGCCAAAGTTAAATCATTGTGAACCATGTGCCATGGCAGTCGATGGTGTTAAATCAGCATTAAGCCCCTCTAATGTGATTTTAAAAAATCATTCAAATTTTTATTTCCCCTTGAACAAAAGAAAATCCTACTGAGTTTGCCATTGCCATTACTCAGTTTACAAGTACCTTGGTGAGCCCATTACCTGCAAACCAGGATCTTCAGTTTTGTCAACAACAACAACAACTTGCATTTATATAGCACCCTCTTGCCTCTCTCCCAACTCACTGGCGGCGTCTGCTACATCCGGTCCAGTGGGCTGCTTGTCGGTGCGTCCTCACCTCTGTCGGTCAAGCCAACGGCTCACCTGTTTTAAAGTGGACCGATCCTTTAGGATTTATTCAGCGCTCTCTCCCCTCCGCCCCCAAGAGTGTTTTCTACTGTTGCCTATGGTGTCAGCCTGACTCAGTTGGAAACGTTCTTGCCTGCAAGTCAGAAGGTTGCAGTTATGACCCCCAAATGTGGACTTTGAGCGAATGATCCAGATTGACGCTCCAATTCAGTGTTGAGTCAACATTGCATTGTCAGAGTTGCCGTCATTTGGATGAAACTTTAAACTGAGGACTGTTTGCCTATTTAGGTGGTACGCTTATGACTTATTTTTTGCAAAAGTGTGAAATGTTTACTGTTCAGTTCTGATTTCCAGCAACGTTCATGACTGTACCTCAAGTCAATGAAGCAATCCAGATGTTTACAGTGTTGATTGGCTTGTATGTAATGGAAAGTTTCACAATAATTATATGCTTCAAAACAACAAATTTCCTGAGTGCACAGAAATTAGTTGGAGGTACTAATCGTTATAATAAAAATTGAGTAAATGATGACATCTCAGTAAGCTGTGATTTTTTTTGTCTTTTAATGCAGGAGTTATTTTAAGCACTTAAAGTGGCTTACAAAATTGCTCAAAAAATTACCAGAAACTGTGCACGCAAAATGCTGCAGAGTATTATGCTGTAACGGTTTGTGGTAAAATATATGTTGCATTTTAATGATTAGCTGCAAGTTAAATCTTCTTATCTTGCTATGCTACAGGATGAGGGGCCAGTTAAGAAACCTGCAGGGAGAAGGATAGGCAAACGGTTGCTCTTAAGGGTGGGATTTGGGGGTGGAGGAGACCTGAAAAGGAAAATAGAGTGAAGTATTTTGAACTGATTATATTTTGTAAAACAAACCATCTGTATGAAAGGAAAAGCCGAACAGGAAATGTGAATGCCAGAAGCTAAATCTAATGGCACAAAATGTGGGAACCATTCACAGTAGCACCACTCTTGATGCCACCACAGAGCAAACTAAATACGTATGCTGTTTTATTTCTCATTAGTGCATACAGCAAAGTACTCAAACATACAGAAAGTACTGTATAACTGTTCCCAGATCTAATTTCCTCTTTTAATTGCTAAACAAATTAGGGTAACGTTGGAAACATTGATTAATTTACCACAGCTAAATACTTTCACGTGCAAAGATTCTGGTGTGCACAGCAACGGCTATTAGATGTTTGCGGGAAGAACTTTTTCTCCCTCGGGGTTGGGGAATGAAAATTTCTGCTCAACAAGATTACACAGTCCATGTTGAGCAGTGTAATATTCAATACTTCATCACTTTCAGAATCAAGCTCAATTGAGTCAGCTGCAGTATTGGTTAGATAGAAGGTAAAGCTTCCTCTACAATACGAGAACAGTAAAGTGAATTCACTGTATATTTTATGGGCGAAATGCTAGCAGCCAATTGTGCACTGCAGTGTCCCACAAACATCCGTGGATTGAGTGATCAAATTATTATTTATTTTTTAAAGGGATTGTTACCCCCAGAAACGTGATCTGCAAATCGACTAACATCTGGCCTGTATCTATGTTGTAAATGTTCTATAATTAATTCCAAGCGTATCCTCGGATAGAAACATCAGGGCCTGGCGATCTGCCCAGTTTAAGTCTCATTAGTTTTTGCATTATATTTTTCCTGCCTTTTACTAATCCCTTTAAATTTTCTCCTTCACTAAAGGAGAACTTTTTCTATCTTTAGGATGACATCCCTTTTTCCATTGTGAAGACAGCAGCAAAATATTAATTTCAGTACTGACACTTTATATCTCAGCAAGTTGTATCGCACCTCTCTTGAGAGGTACGATACAATGATCATTGGAAGATTGAGGCGTTCTTACTAGGATATCAAAGGGTGACCTACTTAGAATATGTGTAAGTAGGGTGTGCCTCTTCTGTGAAGCATTTTGGGACTTCTCAATGACGTGATAAGGTGCTTTATCAAATACAAGGATTATTATTTTTAAGGGAAATTTTGGCATAAGGCAAAATGATGCTTAATCCAGAAACCAGACACAAAAATAAATGTACATTTACATTCAAAAGACATCTTAAATAGCTTTATACAATTGATCGGGAGCCTGAGGAGAGGTGGAAGGTAGATGAAAGTATGGTTAAGAAGATGGGTCTTAAAGTAGGTTTTGAAGTCAGGGAAGAAGGGGGAAAGGCAGATGAACTCATGGATGGAGTTCCAAACAGTGTTTCTTCCGATGTTCTTCCTGTGCAACGTATTGGCAGCAACCTCTGGAAGTAGGCTGTTTGTTAGCATATGAAAGAAGCCAGACAAGGTTTTGAAGCATAATGGCCTGTGTCAGGGTCCTTATCTAATTGTGCTCCATGGGAACCTTATAATGAAGTGCATTATAAAAGGCTTCTTTTGTACCCTTTCAAAATAAAACTTGAATGAACTATAGCTAACCTTTCTGCTTTATCTCACAATTGGAAGTATTAAAATAAATTCAGGAAACGACCTTATTCAGTCATTAAAGGAACAGTTAGTACCTCATTTTTGGACGTTTGTCTTTTCTCCCCAGGTCTGCCTGACTTCTATAGTTACATGAGAAATGTCAAAATGATTTTACAACACAGAACAGGACAATGCAAATGCATCAATAAGGTAGGCTACAGTGCTGTAAATTTTAAATGTAAATGTTTATTTGGGCTGCAAAACACACAAGTTAAGGATTTATATTAACATCTCTCTATAGTAAAACATTGGAATACGGTATAAAAATATTAACAGAATTATTGAGAATCTGCAGCAGGTCAATTAACATTTGAAAGTATTTGGGTGTGCCTCTTGTGTGAAACATTTTAGGACTTCTCGATGATGTGATATATTTAGCAAATATATATAATTTGATATATTATAATATATATATTAACTCCCTTGCCACCTTTAAGACCCTCCTCTTCGATTGTGCTTTTGATCTCCCTGCTTCCCCGCCGCCCCTTCCACCCTGACCCCCAGCTTGTGTCCGTAACTCTGTTTGTCCAGTGCCTTGGGACATCCTCCCGACGGGAAAGGTACTTTACAAATGTAATTTTGTTGTTGTTGATGTTCTGAGCAGAACTCTTAATTAGAACTAAGGATTATCACAAAATGTTCACATAGCTCTCTCTCTTTCATATGCCAAATAATGTTACAATTGCAGTTTTACAATCATAATTTATAGTTATATAGCACCTTTTACATCAGGAAGACTAAGGATTCTCAAAGCGCTTCAGGGAACTCCCAACATAGCATTTGGGATTGAGAAGGGGCCATTGAATCGCTGGAGCTCATACCTGTGGTACAGTAATACCTGTGACGTTCCAGCAATGGGTCTGAGGAATCATTTTTGATTCATTTTTCTTGTTTGATAATAATTAATAACCCTTGCATTTTGATAGATCATCCCAAACATTATAACTGAATAAACAAAAGACCTGTATTTGTTCTAAATTTTCTGGTTCTGTTTCTTGCCTCACTTTAAAGAAATCATTTACACCAATAAAGTTAGTCTGATGTCCTCCGTTTAACTCTTCTTTGCAGACTACAGTATAAAACTATGTTTCTCTTGTTGTCCCAATACATCTCTGCTCTAAATGGGTACCCTTCTTTAACAACCTTACATTTGTTATATAACCTTATCACGTCAGAATATCTCAAATTGCTTTGTTCAACAAACCAGTTTTCTAATTGTGGTATGTTTCATTGGTTTTAACTTTTTTGGGGATATCTGCACAGATGTAAGACCCATTTAAATCGTTGCTATTGAAAGCACTCGTTAGGGCTTTGCCTTCCAGGGCTAATAGAGCCTAATGAGAAGAATTCCTGTCCATGTGACTGGTCTACCCCTTCAAGGGCTGCTAATGAGCAGACTGGGTGATTCGGCATTGTCCTGGAGCTCTGCTCTGGATCCACCTGCCATAGAGGGCTGACTCAATTTCAAGATCCTGTTAGGAATCATGATACTCTGGAGCCAGCTTAGCTCCAATGAGACCCAGTTTACCTTCCTTTCTCTCTCCTCCTCCCCCCCCCCCCACCGTACAACTTCTGTCTAGTTTTTTGAGACGTTTTTGACAAATTGATAAAAGGTTATATCAAATGTCAGGATTATTATTTTTTAACCAATCTTATGCTCTGTTCCCAAGCACTGTTGTTTTAGCCTTTCAGGTGGAACTTGGTGAAAAGTAGTGACAAAGTCTAAATATATTGCATCATGCGCTACATCACGATGCTTAGCACTCTTCAAATCCCTCCACTCCTCTGCATCTGCTTACCTCTCTGACCTCTCTCCTCACAACAGTGCCTGTTGCCTTCGTTCCACTGGGTCTGTCCTCCTCCTTGTCCCCCGAGTCCTCCGCTCCACCCTCGGCAGTCTAGCTTTCAGCCAATACGCCCCGAGGCTCTGGAACTCACTTCCTCACTCCCTTCGCCTCACCACTTCTCTTCCTATTTACAGGTCTCGGCTGAAGACCTTTGTTTTCGACCACGCCTTTGGTCACCTTCCTCCCCCTCCCCCCTGGCTCGGCCCTGGGATCCGTTACTGTGAAGCGCTCTGAGACGCTGTGAGGGTGTTATATAAATCCAAGTTGTTGTTGTTGTTTCCTCGATTCAACAAAATATTTGTTTTCTTGCCTTTAAAGAGCTTGCCGTTCCTTCTCAGGGCCTTGCAATGCTTAGTGTTAATTTGTAAAGAAACCACAGAGATGTGGTATTGTGGTGCAAAACAACTCCGCTCTTGGCTGACAAAGATGTTTGGTAGAGTTGTTCATGGGTGAGCCACAAATGGCCCAAGAATCTAATTTAAAGACTTCAGTAGTTTTAGAATAACTTCCTGCACATTTACCATGACCACAATGAGTAGGATATACAAAGTATACATTTTATAAATAAAAAAAGAAGATTCTTGCAAATAAATTAAGATAGGACTTTGCACAGTGAAGACAAGAGCAGCTTGCACTTACATAGTGCTCTTCCTGTAGGGTAGCGCATCGCATTGCTTACGCTGGCAGGAAACACAGGTTCTTTGATCTCTTCGAAGGCTGTCACAATGGTCCAAGGTGATATTTTTAATCCCCGCTGTGTATTCTCTACTTTAATTTCTGTTGCATGTGCACATTCTATGTGCAATAAACATTTGCAATAATAATAATACCTTAATTACTGTGTGTGTATATATATAGTGACAGTATATTTTCTACATGAACAATTTGCATACAGAAATCTCCCATAAAAAGAAATGAAGTGAATGAACACTTATGTAGGGGACTATAATTTTGAATGGTGCATGTGAGCTCTTTAATATCCAACTGAACTGGCAGACCTTTTATGAGCATCTGATTCAAAGGGTGGTACCTAAGAGATTCAATAGCATATTGCCCCACCCCATTTCTAAAACTATCTTACTTTTTAAAAATTCTGCTGAATAATCTCCAGGGCAAGGCACGTCAGTACAGTGAACCAGAGAGAAGCTTCATTGGTATGTTTCTCTTAAGAGAAAAACATTAAGGTCAAGTGGAAAGCAGCTCTTACTGAGAGCTACCCATACAGCGTTGTCATAACAACACCATTCCTGGCTCTCGCAGCTTCTCTTTTCTCCCTAAACATCAATAGTACAAAAGGCTGGCTGTACTTTCTTACGTTTAAGCTTATTGTGCACTAATTGTTAAGGCAATGTCCAAACAATATGCCTGCTTTTTAAAAAAAAGGCCATTTGTCTCTCGGCAGTGTTGTGTAGATGCATTTATCAAGCTTCAACTATCGTAAATAAGTCTTATTTTTACAAATCGTATAATCGCCTAAGTTGTACATTTACCCGATTCCCATTCAGTTTCCTATTAAAACCGCTTAGATTTCTTTGCACTATCCATATTAATCACCTCCTAACTCACAAGGCCGCTCCCCGATCCTTCATTACTCCCACACTTACCGGCTACATTTAATTGTAGGAAACGTTGTCTTAAAGATTGATCCACTTGGGAGCCAGTGGAATTGGGGGTAGGATTACAGAGCTGAGGGTAAGAGAGGGTAGAGCTGGGGAGGCGGGCAAGCAGGGCTTAGGAATATACTAGGTGACACAGGTGAGGGTGAGGGTTTTCATCTACATGGTCTGGGGGTGTGGGGGGAGGGGTGCGGGTGGAAGTAGTGGCAGAGGCAGGTGATATTGCAGAAATGGAGAAAATCAGACTTGGTCAGAGCCCAGGTTATTCCCCTTTAAATGGAATGATCCGTACTCCTATTTTAGAATGTGTAGTGTTCGTGACTAATCTTGGTTCGTTATTCAAATCGGAGTACTTTGTGGAACATCGACTGATATAAGGCCTCTTTAGAACCGTATCTTATCAATTCGCCCTCTATATGAGTAAGATAACCACATCCTCTTTCAACATTTCCTTGGCAACGCCTTTTCTCCGTAGAGTGTACACTTTTTGCATCTCTAAACAAATAAAAGGTGTATCTTTTTAAAATCCTCTTGGGTGAGAAACCTTCCTCTGAGAACCTCATGATTGTAATTGCTTGATATCTAGGTTTCTAAATCATTCAGCTCATCCTGTTTGTTACGGCTATTTGAGAACCAAACAAAACGTATAATATAAAGTTTTAAATTGTGTACTGGTTCTTTATTGGTTGTGGAGTCCTGTAGCTCAGTAGTGAGAGCACTCGCTTTGCAAGTGAGAGACCTGAGTTCAATTCCAGGCAGAGGGCGAAACCTTGGGCAAGTTTCCTTACTCCACATGACTAATAATAATCCGTCCAAAACCAAAAACAATAATAAATTGGTCATTTTCAATCCACGACTGATTGTGGGACATTGCTTTGCGCAATTGGCTGCCGCGTTCGCCCACAAATATACAGTCAATTCACTTTACAGTGTGTTCTGTGAAGCGCTTTGGGACGTCCTCCCGACTTGAAAAGCGCTATATCAAATGCAAGGATTATTATCATTATTATTATTAATATTTATTGTGGTATGAATCCTAAAGAGCCTGTTAGAGACTTTGTATATTGTAGAATCTTAGCGATCCACTGTATATTCCTGTATTGCTATACCACCTGTTATATGATTAGGTGGAACATTAGAATCCAGGGCCAGTGTGTATTGTGGGACACTGACCTGAACTGACAATGGTTTTAAAAAGCTATACGTAAAAGAAGAAAGAAAGGGGAGGGGGACAAAAGTGATGCATACAACTGTTACCTGAGCCCCTCTATTAGACTATAACTCTGTAACTTCCTACCATATTAGTGCATCAGATAACAGCCCCGAAAGGTTCAGTTCATATTGAAAGCACCGCTGACACTTAAAGCATTGGCTGTTAACGTTTTGTGGTGAAAATACCTGACGGGTTGTAGGGAAACGCACAAAGCAATAACTACAGTATACTACTCTGTATCATGGGCAGATCTGTACTACTTTCTCAGTGTGAGTTTTGCATCTGAGAATATATTAAGCTAAATATAAGAATGAGCTGGTCTAACAGAGAAAGTATGTAGATTGTTACCCAGCTGCTTTGATAGATGTTTTAATTTACTGAGTCTTTCTGTTTGCTTGAGGTTCTTCTACCCTTTTCCACCATTATTATCTTGCTCTTTTTCTCCTCAATTTCCCCTTTGTGTTATATTTCTCCTCGCCTTTATTTTTTCTATCATTTCTTGCTCCTTGTAGACTTTACTGACTTGTACGCTTCTTTGGGTAAACTGTACAGGGATTGAGCAGATGGACTGAATTGTATATTATTAGTGAACCTGTAATGTTTCATTTGCACTAGTTTTCATATTCCAATGATGTCCTGAGAGAAAAGGAAGAGAAAGTGGAGCCAGTATTAGGATGTGCAACCATTTTCAATCAACACAAGATACGCAAGGAATTGGTAAGTTTAGAAATGGTTTGAAACAACTGTAGCCCCAAATTGAAGGTGTAGATAATCCATTATTGTCGCATTTGGGCATGACATTCCCTTTGTAATTTGGGTAATGACAGCCAGCGATTAGGCAAATTAATCATTCTATATCTGTTTGAAATGGATTTATTCATCCTAATAAGCCTCTGTGTGAGTATTTAAAATGTACACGTTTTTGCGTACGCGAGTGCGTGTGTGATTTTTGTGTGTGTGTGTGTAGCTAACAACTTACAGAGAGTTTGAGATGAAATTTGCATCTTAATTTAAACCTTGATTATCCGCCTTCACTCGCTTGACTCAGGTCTGCTGCGTAGCTCTTGGGTAAATTGCTAGCTTCTGTTCTATCACATTGTGACCAGCCAGCCATTGGAACGTAACTGCTTTATGTAGATGTGCGTCATTTTTGTAGATATACACTTTTGTATAGAAACCCAGCGCCTGCCAACTTATACTTGTGTTCTGCACGCTTAGCAAAGCATGGTGTGTTCCCCTCCCCAGGGGTAGATTACCCAATTCAGCGGTGGGCAAACTGAAACTCTGCTTTTGAGAGTTCTTCATGGCTAAGATTAGAGACTCGTTTGTGGAACAGAGCTGTTAACAAAAACAAAAACAAAAAGACACAAAGGCAGTATATTGTTTGGGAATGCTGACGAGTGATTATGAAATCCATTGGTGCAATCTAATAAGCTAAAATGAGTGCTGCAAATGCTTTTGGAAATGGGAACATAATGCCTGTGTATTGATCCACCTATTTGGAATAATTTGGCTGAACCTTCTTTTCCATCTGTTTACCACTATAGTCAAGTGCTGCCAATATTTATGTTCCAATATATAACAGATGATGCTGTTGTGTAAAGACAGGGTTGATTTTTAAATGATGGATGAATGAGTTTTGTATTACCTAAGTGAAGTGACATCTGTGCACCAAATATAAGTTCCTTTTGTACCCTTTTAAACATTGGTCTTTTATCCTGTCTGGACACGCTGTCTGCATTGATCAAAAATACTCAAGTGATGTATTTGTAGGTTAATGACTGTGTGTGTCATTTGACTTTCGAGAATGATTGTTGAATGCAAAAGGAGAAGTGAAAAGCTCGACACAGTAGTTTGTGAGGTAAAATTGCTTAGTATGGTGTAATGTGTAGTGAGAAATTATGTGCTTTGGAGCACAAATTTGTTGAAGAAAGTTTATCAGGTTGCGACTCCAGGTCTGCTGATTGTCGGACATCAAGTCCTGGACGAGCGCAAATTTCTAGCAACCGAAAGTCGACAAGACCTAAGTCATACACTTTGGCTCACATCAACGTCTTCTCTCCTGCGGCTCTGACCTACCCAACCTCCCTGGCCTTTCCCAAAGAATTTTTATGTTAAGTGTTGCGACCGTGTATTTGTAGCCAATGATGGCTGCTAATTTTGCACACAGGCCAGGACACCAGGAAAAACTCCCTTCTCTTTATGAATAGTGCCATGGAATCTTTAATATCCACCTGAACAAACCGAGGTGGAACCTTAGTTTAATATCCCATCCAAAGAATGGCACCTCTGACAATGCAGCACTTCCCCAGCACTGCTTTTGAGTGTCATCCAAGACTGTTCAAAGTTTTGACAAGGGGTTTGAACCAACAACCTTCTGACTCATTCAAGATGGGTAGTGCTATCGATTGAGCTAGACTGACTTCTTTAGGGAGCCCACTATTTGCTCTATCTGTAGCACGTTACCTTGACAATATAATGTGAAAAATCCAGAAGGTCAATATCCTCCCATCCAGATTTGAGCTATTATGTTTTATTATATTTGTACATATTTAATACGTTCTGAAATCAGTGACTCCATTATGCAGCAAGAACTATTTACAAAAGCCCACGTAATGTTGCTCATTAGACTCATCGTGGGTTAGCTGAACCATTGGGAGCACTACACCTAGGTTCGGTGAGTGAAATACATTTGCCGTGCTTCAGTGTTAACCTGCGTAATAGATGTTGTAAATGTTTGTGTCAATCTATACCAACCAGGTGCAGTAAATATTGCCAGGGAAGAATATTATCAGGCAGAATATTTGCAAAGTCTTGATGTATTGCTTCGAGAAATGTTTGGCTTTCTATTTATCCAGTGGGCTGTAAAATCTTACAGAAATCTACTTGTTTCTGTCAGTTGGCTATTAGTATCGAGTTCTGTTGAAGTAAAGGCATTGCATCTCTTCTGGGAGGGAAGAGATAAGGGAGACACTGCCATATACCACAGGGATTCATGTGTGCAGCTGCAAAACCGGTTTAAAATGTCTCTGCCTCCCACTGCTGGTGAGGCTCCTTCTCTCCTGCCAACATTCCAGCTTGGCGATAAGCAGCTGCATAAGGTCTGCACGGGCAGTGCTTTTTCAGCACAAAATAACTGTGAGTAATAACCAGCTTGTGAAAGTGTGTGTTATTTGGAAGAATTCTTAACATTTGGAGAAATGATCCCACCTTGAAGCAATGCTGTAAAATGATATATTAATTCAGGTATGTTTTGACTGTGTTCAGGCAATGAGCATAGTTGTGAGTTACAAGGTCTACTGCATCCCAAAATTTGGTATTCTACTAATTTCACTGTTCTGAATGCCTGTGTGTAACTGATGAGAACAATTACTGTAGCATTAATAGACTTGCCAAGTATTGTGCCGGCACTTAATGTTTCAGTGGACTCATTTTCTTCATCTGTTTTCTCAGAGCAGAAATGATCATCCCACTGAAGTGGCTGGCAACTGAACAGCAGTAAGCGCTCTGCAGGAGCGAAAGCATCAACATGCGCATCAGAATGAGGCGCGCTGTTCTATTCATTTGCTGTGCTGTTCTTACCATGATGGTCTTTCATCTCGGCCAACAAATTTGGAAATGTCAACAAATGATAAACGAGGAAGGGGGCTGGTATCAAGGCAGACGAACACATGGTATGATGAAACCAGAATCCGAGGAAATGATCATGCACAATTCACGGAATGTGGAATACCGCTACAGTAAGAACATGCCTATCATCTTCATCGGTGGCGTGCCGCGAAGTGGGACCACGTTAATGCGAGCCATGATGGACGCTCATCCTGAAATCCGCTGTGGCGAAGAAACACGGATCATCCCCCGGGTGCTGACCATGCGCCAGATGTGGTCTCGGTCGGAGCGGGAAAAGATGCGCTTGAATGAGGCGGGGGTCACGGACCAAGTCATAGACTCTGCGTTGCAAGCCTTTATTTTGGAAATCATTGCAAAACACGGGGAACCTGCCAAATACTTGTGCAATAAGGATCCCTTCACATTGAAGTCTCTAACTTATCTCTCCAAACTGTTTGCACAGTCTAAATTCATTCTGATGATCCGGGATGGCCGGGCATCTGTGCACTCGATGATCACAAGAAAAGTGACAATTGCTGGATTCGATCTGAACAGCTACAGAGATTGTATAATCAAATGGAACAAGGCCATTGAGATCATGTATGGACAGTGTATGGATGTGGGGCCTTTGAGGTGTCTCTCTGTTTATTATGAACAGCTTGTATTACATCCCAGAAAGTCCACGGAGACGATCATGAAATTCCTCAATATTCCGTGGAACGATGCAGTTTTACATCATGAAGAACTAATCGGAAAGGCTGGAGGAGTGTCGCTTTCCAAGTGCGTGTTTTTTTCTTTTTGGTATATTAATTGGTTGCAATGAAGGAAGATAGAATTGGGAAATTTCTGTATGAAATTCAGTGACTGTATCAGCTACCCCAGATCAGGCACACACTGGTGCAGTGTGTACCTGCCAGTGCATCCAGTCCTTATGCCCGTTCTCTATCCAATAATTTAACCCATCACTAATGCGAGAAAACTGCGCTTTCATCACACCAGTGTGTCGAGACCACTCTGCCGATCTTATAATATATGTATAATAATCCTTGCATTTGATACAGCACCTTATCATGTCTTCAAGACATCTCCAAGTGCTTCACAGAACATACTGTGAAGTGAATTGACTGTATGTTTTGTGGGCGAAACTCGACAGCCAGTCGCACACAACAGTGTCCCACAAACAGTTGTGGATTCAGTGAACAAATTATTATTATTTAAAAGAAATAATTTTTAAGGGATTAATACATCTGGAAAAGCGATCTGCCAATCGACTTAACAAATTGGCTTCCTACTTACTGCTAGGTAAACAGAGGCCTGTGGAGTAAGGAAACTTGCCTAACATTTTGCCCTGTGCTGGAATTGAACCCAGCTCCTCTCTCTTGCGAGGTGAATGCTCTTAACCACTGAGCAACAGGACTCCACTTTATCTATCTTCATACCATATGTAAACATTAATGTTCTTGTAAATGCAGTTACCGCCATCAATTTGATGAAAATATGCACAGCACAATCCTGAACAATTTGAAGATCAAGGAGGTTCTGAAGGGTGGATTAACATGTTATAAATTGCATATTGAACAGTGCAAGGTGGGTTTAAATCTCATGTCCTTCCTAGCCATAGAGAAGACTTTAATAGAACAAGGTGGGTGAGGACTGGGAAACTTTGGCATAACACCCTCCTGCTTTGTTTTTATCAAATGAACATAAACGGGGTTACAGGAAATGTGTCCAGTTTAACTTGAAGCTGAGCCCACAGTAATTCTTAAGCTTCCACCCTTGAACTGTACTGTAGGATTGTTAAGTGGAGTGCAACAAGTGGATATGACTAATTTGACCAACAATTTGTTTGAAATGTTTTCTGTTTTTTTCCCATAGAATAGAGCGATCCACCGACCAGGTTATCAAGCCGGTTAACCTGGAGGCTTTGAGCAAGTGGGTGGGACACATTCCCGACAATGTAGTGCAGGACATGGCACAGATAGCACCCATGTTGGCCAAACTCGGATACGATCCTTACGCCAATCCGCCAAATTATGGAGCTCCTGACGCACTAGTAGTTAATAACACCAAAAGGGTAGGTGCAATAATTATTTTATTTTTTATTTTATTCTATATTCTATATATTATATTTTATTAGTTAGATTGTTTTCTTGCATCGTTTGAATGTGTCACCATTTTCCTGATTAAAAGAGGAAGGCTGAACAGTCACCACAAGGTCTGCTGATATACTGTTGAACCAAAGTGACCTGCGGTGACTGTGTCCAATTTTCTTCCCACGCCCAATACATCTCCTTGGGTTTTGTGTGAGTGCTGTGTGTGAGTGAAGCTTTGGCTAATTTGGTCTTGTTTTTTTCTGGCTGACACTAGCTGTGATGTAACTATTTATAATCCTGTGTTTTTCTGCACTGCTGTGTTGCTATCCTTACATTCAGCTCATTAATCTGATTGACTTCAAGGGCCACACCCTAACCTTCAAATCCTTCCAGTCTTTCCCAACTGGCCAACTTTCTCCTCCTGGGCTCCCCATTGTCATTGTGCCTCTCATCCTACCCGAGAGACTTTTTTAATAATAGCAAATTGTTGTATCTGACCACTGGCACTTCCAACTGATTTGGGGGAGAATAAGCATTCCATATAAACCAGTCTCTGTCCCTATAAAACAATACAATTGTTCTTCAAACCCATGGAGAGTTGTGGTTTTGGAGTATTATGTGATAAAATGAAGCTTACTTTAGGCATGCTGCTGAACAGTAATGGTATTGTATGAAGATAAATGAGCTAAGAATTCAAGGGCCCCAATTTTTCAATAATGTTTTGATAAAATTGGGTTTCAATGCATTTATTATCCAGGATTTCATTCATGTTGTTTAGCTTTGAATGTGATAAGAATGATGGAGCCATGAATTAGGCTGGAGAGCCATCCCCTGGTCACTATGGTATCTGCACATTTGTTGAAAAGAACTTGTGAATAAATAATAATCCTTGCATTTGATACAATGCCTTTTCTGTATAATTCCTGTGAAATGTAATGACTGCATTTGTATAGGTGAATAAAAGCAGCCAATTTGCACACCGCAGCATCCCACAAATGTCCATGAAGTGAATGATCAATTTGTATTTGGAGGATTGTTGGCCAGAATTTTGGGAGAAAATCTCTTCTGTTTTCAAATAGTGCTGTAGAATCATTAAAGGCCACCTGAACAGGAAGATAGGACCTTGGTTTTAACGTCTCTTCCGAAGGACAGCACCTCCAACAAAATGCATACCTCCAGAATTCTATTGGACTTGAATCTGACTCAGAGGCAAAAGTGCTACTAACTAAGACGAGCTGTGACGATCTTGTGCAGCACATTGGTACGTGTTGTGCTGCCTGCATGTTGCTTTGCTGTGACTTTATATTAATTTTTCTTCATCCTATCAATGTTTCACAGGTCATGAAAGGTGATTTTAAAACACCGGCCAATTTGAAAGAACCTCTACCGGTAGGACAGCTTTATTACTGTTTCTGTGTTTATTTTTTCATGTACCTTCAAATTCAGGGTGCACCTTATAATCTATCAGATCATGTTGTTTAGTAGGACAGATCATCTCCATGTAATTTTTTTGGAGGATGAGAAAGATGTGTAAAAAAAACAAATGTTGAAAGTTCTGCCATATTCAAGATACTATTAAGATTTTCTCCTTCCACCAATGGTTCCTCTACCCATGTGCCATCTGTAGAGAAGACAAACTGAGCAGCCTGCTCCCAGGCCCTGCACTGAAATTAGCCTCTTGGTGATGCCCAATGGTATTCTGGAGTGATTCTCCCTTCTAATGTGGGGAGCATTCAGCTTCTGTCCAGCGCTTCTCCTCTGTGTGGGAGATGGAAGGGGTGGATACATTCTGAGGTTGCTGGAAGTGCTTCCATTACAACTGCAGAAAAGATGCGACAATTGGTCACTCAGAGTATTGCCACAGAAGACTGACATCAACAGTTCATCTTCTAATGGGGGCACAATGCAGCAGAAATGGCTTGTTATGGGATGGTCCAGCAACCTCCCCCAAACTGTATCTTTCAAGCATAACGAACCTGCGAAAGTTTGTGTGAATTCTGCAGCTGGATGGAATTTTATTTTCTAATTGCTTTTCGTACAGGTAAAGCTGAATGTTTCAACAAATGGATTGCAGTGATATCTGGATACAGGTGTGTGTGTGTCAAAATTTCGCATCTGACTTCATCAATAATAATTCATCCTTACATTTTATTCATTTATATATATACTTCTAAAGCTTTAGAAATTTTCAGTCGTGTTCCATTTACACTGATCCTACAGATTTGTAGGACAGCACTAACCGTACTCACAAGCCTTCCCCACAAGGCTTGTGTTCAGGTTATAAACCTGTTGATTGTTTTGGGAACGCCGCTATAAAATGGAACATTCGAAAATGTTTTGCCGAATGTTAAAAAATGTTAGGATTTCAGCCCTCTTAATATAGGCAGTAACTACACATTGTGCACCCGGACCTTTGAAGACTTTGTGCAAGATTAATATGCTAATAGGAATCTTCTGTTTCAGGTTCATAAGATGTAGCTGCCAGAAAAAAAAATGCGGAATCTAAAGAAATGAATGAAAAAAAAGAGCCAACAAAACCTCTTACAGCCTTATATCTGTTCCAACCAGTGGTGTCTGATTAAGGGGGTATGCCTGTGATTCTCTTCACTGAACTGGAATGTTTTCATAATGGATATATTATTGATATGTCCTTCTTCAAAGCAGGCTTGGTTCATTGATTCCGAGAGAAACTCATCAGTACAATGATTATCTGTCTGTATTCTGACCGTGTCGATAGTTTAAGCACGTCTCCAATGTGATTTTTTTTATATACAGGTGCATTTTCTCCAAGTATTTTATAACAGATTGGGGGAGGGGGATGCTTCAAACTGCTGTGTTACTTTATATGACCACTGGGACAGTCAAGAATGTGTATTCGTTACGATTTTCCTGCTAAACCATGCCTGACAATGAATACACCCGTCAGTAAAAGAATAGTGAAGAATTCTTAAAAGTGGAAACTCCAAAGTTTGATAGAATAATGGGGAATTAATATTTCAAATGAGGGACAAGTGCAGTAGTTTATTCATCAGCCAACCTATAGGTTGGTAAGTGTTAAATCCACAGATAGCCATCTGGTATTATTTATACATTTAGACTATAATGATTTTTTAAAAATATTTTAATAAATAGTAATAAATGGTAACTGGACCATTGGATGTTGCAAAGTTCACATGACTTAGCATCTGACAGAGCAGAATTTCTTGCTGTGAAGCCATGCTAGGTTATTCTTGATAGAGTTGCACAATTGTCACCATCCCTGGCCTGTCATAAATTGGTTAATAGACTGTAAACATCTCTAATGGAAAGATTTTCATTGGAGAATATTGTTAATATCCAACAACACTGCCTTCAGATCGGGAAGATATTTTTGAACCCAGAAGGCATAGATCGCCTTCCCTTTTTGATCATTGAGGGTTTCGCATTCAGCGAGTTACCTCCAATAACTGTGACTTACTTTACCAATAATATCCGTGGTACTGTATATTGTAGCAGGATTGTGTAGTGGAAAGATAAAGATGATGTCCACCCATATTTGAATGTAAAATTCAAAGTAAATTTATTAAACAGCTGAACTAAGTAAAGCATCAAAACTCTAGGGACATCAGTTGCCTAGGCTGTTCTACAGACCACTGAATATAAACTTGAAACGATACTCATTTTACGGGGACATAGATCCATCTCCAGATGAGTCGATTTCCCACTGCTAGCAGGAACCACTGGGACAAACCACTGTTGGGAGAGATGTTCTTTCAAGCCAGAGGCTGCACTTAATTCTCAGCTAAATCTCGGTCCCCACTGAGCCAACACCCTCTTCCACGTTTCCATTGGCGGTCACTCAGCTGTGCCACTCAACTGAACCTCCTGTGGTTGGCTCGTGATTTCCACCACTTGTTCATTCCTGCACTATGTGGCTCCTTTGGGAGGGGGTGACCTGCTTTGGCCTAGGTGGTCCAAATAACTGCTCTGCCATACTGTTTAAACAACTTTCATTTATACAGCACTCTTCAAGTAGAGTAACTCTCTTGAGCACTTTACAGTTACAGCAAACTGGGGGTAGGAGAGGAATTAGGTAAGTGGCACGATTAAAGAGATGGGTCGTTAAATGACAAGGGCTGGACAATCAGGGTTTTGGATCCGAGTTGGGGGTTGAGATCAGCTGGGGTGGGAGTAGGAGGGTGACCAAAGGTAGGGTCAAAGAGGGGGATCTTGAGATGGGCCTGAAGGAGTCAAGGGAGGAAGTAAGGCAAAGGGACTGGACTGGAATTCCAAAGGATGGGGGCTGAAAGCCCGACTGATATTTTGTAAAATGTATCTTCTGTTTTAATGGAGGTATACATGAAATCTCAATGGTACTGACATGGTATTTGGTTACATGCAAGACGTATTACAGGAGTTGCTAAGAACATTTTGGTTCTGAAATGTTACGGGGGGGAGGGGGTTAGGAGATAAGGGATGGTGGTGGGAGGAAAGGAGAAACTGAATGGATCACAAGTTCTCATGATCTCTATTGAATGAGACAAGAGTGAATTTGTCACCCAGGGTAACAAGTTTTGTCAATACACTGAGATTCTTAAACTAAAATGAAGAACTCCTCTTCCGAAGAAAACTTAATCTGTTGAGGACTTTCTCATTGCGTTTTATAATGTAGATATTGTGCTTTTCATATCCTTTCGTATCTGCCAATCATTGTTTCATACTGCCATTGGCTTGTAAATAAAATTAATAAATTAAAAAAAGTCAGAGTTTAATATCAAGTCACGGATTATCGTCATTGTTTAATGAGGCAAGACTGGAACCCTGGCCCATCAGAGTTTGGCACAAACAAAGTAAAAGTTTATTAAAGAAATGAAAATTTCCTCCCTGACTCCCGAGGGCAGTCGAGCGAGCTCCAGGAGAGGCCACGCCACCACCAACATGAGAGCCGTGTATCTGTGTTTTGTCTGGGAACGAGTGGACAGGCCGAATGGCCTCGACTAGGCTGCAAATATCTATGGTTCTCAGGTACCCCTGAAAACAAAATTACCCACAATTAATTAAAAGACAAAGGACAGACACAAATGGAGGCTGGTGACCAGACATCGTCCAATTTGAAATGATCCATTTGGAAAAGTGAGGAGGATAATCCTATCCTATCCCGTGGCCTTAATCCTCAGTTCTTTATTGCCTCTTCCTCCAAGGGATGCAGAAGCAGCACATCCTGTGGGTACCAAAGGAAATATTAGTGATTCCTGGAATATTAACAAGATCTCAGGACAGGTGCAGATCAAGAAGACCCTTCGGGCCATTTGATTTCATCTTTCAAACTCCTCATCACAGCATCCAGCTGTTTCTTCAACCAGCTGTGAGTCTCGGGGTGTAACACTCACCAGATTGGCATCCATCTCCTCAGCCTGGCTGCTCCAGGCCAGTACCATGTTGCAGAAGAAGTGTTTGGGGGTCATGCTGAAATTCAAAGCTGTGTTAAGTGAAATTCAAAGCAGTGTTGACTCCATATCTTCACTCAAAAGCTGTCATCTGTGTTTGCCTCTTAGTTCAGGGACATCTCCACACTCCCCAACCACTGTTCTGGATGTCTCAGTCGGAGCTGAATGCCAGGTGAGATGGATTTGGCATCCTCCCACTGACTGAGATTGTCTCTGTGCACATCCGGCAGCGCAGTCGGATCAGGATTTGCCACACGATGGCTGCCAGAGTGGGAATCCCAAGTAAAGTTGGAGTTTGATCCCTGTCTCCCAGTGGCTAATTCAGTGACTGACGTGAAGGCACTCAACGCGTGGGTAGAAGCTCTTAAATAATAATAATCCTTGAATTTGATATAGCGCCTTATCACATCATTGAGACGTCTCAAAAGCGCTTCACACAATATACTGTAAACTGGATCGATTGACCGTATAGTTTGTGGGCGAAACGCGGCAGCCAATTGCGCGCAGCAATTAATAATACCAACTCATGTAGACTTGGACAAGAGGCAAACCTGACATCACTTGTCTGGACGGAGACATCTCATTCAGAGTGTCTTCCCGCTGAAAGGAATGGATTGTCATTCATCCTGGATCACAGTCAGTCAGTCAGAGGCCCTCAACCAAGTCTCCTTCCCTGCCCTCCGCCGAGCCCATTCCAGTCTCTTTCTGCTCCTGGAAACTGTCTCCCACTGAGTCCCTGTCAGATGCCCTCTGGCCTTCCAACCTCTCTCTACTCCTCTGGCCCTCCAACCTTCTCCCTCTCTCCCTCTGTGGCCCTCCAACCTTCTCCCTCTGACGAGTCTGACGCCCTCGAGCCACTCACACACTCCCCCCCCCCCCCCACCCTCCTTGTGCGCATGCGCGGGACCGGGGGGGGGGGGGGACCTTCCCGAAGGACCAAGTGCGCACGCGCCAACGGTGGAAGGGGAGTGGGGGAGAAAAGGCGGGAACCGCCAAAGCTTTGACGCCACAGAACCGAGAGGAGGGGAGAGCTGGTAACGGGGGGGGAGAGGGGGGAGAGCCAGTAACGGGAGGGGGGGGGGAGAGAGGGGGGGGAGAGCCGGTAACGGGAGGGGGGGGGAGAGCCGGTAACGGGAGAAGGGGGGGGGAGAGCCGGTAACGGGAGAGGGGGGGAGAGCCGGTAACGGGAGGGGGGGGGAGAGCCGGTAACGGGAGGGGGGGGGGAGAGCCGGTAACGGGGAGGGGGGGGAGAGCCGGTAACGGGAGGGGGGGGGAGAGCCGGTAACGGGAGAGGGGGGGGAGAGCCGGTAACGGGAGGGGGGGGAGAGCCGGTAACGGGAGGGGGGGGGAGAGCCGGTAACGGGAGGGGGGGGAGAGCCGGTAGGGGGGGGGGGGAGAGCCGGTAACGGGAGAAGGGGGGGGAGAGCCGGTAACGGGGGGGGGGAGAGCCGGTAACGGGAGGGGGGGGGGAGAGCCGGTAACGGAGAGGGGGGGGGAGAGCCGGTAACGGGGGGGGGAGAGCCGGTAACGGGAGAGGGGGGGGAGAGCCAGTAACGGGAGAGGGGGGGGAGAGCCGGTAACGGGAGAGGGGGGGGAGAGCCGGTAACAGGAGGGGGGGGGGAGAGCCGGTAACGGGAGAGGGGGGGAGAGCCGGTAACAGGAGGGGGGGGGGAGAGCCGGTAACGGGGAAGGGGGGGGGAGAGCAGGTAACGGGAGAGGGGGGGAGAGCCGGTAACGGGAGGAGCTCGAGGCCTGGTAACACCGTCGGGGGAGTCGCGCTCGCGAGACGGTCTACAGCTCCTCTGTCCCTCTGCGGTGACACCAAACTCCAGCTCCCGACCGTGAGAGACTCCGCACTCCCTGCACACCGGTGCCACCCCGTGAGGCAAGCGCTGGGACAGATAAACACACGCCTTCCGGCACGTAAGGACGTAATCATTTGCTGGCGAAAGAAGACCGAGGTCCATCTCGTTGGCCTTCCACCATGACCCGGCAGTGGCTTGACATGCCGTGTCCCAAACTACGTACTGCGTCCTGTTATTATTTTCCAGCAGAAATCTTAACTGATTTGTTCTTGGAACGAATGACAATTTCTGCTTCCACCGTCTCTCGAGGGAGCCTGTTCCGTTAGTTAGTTCGCTGCTCGCTCACCGAGGTAGTGTTTCTGCAGATTTATTCTGAATTTACCCCCCCCCCCCCTTCAATTGCAGGCCCTGTCCTCTGGTTGTACTGCTCAGTGCAAGATAAAACAGCTTATCGTTGTCTACTACAGTATCTATTCCCTTCAGATTCTTAAAAACTGCAATCGTATCACCCCTCGACCTTCTCTTCTCTGCACACAGTATTCTAAGTGCGTTCGCACCAGTGATTTATAAAGTGGCAGGATTACCTCACTATTTTTGACTCAATATTGCCCTTTTAATACAGCTTCGCATCTGGTTTGCCTCACATCATTCCCAAGCCCATGATTCCAGGAAGCTCCACGAGAGCATGAATTTAGTTTTGGGGATAAATGAAGAGCTGCAAAAATGTGTGAATTTGATCCAATTGAAGGTCACTACATTGCGCCGCTGTTTGATCGCTGGTGAAATGAAGCGTTCAGAGGCTGGAATTACTGGTCGATCAGGAGCAGTGACGCTGACACTGTATCGAGATTTCCCCATTACACCGACGGGAATTCGAGCCTCAAGGGTGGAAAAGTAACGGAAACCTGATTGTGGAATAAGAATGATATCCTGCCCCAGAAGAGACACAGATAATGATGGATTGAGATTTAAAAAGGAGTCAGTGATGCTTGGCAAAACATGTTTTACCAGAGTCATGGCCGACTGGACTCCTGGTCCGGTGTGGAGAGACTTAAACCAGAGCTTGTGATGTGAGACTGCCATCAGCTCCGCTCTGACAGACTGCAGTTAGAGTCAATCTTCAGCATTGTTAGCAACGATCTTAAAGGTTGAGCCAAGAAGAATATGCTCCAACACCAACTGATGTTTCTGGTGTGATTCCAGGTGACGAGGCCGAGAAGAAGAGAGTGAATTGGTGAGTGTCTCTTCCCTTGCTCTGTTGTGTGTCAGTCACTGTCTTAGTGACACGTTCTGTAAAAATTTACATTCAGACCAAAAGATCATGTTAAAGCGTGGCCGTTCCTGTGATGTGTGCCGAAGGCTGTCAGTGTTGCTGAGAGTCTGTGAATCACAATCTTCCTTTCTCATTAGGAGGACCGGGAAAACGACAAAATAATGAGGGATATATTTGTGAATGTCCGTTCACAGCCCCAGGAGACTCTTATTTTTTTCTTTGTGATAGCAGGAAATACAGCAGCGGACACCAAAATGCCAATGATGATAATGAGTGGGAGGCAGGGGGGGTCTGGATAGGGCAGAGGAACGGGAAGTGGACATTTCCCAAATATCCTAGCTCCTCTCGCTCAAGGTCACGCCAGACTCCAGGCCTGCTCCTGACAGCGAGGAACTTACCCCGAGCACAGAGGTGTCACGTGCGGGCACTCAGACAGGTAAACAGCTAGGTCCACCCTACCTGTTTTCAGGGTTAACAGGAGCTGAATGGGCGGATTCCATTGTTCCCAATTGTACACTACTGTGACTGATTTTACAGCACTTTAGTCCTGTAACTTTACTCTCAATTTCCTTTCTCAGCTTGATACCTGATTGAAGGATTTTCTGGATGTGACACACATTACCTGAAAGACTAAATGTGACTTGACTGTCCTGTGGAGCTAGTTTCGGAGTTCCATCAGCCAACATTCTGCTGCAGAGACAGACCCTATATTCTCCCCCCATAGGTAAGAAAGTACAGTGCAAACAAAGGTGATCAATGTTGGAACTGTCTCCCGTGGAGACCTGCTGGTATAAGTTGTGATGTTTAGATTGCAGTTTCACTAAATTGGCTGGGGAGGGAGCCTGGGAAAAGTTTCACACATTTACGGTGTTTTGAATGGTTTACTTGTGTTTAGTCACTGCCCTCTGAAAGTCAAATCTGTAGCGTTGAACCATTGATGGGACAAATTATATGATCTGTGAAAAAATCCAAGGCTAGATCTCCTTGTTCCACATGGAGATTTTGGGCCAAATGTCCATGGTGATTGGTGGTGTTACTGGGAGCAGAAAGGTGTCTGAAAATTGTATTACTTCTAACTCCATGATGTCCCTGCACAGAGCAGTGAGAGACAGATGTCCATGTTGGAATTGGGAATACATTGGGTGCAGAGGCTTGAGTATGTTGCAGTGCTTTATGGCTTTAAAAAAAACTGCCATAACCATATTTATTGCTTGAATTTGGGTATAATTTAATTCGGTTTGTTCATATGGGAGTTCATACATATGTATATATTTTGTCCACAAAATATACAGTCACTACACAATATCATGCTCATCTGATGAAGAGCAGGAAGCTTTCACCCATTCCATGCGATGTAAGCACCGCTTTACTGAACTCTGCCAACAATATAGATAATAATAATAATCCTTGCATTAGATATAGTGCTTCATCACATCTTCATGCTTAAAAGGAAATCAGTTTTCCAAATTAAGACCAAGTTTAAGAATATTTTACCACTTCTTGTGATCTTAATTTTGAATACAAAATGGTTCTTGCATGCTGAGACTAGTTGGAATGTTGGATCTTTTAATTGTGATTCATACAACAATAATCCCAGTGAAAATGTTAGTGATCTGAGTATAAAGACAACATCCTTTCATCTCGGACTGAATGGATGAAACCAAGTGAAGTAGTGAAATTCCTCTCAGACCGCAAAGTGACTGGAGCATGAGCACTGTGTTACACAATCCTGCATTGCTACATTCCACAGCTGGCGTGCCTCAGGAGCCAGTGCACAGCATGCCTGGCCTATATCTTTACTCATTTATATGAGCTTCTTCTTAGCTCTGTATTTCTCTTGCGCTTTGCTGCAAGTGAGATTCCTTTTTGAAGGTGTTTTGCTCTTGGAGTGCCTCCAGCACAGGCTCTGCCCATGTTCTGTTGGTGTTGGGCTGAAGCACACCTTGGGCAGACACTGCCAACTAATTCTTTTCCAGTTCATGTTCACGAGCTTGGTTTGGATGAAGAAGGCTCTTCAGGCCATCTGATCTCATCATTCCCGAATGTCCACCCTACTGTCTTCCCATCACAGCATCAAGCTGTTTTTTTAAAATGAGTCCAACGTAGAGGCCTCAACCATTCTTCCTGGTAACCTGTTGTGATTGATAATTAACCTCTGGTTAAAGAAATAACCTGGTGTCGGTCCTGATATTGTCATTTGCAGCTCTAAACCTACATCGTCTTCTACTGTCTCTGCAACCAAAAGTATTTACAAAGAAAATACAGGCCACTGAGCCCAACCAGTCTGTGCCAGTCTTTATACCCTATATGAATTTTCAACTATTTCTTACTCCCTGCCATATCCTTTTCTTCCCTCCTCTTGGATGCATTTTGTTCTGTGCTAAATATTCTCAATTCCGTTTAATAACTGTACCTCTATAGTGTCCCCAGTGAAGTAACTTATTTTTGAAGTTGCTTTTTGTTAAGTTTCTTTTAAGAGCTTTCAGAAAATCAATAGCAAAGTTAAGATGGAATTCAACAATTTACCAATTTGTTGATATTCTAAAACCTACGTAAATAGAGTAAATCTAGACCTTGGTGAGATTTCTTGCACTGATCTCTAACATTAAAGTGTGGTCATCACTGTATCACACTGCACCACTTGTGGATTCAGAGTAACTTGAGCTAAATGGATAGGGAGAAAAACGAAACTAATCTGTAAAATTTGGGCATGGTAGCATGCACACCCAGCGATTGGTTTTCTGCTGATATGATTAACAATATTTTGTTAACTCCTTATGGTCTAAAAATGCAACTCACGAACAAAGCCTAAAATGAGACCAGAAATTTACAAAGTCCTTCAGTGGAACGGTTTGCAGCAACTAAATCCTGTAATTAAGCACTAAACGCTTTTAAGCTGATCCCTCTCACCTCAAGAGCGAGAAGGAGATAGATCAGTTCAGGCCAGCGTGAGACTCATTCTTAGAACAATTTGTGTTCTGAAGACTCAGCAGGAATTAGGATAGCAACTCGACAACCGTGACCTAACCCTGGCCTTTACCAACAAGTCTGTTATCCTGCTGATCAACAGTACCTAAGATTTGACCCCGGTACTGTTGATGCTGGCAATCTGATTACTGCAAATGGTTATTGAAGGTAAATGACTGTGGCAGCTGAACCCAAGGTCCCGGCTCTGCTGGGGCTTGAATTTAGTCTCTGTGTTAGAGGTTTGTAGACCTCCAGAAATTATCTATGGACTTTCAGGGTAGCACAGTACTGGCAGATATGCAGATGTGACTGGGTGAGTACTTTAATGATGACATAATAATCCTTAATATACTTTCATAATGACATAGACACAGCACAGCAGGCATGTCCTAATACAGATTTACGTAACTTTTAACTGAATGCTGCTTTTGATTTTCATTGTTTCGGTTCGACAGAAACGGAAAAGAACTTTCATTCCTATTGCTCCCTAGTGTGCTGAAAGGAGACTTTACAATAATTTACACTTGTAATTACAAAAACGACTGTTTTTGTAAGCAAATTTACAGCTATTTATACAATGTTATGAATTAAGGATATGCCTCGGGGTCAGACCACTATCACAGCAAGTAATAGCAAGCTTGTGTCACCAGAAGAAATGTGCGTCTGTAAAGCTTCTATGGTAATGTGAAGCCACGTGAATAACATTGGACAGTGATCACTGTCAACTCAAGATTTATGTTATGAAATTATTGACGTATTCTTTGTAGAAACACTTACAAACACAGATTAGGTTTTTGTTCATTAAAATATCTGGACGAAAGGCCAAGGATCCCAGTGCAAGTCACCACCAAAGGTAGTAGAGAAGAGGAGCTGCTGACATAACCCAAGAACCAATGGTTAGGGGAACACCAAACTTGGGATTTAAAAGCCTGTGGGTTGTGGGAGGAGGAGGCTGAGAAGGAGGTCAGTATGAAGAAGAATGAGTGAGTAGGAGTCAATGAACTCACTTTGATTTTCACACTAACATTGCAGATTATACATGGTAATCACTTGCTGCTCTCTGTTATTCTACATATCCTCTTCCCCTCCACCCCCTTCAAGTTTTCCATGCAGTTGCTATCTTGGAATGCACTGACTGACAGCTGTCCCGTGTCCAGTTGGGTTCCAACCAGAGAAGGTCATTAAAGGACAAGAGACTTTTTGATACTGATCCCTGAGTGGCGCTAACCAGGCAGTGACCCGTGTGCTGTGATGTGTAACATCAATGTGATGTCACATGTTAATCCATGTCCATGTTAATATGCTGCTGCACCATTAGTAATCTAACAAGCTTTAATCTTTAGTCCAAATACCTATCCCACGCAATGTCATGCTTATCTAACCAGTGACACAACGCAGGAGTTGAAGGTTAAGAAGATCATCAGCCCTCCTGGGCAGAATTTGGTCTTCTAAGAACTTCCGTCACATCTAATGGGATTTCTTTCATACCCCTAAATGTGTCATTCCTGTGACTAAAAGAGTGAAGAATGAGGCAGAGGAAAAATGCTGCCAATCAGACATTTTCAGCTAAAGAAAAAAGTGACTGCAGTGAAAATGAAGATGAAGGAAGCAGCAAAGCCACTTCGTCCAAAACCAAGGTGGATTGTGCAAAATATTCAAATCGTTGGGATCCGTACGAGACGACAACTAAACATGACTATGTTTACAGACCACTTTCGCGAACTAAGATGATGCATCCACACTATTCTAAAGGATATACTTACCCGTGTGTGCCTAGCAACATTGCCAATTTGTGTTGGCAACGATGTGGGCGCCTGCAGCCTGTGTACCCTCATTTGTTTGTGACTTACCCCAACAAGAATGCTAATGTGAACCTCAGTCAGCAACAGGTCAAAGCCGTGTCTGACCAACAATCCTACTGGAAGAAACCACCTCCCGAAGGCCTGGTGAAGAAAGCGATGGACATACTGTTCAGCAGCACATATCAGAGAGATTATCGGAAAAAGTCAGAGTATTTCAAGGGAAAAAACACTCTTCCTGAACTGTCTTGCAGTAAGAAGACGTGCTGTTTGCCCAAGCTGAAAAACAATTGTCAACTTAATGCTAGCCAGCTTCAGACAAGAATGATCCCCACTGTGAAGTATTCTCGATTCCACAGCAAGGACAATAGTCCTTTGACCACATATGAGCGAGACTTTGGCAACAGCTGCATAGAGATTTCACCAAGCGTAAACTCCTTGAAACAATCGGAAATTGAGAGATACCTACAGACTGTCAGTGGCAAAGAGAGGGAAGTGCTGGAAGAGTTTCTGGAAAATGTGACTGAAGCTTGTACCAGCAAAGTGATAGATCCTAGGGCTCGTGAGACCAGCCAATACTGCATCCACGATTCCGATCCCAGCCTTTCACCACCTCAGGGGTGAAATAGATCTCACTACTGCAGAGAACTCTTAGAAACGGAAAGGGGAAAGTGCTAACAAGGCCTGTTTCAATAATAAAACGGAAAAAGTCATGAGGCATATGTATATGCTGTGTTTGTTACACCACATTCTGAAATTTGTAGTCCAGTCACATTCCCACAAGGTACAGGTACACCAGAGAAAGTCACTAACACCGTACTGAGACTGATGATGCCAGGGAGCTGGAGAAGGTAATGTCAAAAGTATTATTGTCAGCTTGGCTCAATCGCAAGCACTCTTGTAGGCAAACACAGCAGCCAATTTGCATACAGCAATAGCCCACAAAACAGCCATTAGATCTTGGGCATAATTTCATGAGATCACGTCACTGGTGGTGGTGGGAATTGATTTAGGATTTCATTCAAAAGATAATAGACCTCGACAATGCAGTGCTCCCACTGTACTGTATTGGAATATCATGTTAGAGTGTGAGCTCAAGTCGTGATAGGTACTGACCCGTAATCTTTTGACCCGCAGGCAAAAGTGCTGCCCTGAGACCATGTTTATTTTGCAAAATAGCTGGTGATGTATAATAATAGTAATCTTTGCATTTGATATAGTACTTTATCACATTATCAAGGCGTCTCAAAGTGCTTCACAGGAATTATGGTAAAGTGTGATGGATTGTGCGAACATTAGGGTGACAAAGTGAAAAACACTTTCCTTTATGCATTTCTGCCTAGTTTGTAACGTGTGTCATACAATAGAGAAAACACTGACACAGGAGCAAAGACCAGCAGAGACCATGTCAGCATGATGTAACCATCAGCTGGAGACATCACAATCCTTTCAGTTCACTGTCAACCGCATAGTAACAACAACAACTTGCATTTATATATATCGCCTTTTACTCAGGATAGCGTCTTGGAACAATTTAACCACAATCTATTCATCTCTGAGGAAAGTCTCTGGTCAGGACCTTGGCTGTGAGAGCAAATCTACCCTGTGCCAGATTTAAAGGATCAAACAATCGGTAAGTGATGAGGTAGCTCCCTGGAATCAGGCCAGCCTCCTCAAGAGCAATGGAGTCACTAAACTGTATCAAAACTGAGGACAAAAGGAAGAATAGAGCAAAAGAGAAACAAGATTGCCCGAGAGGCTTAAAACACTTTGACCCACACGAGACCACAAACAGACACGATTATGTGGCTCATCCTTATTCCAGACCGACCATATTCCGAACCGGCTGCTTGACTGAGAGTAAGAGGAACAATCCCCACCCCAACAAAACCTTCATGATATACCATCTGCATCGCAAAGAACACGACAAGGACCACAAGATCGATGATTGTTGGGATAAACCACTGAGTGAGGATGAAGTGTTCAAGCGGCTCAGTGGGGATTACTGCACTATGTACCGGAAAGAATTCCCAGATAAGTTTAAAGATTTTGAGATGAAACCCATTATCCCCAGACCCCCTGACTGGAAGAAGGAAGTCCCACATCCCCTCATTTCTGAATTCCGGGATAAGTTTCGCTTACCGTACATAAACTGCGAGCTGATGGTTGATACCTCCCGATATGGAAGCAATGCCCACCGGGATTATCCTCCCAAAGGAATAACTCCAAATGTAACTTACGCTCATGTCAAAAACCAGGAGAAAAGGAAAAAGATGACCACCTACCAGACGGACTACAGCAACGTCTACGATGGACTCGCCTCAATCCTAAAAAACATGGAACCTGCCAGAATCAATGCCCACCTGTGCACGGTGTCTAAGAGGGACAAAGCTCTGCTGCAAAAGTTCCTCAAGAGTGTGGTCTCACCCTGTAAAACGAGGCCCACAGCATCCAGGATCTGCTAGTCCCCGTGGCAAGGACCAGGCAGAAAGCTGCTGGTGTCCAAGAATTCTCAGTTCATTAAAATGTTGCAGCTACTTTTTTTAAAAATGTGTTCACTTTGCTAAGAGCACACATTTCAGAGGTGCCCGAAATTTGGAATGATATTAAACTGAGGACTTGGCTCCCTCTTTTTGGATTGCCGTTAATGATATGAGAAAAGCGAAGGGAGTTTCTCCCGGTGTCCTGGACAACGATCGTAGATTAGTTGGTAATGCACTTTATTGTTGTTTGTGGGACACTGCTGTGCTCAAATAGCAGGAAAGTAAACAAAGTGTTAATTTAACAGCTGGTACCCACAGGGAATTGTATCCACCATTTACTGAACTGTTTAAGATGTTTAAGATGGCAGTTCAATGGGTGTTATAGTCCCTTGCACTAGAGAGGGGACAGATTGTGTCACAGTTCCAAGGTTCTTTGACCCACACAGATACATCTACAGCTAATTTCTCCTACATAGTCATTACACTTTACAGTAAATTCTATGAAGGACTTTGAGATATTTTGATGCTGTGATAAGACACTATCAAATGCAAAGACTATTATTTAAAAGGCTAGATCAATAGCTGGAGTCACGCGCCTCAGAATGTCACTCTCTGGTCACTCCCTGTTCACTGCTGTTCCCAGTAACTAGAAGCCATTTGCAGACTGGACCCTTGACAGATAAGGAGAAACAACTGCGATTCAAATTCTTGTCGTAAAACTGCTTTCATAGCAGGACGGTTTGGTGATGCCCCCAACACCCTCTGGCAGGGAATTAGTACAGACTTAACAGCTGTGGTTCCTTACAATTGAGTTCCCACTCTGAATCACCCACAAAACACACAGTCACTGCACTTTACATACGCTTTACAGTATATGCTGTGGAGCTCTTTGGGACGTCCTGGCATGAAAGTGCTAGACCAAATGTAAGGATTATTGTTATTCTTAAGGAGGAAGGAGAATTGTTGGGTCTGCCTGGTTGACAGGAGCAATGTCAGGTCCAAGGAATCCCCCACATTTCCTGCTCTTATGACCGGCCACAAGAAAGTGCAGCGTGGCCGAGGGATGTAATGCAACTCTTCCTCTATCTTTGGCCCACAAAATATACAGTCAATTCACTTTACTGCATATTTTGTGAAGCACCTGAGACGTCTCGAATATCTATTAAGGCGCGATATCAAATGCAAGGATGTTTATTATTATTATTGTTGTCACTCACTGTGAGAGTGAATTTGTTGGTGGATAAATGTGCAGGATTGTACCCAGTTAATATGATCCAACTGACATGTTACCAGCAACCTGCTAACCTGATTCTAACAAAGCTGATTGGACACACAGTATTTATTACTGCGTTCTACCTTGACTTGACTATGACGGAGGCAAGTCAAGGAGTTTGGGTTTATCCTTGGCACTGACAGCACCGTCCTCGATGTAGTGGCTTGCCGCCACCAAAAGCCCTTGAATTAGTGCCATCTGTCAGACAGACAGGTCTGCCTGTCCCGCCGACCTGCTCGGGGAAGTGAGACCGCAAACAGACACTTGCTGATTGTTTGGCTACAAGCCCTTTTCGGGGACTTGCCCAGGAGCTGTGACTCATTCAGTGATCTCATCACAGTTACCAGCCAGAGATAGAGAGAGACAGGGACAGAGTGGCTGACTTGTAGCAGCCTCAGCAAATATTCTGGCTTGTCTGGGAAACCATCTCACACTGGGAGAAGGAGACAGAGGAGAGGGGCAGAGAGATACACAGCCTCCTTCTACCCCACCCACATACACACACACACACACAGGCAGATTAACACACACGTTTATATATATATATATATATACATATATACCTTGGAGTGGGAGAGAGACATAGACAGGGAAGGGCGTGGGGCAGAGACCAGAATGATTTGCTGAGGCTGTGACTGGGATTCAGCTACACATTCGTTCCTTGGGCAGATGTGTGTGCCCAGTGCTGATCCCTGCACACTGCCCTGAGGACCTGGACCTGATTCCCAGGTGCTGCTGTTGGTCTGGGTTTTTCCTCCCTGTTCACTGCTGTCCCTTTGCTGGTTTCTGTGCTGTGTGTGAACCCAGTCAGGCGTTCCCTGCAGTATGTCCTTGCTTCGACCTCCCACCCTGTGTGTGTTTGTGTGTGTGTGGCTTCGGGCCACTCCCTCTCCACACAAGGTCATTGGCACCATGTGTAGCACAGGGCGGGGGCTGTGTGTGTAGGGAAGCCAATGGGAGACATAAGGTTGGTTATACCTGCCCAAAACTCATTAAAGGATAAGGCGGAAACCAGCTCACACATCAGTCCTGGGAGAGGGAGAGAGGGAGAGAGAGAGGAGTGGGGAAGGGAGACACACAAACAGGTATAGGAGGGGAAAGGACAGACAGACAGACACCTGCAACTCAACACACACACACACACACCTTGAAGTGGGAGAGAGACATAGACAGGGAAAGGAAGGAGGGATAGACAGGAATAAACACGCGAGAGAAGCGGAACACATAGTCAAGGCTCACAGGGCAGGGGAGAGAGTCACTGAGGGAAAGAGAGAGCACCCAATCCAAGGGAGTGACCGCGAACAACAACTTGCATTTATATAACGCCCTTCACGCAGGGTAGTGTCTCTTAAGTGCTTACGTACCCTGGGAACATGGTGCAGGGGGGCGAGGAGAAAGCTATCGCCTCTCGCCCTGGCCCAGTCACGGCAGCCACCACCACAGCAGGTGAGAGGAATGAGGAGGGGGAGCCGGCCTGACCGGGGTGGGGGCAAACCGGGGTGGGGGGGGGTGTGGGTGGGCGGGGAACGAGGAGCGTAATGTGCAGAGCTGGTGAGGATCACGCTTGGGAGACGGTCATTGTTTCTGTCCATGTCCGTGTGCAGTTTTCTGCTGAGGATTGAACACTGACATCTGGACTGGGATTACCATAAACAAGATTTTGGGACGTGCACAGTCGATAGGAAACTTGTCAAATGAGTTTTAAGACCTGATAACCTATTCTCCAGAGACTGCGGCCGAACCGGTATTGGGTCTCGGGTCGGTTGGTGATGGGGAGGGAGGGTGGGGAATGTGTTCCTGGGGCTGTGGCAGTGAGATTAAAGGACGTGGGGTGCCGTGTGGACTTTTCACGGCAGCTAATCTGCTCTACAGGAGCTGGGAGTGGCACTGGGTGGAGAGAGGAAGATTCTGCCCCCCGGCACACTCGGCTTTGCTATCTATCAGAAAAATGTTTCTTTTAAGCAGTGGTGCAGCTTGTCAGTGGAAGGCTGTGCAATGCTGCTCAAACTGAAGTTAAAACAGTTTTATTCTGAGGAGCATGGAGGCTGAACATTCTAGTTGCTCGCTGTAAGCTTCCGGCTCCTGGACCTACTGGTTGGGGGTGGATCACAGTTCTGTAGGTCGCGTCCCCTGGTTTCTCACCCAAGTAGATACTCTTTATGTGCGATATTTCGTGCTGCAGCCCTGTAGCGTATTGATTAGAGCACTCGCCTCGCAAATGTGAAGGCCCGAGTTTGATTCATGGGCAGGCCAAAACCTTAGGCAAGTTTCCTTATTCCACAAGCCTAGCAATAAGTAGCACGATGTGCCTCCAGTTACCTGGTTGTTAGTCGATTGGCGTTCTGAGGGTAATAAATAATAAAAAAAAATTTGTTCACTCAGTCCACAACTGTTTGTGGGACACTGCTGCGTGCAACTGGCTGCTAAGTTTTTCCCACACAGTACATTCTGTGAAGCACTTTAAGACGTCTCAACGATGTGATAAGGCGCTATATCAAGTGTAAGGATTATTATATTGTTATGGGACACCTAAGAAGGAATCGCTGTCACACTTTAATGGGGGAACGAAACCGGGTAATTGGAGGCACATCGCGCTGACCCACAGGAGCTCTGCTTAGGAGGGGACCTGCTGTGGGTCGATGGGAAGGAACACCATTAGTGAATAGCGTATTTTCTGGGCAGTGAGCGTGGGCTGGTGATTCAGCCGTGGGGGCATCGCTGCGGAGTCTGACTCTGCCCTTTTCCGATGTTAATTTGTGTTCCGTGGGCACCAGTGAGGCATCAGGAATGGGAACCCAGCTTATTGCAGTGGTACTTGTACCGACCTGGATGTGATCTGCTGACTCCTCACAGACTGGGAACAAACGCTTATGCAACTCTCTGACAAACCCCAGCCCCACTCAATGTTGTCACCAACACCTGTTCTGTGAAAGCAACGTGGAAGTCTCCTGTGGGTGCAGCAGAAGGTTCTGGAATTACAAGTTCGCTGTCATTAAGCTCCGGCGTGACTCCTGGACGATTGTCTGCACAGCTGCCAACACCATTTGACACAAAGTATTTCACACTCCACTCTTGGTCAAGTTCAGTGCCCTTTACTATAATAATAATAATCCTCGCACTCACTATAGTTCCTTCCACGTCGGGAAGGCTTCCAAAAGAGCTTCTCAGGACCTCCTGTGAAGTAAGGTGACCACACATGTATTTTAAGTGAACGCAGCAGCCAATCAAAGACAGCAATGTGCCATAAACAGCCATGAAGTGAATGAGCAATTTTATTTGGGGGCCTGTTGGCCAGAAAACAAGAAACTTGCTTCTCTTTTTAAGTCGTGTCCGGGATCTTTAACATCCACCTGAACAAGCGGATACGACTTCATTTCAACATCTGATCTCATCCGAAGGTCACCACCTCCGACAGTACAGCCACGGGACTGGTTGGAGTATCATCTTATACTATGTGAGTTCAAGCCCCCACACGGAGCTTGAACCCAAAACCTTTTTGGCTCAGAGGTGAGACTGCTACTAACTGAGCCAGGCTGACAGTTGTAAAGGAACAGATCTCTTATTGGTGTCATTTTAATATTTTCCATTCTACCTTTTGGGTTAAAGGCCCATTTGCTAAAATGCATCTTTGTTATTGCTTCCCTCCCAAGAAAGTTTGGAAGAAGTTGACTTGACACCTTACCGTCAATCCCTTTGAGGAATCTCAACAATGTGATAAGGGCACTATATCAAATGCAAGGAT
Source organism: Callorhinchus milii (assembly GCF_018977255.1). Classification (NCBI taxonomy): domain Eukaryota; kingdom Metazoa; phylum Chordata; class Chondrichthyes; order Chimaeriformes; family Callorhinchidae; genus Callorhinchus; species Callorhinchus milii. Next base: position 9,530,968 of record NW_024704749.1, on the reverse strand, counting down.
TATTATTATAAGATCCAATTGTCCTTCTCTCCTTGCCTTCAAAACCCTCTTAAAAATAACAGCTGCCTTTGGTCAACAGTTAACTTCTTGTTCTCCTTGTGTGGTGCTCATCATTATTTCTGTGAAGCACTTTCAGACGACGCCCTGTGTGACAAGTACTACATAAGTACAGATTAGAGTTGCCACCCTACGTGTCAGCTGCTGGTGGTCACTGTGGATGGCTTTCCGCATTGTCAGCTCCATGCTTCTGATGTACTCTCAAGAGTCACTTCCTAGCTTTTGAGCTGCACCCAGGGTGGGGTGAGGAGGCTCCTGTGAACCATGTTGCCTTGGGGAAGTTTCACTTGTGTCATTGGATCCCTGGGTTGTGTTTTGGCACTTGATACCAGGAGCTGAATTGGAAGAATCCCACGCATTTTCTACCATGTAGCTAGAGTGTACTGCGCTGTGACTAGGTGCTGGGAGCAATCAGCCTGGCTGAATGTGCACAGTCGTGTTGCTGCCTGTACTGCAGTGCGTCAGTATCGTGCTGGATGAAGAGCTGTCACACTCTTGGTGGGGCCATCAAGTTAGTTGCTGGCAAGAGACCAGGAACTTTCATTCAGTGCTCTCTGTCTTTGCTTCAGACTTTTAACGCCGGTTCTGCAGTGCTCCACGAATATAAAGATCCCTCAAAGAAGAGAGCCCGAGCCAACAATAATATAACAAGACTTTGCTATATGCAAATTGGCTGCTCCATTTACTTACAGTACATTTGAGTGAGACCTGTACACAAACAAGTGTTTACAGCCACCCACCCAAACAGTGTGAGAGGAGTGCCTCTGTTCTTGGCACCATTATGGAGGAAAAAGCTTTAGAAACCATGAAAATATGCCTCAAATGGGGGAGCGGGGGAATTGTTTGGGATGAAAACCTGAGGATGAAGCCAATGTGAAGCTTTAAATGGAGTGAACTGGTCATGTGACTCATATTGGATGCAGTGCCTAAAGCACCTCAAAGAACTTCACAGGGACAGATATTTGATGGTAGTCACGTTATAGTGACCGTAATTGATGGTAGTCACTTCATGGTGACTGTATTTTTAGGCAGCCAATTGCTCATAGTCAGGTCCCACAAACAACCATCAAGTGAATGATCAATATCAAGAGTATTGTTGACCAAGGCACTGAGAGTAACTCTCTTCCTTTTCAAATACCGTTGTGGGATCTTGAATATCCACCTGAATAAGAAGAATCGACCTTGGTTTTAACATCTCATCTGAAGAATGGCACCACTGACAATGCAGCACTCCTTCTGGATGACACTGGAGTATCAGCCTGGACCCGTGAACTCAAACACCCCAATGTATGACTTGAACCCACAACTGTCTGACCCAATGGCCCGAGTACGATAAACTGAGCCAAGTTGACACCTTGGATAAATAGTGACCCCCAAACTCTCATCAGGTGTGGGGAGGGAGAGGCGTTGGCAGGAGATGTGGAAGGGATGGTGTTGGGGACAATAAGGTGCTAAGCTCACGGTTGCTGGGCTCAGTTTGCTGAAGGTTGTGTTTGTGTGTTTGGTGCAGACTCGAAGGCTGAGCGAGTCGCATTGAATGGCAGGAAAAGGGAGGAGATTCCATCTGTGAATGGCCAGGTCATGAAGCCTGATGGTGAGGAAGTAATTCCTGATCAGGATCTACTGAACATCAAAATACAGGTGACGGGAAGTGATGCGTTTGACTTGCAGGTAAGTGTCGTCACCATAACCGTTGAAGCTCCTTTCGCATGGAGTTGGGTGAGGAAATGGTAATTGGTATGGCTGACCTTCAACCCCTGTGCTCCTTTGCAAGGTGTCCCCCCAGGAACTGGTGCAAGAGATTATCCAGGTGCTGATGGACAGAGAGGACACGTGTCATCGCACCTGCTTCTCGCTGCAGCACAGGGGCAACATCCTGGACAACTTCTCTGAGCTGAGCAGCGTGAAGGGGCTGGGGGACGGATCGGTCCTCAAAGTGGTGGAAGGTGAGGCCTCTGGAGTCTCCTTTACTGACAGCAACTTTAGTGGCCAAAGGATGAATTTATGTACCTTCCCTCTGGGGTTACAGCAGTTTGAAGATGAACTCATGTCCGTTCCGGCATAAAGTTCTTGCTATTTTTTTTCCCCCTCCCAGAGCCTTACACTGCGCGAGAAGCTCGGATTCACATCCGCCATATCAGGATCTGCTGAAGAGTCTGGATCTGGCTGATGCCTACAATGGCATGAACTGCAACTCCCTGTCCTTCCTCACTGAGGTCTCAGAGGGTGATGCTGCAGGTAGGAGCTGGATAGGTGCCCGGTAGCTTTGTGGTTAGAGCATTCGGCTGCCGTGTTTCGCCCAGAAAATATGCAGTTGATTTACTTTACATTACTTTAGATTCTGTGAAGCGCTTTGAGACATCTCAACAGTTTTATAAGGCGCTGTAGCAAACGCTAGGTTTATTATTATTGTTAAGAGAAGGAGGAGAAACGTTTCAACACAGTTTTTTCCAGGTGAATCAATTTCTGGGAACAATGGAAAGAAGAAAAGACGTTCAGTTTCGGATCAGATATTTGATGCCGTTGACTGTTCCCCACCAGAGTATATCCTACCGGGATCCAAGGATCGGCTTCTGTCCCCTCTTCAGCCACCAGTCCTGGATAACAAGGTGCATGACGAGGAATCCCCGGCCTGATGTGTGGCAATGAACCTTTGTAATGTCACTGTCTGCTTGGAATGTCTGGTTAGCATGGGTGGGGTGGGGATCAATGATATATGTGGAGGGACAGAGGGGCTGAACTTTCAGCCCTGGACTTGTGCTGGAAGCACCCAGTATCCCCTCAGTCTTTGTAAAGCGTATTGAGGCTTTCCCAACATGAATGCGCTGCTGCGTAAGTGTAAGTTGTTTTGATGTATCAGGAGCTATCAAATGGTCTCTTTCTAACTTCACTTTCTAGCAGGAAATCTGGAAACCTTCCCGGGCTCAGGTTAAGCGTGGCTCTTCTGAGTTTAATTAAAACATCACAATTCAGCCCAGTTTGTTTGAGATCAGGTGTCAGACTGACTACCCGGAGAAATAAACCAGTGTATGTGGTCGCTGGTTATGTGGCATTGATCAAAGTTTTGATCCAGTTATTTTACTGAATATGTTGATTCCCTTCACTGTGGGTGGCCTGGGGGGAGGGAGTAGGAGCACGAGTATAGGAGTGGGCAGGAGCTTGGGTTTCCCATGTCGGGCTCTCACTAACACATGTCTCTCTATAGTCTGTGCAGTGCCTGAAAGCTCTGATGCTAAGTGGTTGGAACCCTCCCCCTGGGAACCGCCGGATGCATGGGGACCTGATGTACTTGTACGTCATCACCATGGAGAAGCGGCATGTCAGCTTGACCGCCTCCACTCGTGGCTTCTACATCAACCAGTGAGTGACACCCACAGGCAGCACTGTGGGGGGGGGGCGCGCGTTGAGGGAGATTGAGGCTCCAGAATGGTTCAGAGAATGGTGTATTGGGGATCTGGGAAATTCTGTGGTTCGGACACGTTCTTATGGTTTAGACATTAGGGAAAATAACACTGTCTGACCATGGACCATTCACTCTGAGACCCTAAGTAAGTCCAGCACTCTCTGATTACCCTACCACCCCATGATCATCTCATCCCAGACACAGGGAGTTTTAATGTATAGGTGTATAGGTGGATCCCCGGTTTGTTCTGTGAGAGTTGCCCGGCTCATCAATTATGTCATTTAAGAAAGAACAAAAGAAGAACCTGAATTTTGTGAAAGTACAAAAGCCACTCTCTTGTTGCTTAGTGACTGAGCACAGAGACCACGCCCGAGGCTGGGAAACCTGAAAGATCCAACTGGCTTGTAGGTTTTTCAGCTAGTTTACCAGTGCCATGTGGTGTCTGGTCTTGTTGCCATGTTGTGCCGTGTGTCTGGTGTGTGCTGTGCCCCAAACAGATGTAGATTCCAACCTCAGTGATCAGCCTCTGGAAATAGTGCTATGCAGCAGGTAGCGATGAAAGCTGATAGCTGTAGGGCTCTCATTCCGGATCTCAGTGTAGAAGCTCCTCTCCTGCCTTTGTCCAGATCCACGATGGACGTGTTTAACCCGAAGCCGGCCAGCCCGAGCCTGCTGTGCCACTCGCTGGTGGAGCTGCTCAGCCAGATCAGCCCCGCCTTCAAAAAGAACTTCACAGCTTTGCAGAAGAAAAGGTAAGACTGGAGGCTTCCGGGGGACTGGTGGAGGCGGACGATGCTGGCCCGGCTGCGGTGCGTGGACGGGTGGGTGGGTGGGTGATTGAGGGATGTCAGGCTGAACCTGTGCTGATTGTGCTGTGCACCTTGCTGGCAGAGTGCAGTGCCACCCGCTGAAGCGGATCGCCACCCCCTACCAGCTGTACAGCTGGACCACACCCCACTCCGAGCACACCATCGACTGTGTGCGGGCAGAGGATGCCTTCACCTCCCGGCTCGGCTATGAGGAGCACATTCCCGGCCAGGTGAGGGGGCGTGGCGGCGCTGAGAGAGAATAAAATAAACCATTTGAAATAGTCGGGTGGGGGCCGGGTGCGAGGAGTGGGGTGACGGCGCGAGGGCGGGCGGGGGGGGGTGGTTCAGTGCGAGCGGCGATGACGTTGACACTGCTGTTACTTTTGTTCCCTGGCAGACGCGGGACTGGAATGAGGAGTTACAGACGACGCGAGAGTTGCCCCGTGAGGTTCTGACCCAGCGGCTGCAGAGGGAACGCGCCATGTTTAAGGTGTGGAATGGTAGTTACACCCCTCCCAATGAGCAGCCAGTCAATCAGTGTTGTCAGCCTGAGGAAGGGAGGGAGGGAGGCTATTGTGTTTGGCCTAGAAATGCAATCACTACACAAAACAGTAGTTGGTGACCCTGTGTTGCAGGTGAACAGTGACTTTGTTGCTGCCGCCACGCGGGGAGCGATGGCCATCATCGATGGGAACGTCATGGCCATCAACCCGGGCGAGGAGGTCAAGATGCAGATGTTCATCTGGAACAGCATCTTCTTCAGTCTGGGCTTTGACGTGCGTGACCACTACAAGGACTTCGGCGGCGATTGTGCCGCGTACGTAGCCTCGGGCCATGATCTGAAGGGGGTGCGAGCGTTCAGCTTGGAGGACACCTCGGGTCTGTACACGCTGGGCACCGTGGTGCTGGATTACCGGGGATACCGGGTCACGGCACAGTCCATCATCCCGGGAATTCTGGAACGGGAGCAGGAGCAAAGTGTGGTGTATGGATCCGTAGACTTCGGGAAGACAGTGATGTCCAACCATCAGTACGTGGACTTGCTGTTGAAGAGCGCCAAGGCGCTGTGTGTCCAGAAACACCTGGTGCTGAACGAACACGACCAGCCCGTGCTCCTCTGCTCCTCGGTCGAGTGTAAAGGGATTGTGGGAAACGACGGCCGCTTCTACATCCTGGACTTGCTCCGCACTTTCCCGCCTGACCTGAACTTCCTGCCCGTGGAGGGCGAGGAGATGCCGGAGGAGTGCCGGAGATGGGGCTTCCCCAGGCAGTACCGACACAAGCTGTGCAGCTTCCGGCCGGAGCTGCTCGAGAGATTCGTCCAACACAAGTAAGGACGGCGACCTGAGAACATCACAGCCGGTGTGCAAAGGAGTAGGGAAAGGGTTACATAAACAGCTACTCGGTGGAGTCCCGTAGTTCAGTGGTTAGCGCGCTCACTGCACAAACGAGAGGACCCGGGTTCAATTCCCGGGTGGGGTGAAACCTAAACCAAGTTTCCTTAACTCCACACGCTTCTACAGTAAGCCTATGCCCCCTCCCTTGTGAGGTTGCTGCCTATGCTCCCCCTCCCCCCAGTTTCCCGGTCATCACCTGTAGCATTTCGCTTCTGTGTCTCGTGCTTTAGATACACACTTTTTACGAAACTGGTGAAGGAGAAAATGAAGGAAAGTGATTCGATGCAGAACGGCCAGGAGGAGGGGGACAGCGAGACTGATGGTAAGGTGTGGGGGGGGTTGTTGTGGTGTTTGGGAGTTGTGTTGTGGGGAGGGGGTTATGGAGCGTATCTGTGTGTGTGTGTTAGGATGTGCGGGTCTGGATCAGATATCAACCAAACAAATTCCAATTGGCAGAATGTTGGAATCTGGGATCATGAACAGTCGGACACTGTAGAATTGTGTTGAATTCTGAACAAGAGAACAACAGGTGGTGGCGGGGGGGGAGGAGGGAAGAGAAGGGTTTGGATGAGTAAAACCACAAAAGTCTCTGCTCTCTGCCAGTGAGTGTGTGGGGTTTAGCTGTGTGTGTGAGGGGCGGAGGTTGTGGTGTGTGCGTGTGGACGACTCGGTGTGCTAGTGTTTGTGATGTGATGGAGCACGGTGACTGCCCGCTGGGCCTTATTTATAAATCATTTTTGTTCTTTCACGTGATGCAGAGAAATGCAGTGCACTGAAGGCAGCGTGTCGTGCTGTGGGCTCCGTCAATGACGTTGTCTTTGACATTCGCTTCAACCCCAACATGTATTCCTCAGGTAACAAGGCAGCAGGCAGTGGGGATATGACAAAGCGCTGTGTCAAACTCCAGGATTAACAGATAAACAGATCATCTAAGTCTCTGCTGCCCACATCTGCACCTGTACAGAACTCCGCAAACTCATCACCTACAGTCCTGTCAGTCTCTCAGCGGAGAAAAATCCTCACCCTCGCCTACAATTCCATTCACCACCCTACCTCCTTCTCTCGTCCCCTCCGCTCAGCTTACTCAAATCGAACAAGACTATGCAATGGCTCCATGAGGCATAATGTGTAGATTGATGCAGTCAGTACGTGAGGTCAGAAGGTGCTGATGTGAACCAAGCAGGAAAGCTATTTTGGAGACATTCAACTGGAGAAAGTTAGAGCTCATCCAGGAAGTGATGTCCGACAATCGGCAATTAGTCAGAACAGCAGTGGTCCTGGAATTGAGGGTATGGAAGAGAGATAGAGTTGGGTGTCAACTGCATGCATGTGGGAGTTAATCCCATACCATAAAGGGGAGTTTAGAGACATTAAGGAGGAAACTTTTAGGGGAATGTGTGGGACCCGGAGCTGGGCCGACTAATCCACTTTACTCGGGGCTGGTGCAATGGGTGTCAGTGACAGACATGTACAGACAAGCTCTGAATTTAGGAACGTGCAGAACTTTTGTACGTTGCTAAATTCGCTCTTGATTCGAAAGCTCTTTTCCGGCAGTCACTGTCCCAAGTGACTGTCCTTCACGTGTGAGCTTGGACAGCGATTGTTGGCAGATACAGCACTTGAGCCCTGGAAGGTGGTTAAGGGGCGAGTTCCAACGGTGTCTGTCCTTGCACCATCTGGTCACGCCAATGTTCCAGATCTTAATAGGAATTTGTGAAATAACATCAAGACTGAATTTGGTGCGGTGTGGGTGCTGAAGGCAGGTGTGTGGGCTGGTGCCATGGGAATGTGTGGTGCTGGTGTAGCGGGGCTGTAACCGAACGGGATTTGTTTGCAGGTGTGAGATTCCACGAGTTGGAGAACGAGGCGATTGTGATCCAGAAGCGTTTGCTCAGAGACGCTGCAGCCTTCCTGGTGGCAGAGCAGATCCCCAGCTTCGTACGTCATTGTTTGTTTTTTTGTGAACTCGGCGGGGGAGGGTGGGGGGGTGTGGGCAAGGCTGTGCGTGTGTGTGGGGGGGGGAGGGGAGGTGTTGCCTGGTGGGGTGGATCGCCAGTGTACCACGCGGTGGGGTGGGGGCCAGGGCAAGGGCTGACTCACCAAAAGAGAATGAAGTCGAGAACTGGAGAGAGAGAGAATGAGGTTTTAATGTGTAAAGTAGGGTCTGAGCTCTCTTCCCCGATCTCCAGATCACAGACTGCCTGAGGCACAAGGTTGTGCCGGCCGACGGAGTGACCATGACGGACGCCTTACACCGGCGCGGGATCAATATCCGATACATCGGCACCATAGCGCAGCTGGTCAGTCAATCAGAGGAGAGGCAACGACTGGATCACATTATGGTGAGTCGTGTGGGTACTGGCCCCGGCTGGGCTTTGTTATTATTGCCCGCACACCTCGAGTTTCCGGTTTGAACCTTTGAGCAGATTTCCATATGCTGAAACGCTGAACGTTTGTTGTCTGTCGACAGAGGCTGCTGGTCAGTGAGGTCATCACCCGGGCTGCCACTCACATCCTCACCACCTACCTCCAGGTAACCTCTCTTCCCCTTGCGTTACCCCCCCACCCACCGCACCCCAAACCTCAAGTTGGGACTTTGAGCTCATATCATAGTCAAGGTTGGCATTCCAGCGCAACGCTGGGGGAGCGTTGTATTGTCTGAGGTGCCATCCTTTAGATGAGATACAAAATCGAGGTCTGAAATGCTTGGTCAAGTCTTAAAAATGTAATGAGCTACAGCAAACGTAAGGATTATTACTAGATTCTCTCGCCAAGCAGGCAGAGGTAGGACAGTGCCACATGGTGGTGGGCTATAGCATTGTGGCTGTTGTCTCCATGTTGGAAGGATTTTGTTTTCTCTTTCCCCAGGGCGTGGAGATGTCAGGGCTGTCATCTGCGGTCAGTCGCTTCCTGAACTGTCTGCTCAGCTCCTACCCCAATCCCGTCGCCCACTTGCCCCCCGATGAACTTGTGTCTCGCAGGAAAAAGAGCAAGCGGAAGCTGCGGAGCCCTGGGGCGGTTGACACAGCTTGGAGCAGCCTGGCGCCCTGTGAGCTGTGGAGGCACATAAACAGCGAGGCCAGTGAGTGCTTCAACTACACACTGGCATGGTAGGTCCTGGCTCGAGTCACATTTTCCCTTGGTTTTCCACCGCCCCCCGTCCCCCCATGCCCTTACACGTATCCTCCACCCTTTTCATCACCCACTCTGAACCTCCAACAACAACAACTTGCACTTATATAGCGCCTTCCAAGCACTTGGTCACGGCACTGTGAAAGGCACATTTTCCTGTGAGGCACAGAGATTCTAGTGGAGTGTTGAGTGGGGCACTCCCATTGCTTTTGGTGCCGTCTGAATGAGACATCAAACTTCGGTCCTGTCCACCTATTTGGGTGGACGTTAAAGTTCACATGGTGCTATTTGAAAAGAGAAGGGAATTTAACAATGTCTTGGCCAGCAGTACTTCTCATAAAATTAATCATTCATTTCATGGCTGATTGTAGGACTACACTTTTGACAATTGTCTGCGAAGCCTTTTCAACACTGTAGGGGTTGCTTCAAATACAAGGCTTATTTCCCTTTCTCTGCTGCCTGCTGATGATGATGTTGGTGTTTCAGTGATGGGATCGATCAGGCTGTTGAGCGGTTCGGATTCCAGAAGGTGTCTCTTCTCCGGGAATTCTGTATTAAGGCTGGAATCCAGGTGCTGCCCTTCAGAACACAAACACAGAGATGCACAGATATAAACAAACATATGCACTCGCGTACACACACAGCGGGCACAGACACACATGCGCACACATGCCCACACAGCGGAACATATAATATATATATACACGCGCGCACATACACACACACACACACACACATACACTAGCAGAAACATGCTGGCAGAAAACAGACACGTATTTGCACACAGTTACAACAACCAGGGCAGAAATGTGCATATGCACACACAAATACACACACACCGAAATGCAGAAACGTGCACACCACGCAGCCATTTGCTGCTGTCCATTCCTTGCTCATTCCTCTCTTGGAAACCTTCAGATTCTGCTGCGAGACTACAGCTTTGACAGCCGCCACAAGCCAACCTTCACAGAGGAAGACGTCCTTAACATCTTCCCCGTGGCCAAGCACGTCAGCGTGAGGGCCACGGATGGCGAGCGCATTTATCAGAGCGCAAAAGAGAAGGTGGAGAAAGGTGGGTAACCTCCCGTGAGCAGGGTGTCAGAGACGGGCTGCTCCCAGCCAGTGTCAACCCAGTGATTGAGGAGCTCGTATGGCTCAGTTACACCTCCCGAGTTCACCTATTTTAGACCATGTCTGGGAAAGCAGTTTGTGGGACATTGCTGTGCTCAAACCGGCTGCTGCATTCACCTGTAAAATACCAGTCACTACACTTCACAGTAAATACTATGAAGAGCTTTGAGATGTTCTCCCAACATGAAAGGCACTGTATCAAATGCAAGTCTTGTAATTATTAGTAATATAATTAGTCATATGTTTATTATTATAATTAGTCGTATATTTATTATAATTAGTAGTATATTTATTATAATTAGTAGTATATTATTGTAATAAGTATATTTATTATAATTAGTATATTATAATTAGTATATTTATTATAATTAGTAGTATATTTATTATAATTAGTAGTATATTTATTATAATCCTGACCACTTGTGGTTTTGTTCTTACAACTTACATTTATATAGCGCCTCTCACATTGGAGCAGCCTCCCAGAGCTTGTTCCCTCACACACTGACCGCAAGCGTTTCTCTGTTTACAGGCAATCTCACAGAAGGCTTTGAGCTGCTGACTGAAGCTTTGAATCAGTTTAACAATGTGTACGGAGCCATGCACCCGGACATGTGTGATGCTCTACACCTACTCGCCCGGCTCCGCTACCTGAAGGGAGACGTTTCCGAGGTGAGGCCTCGCCTGAGACACTGGGTAGCTTGGAGTGTCTAGGTCTCCCTGACGAATGACCGCGACAGATTCTTAACTTCCCCTCCCCGAGAGTCTTGCTCAGCAGCCCAGGCCGCCTGTTACACGAGTTCTGTGTGTCGATTCCATGTATTGAGGGAAATGTTTGTACTGTTTAGGATTTGATGGCCTCTCCACACACACATACACACATCTCCCCAAAAACCTTGATAGCTGCTTCTCCGTAGGAAGCGAATCTCTGTGCTGTATATTGTGCTGTACAAACCTTTGCTCTTGTGTCTACACAGGCTGTGAACCACCAACAGAAAACTGTGATCATGAGCGAGCGAACCCGGGGCTTTGACCATCCAAGGACCACCCAGGAATACGTGAGTCTCTCCCACTCTCATTCCGTTCTTACATTCCAAGTTTTCCGGTTCATCCCTCGCGTATAAACACTCGTGTCAGTGGGATCGGTTTGTCTGGTCGACTCGGTTAATCCGTCCATCACTGAGGTCTTGTGTTCCGTTGCTCAGTCACTGCTGACCACGCTCCTCTCTTCACAGATCAGCCTGGCTCTGTACTCCTTCGCCAACAGCCAGGTGTGTGTGGCTCTCAAGCTGCTGTACCGTGCTCGCTACCTGACGCTCACCGTGAGTGGAGAGGACCACCCTGCCATGGCAGTGCTGGATGTAAGTGTTTAACTGTTGGCTTTAAATGTATGTGTGGACAGGGTGGGGCGTCAGGATGTGTGTGTGCGCGCATGTGTCTGTGCATTGTGTATGTGTGTGTGTACATGGGGAGATCTTTGCAGTATGTTTGTGCATGTGAAAACTGTTTGTGGTGTCAGTGGGTGTTTCGCTGTCTGACTTCTGGAGGAAGATCTAATTCACTATGTCTTGTGCCCACAGAGCAGCATCGGGCTGGTACTGCAGGCTGTGCTGGAGTGTGATCTCGCTCTTCGGTTCCTGCAGAAAGCTCTCGAGATAAACCTCAAGTATTTCGGGCTCCAGTCGCTGCAGACTGCGCTCAGGTACCATCGTCAACCTCCCCTCCTCCCCCACCTTCTTCAAAACCCCTCCCTTCCCCCCGACTGTCACCCCTCCCTCCAGGTGCTGCAGTCTGTACTCTCAGGCCGTGTAGTGTAGTCTGTGGATTGTGTTTTACAGCCAATCAGTTGGATTCTGCTTCTGTCTAATGAGTTTTCTCTTGCACTGACCAGCTACCACCTCCTGGCTCAGGTGTGCGCCAGCAAAGCCGAGTTCCGCACAGCTATGCAGCACGAGAAGGAGACATACACCATCTACCGAGCCCAGGTCTGTGGAAGGGTAGACCGTCCAATATTTAATGGGAACTTGTATTTATGTAGTACCCCTCAAGCAGTGTAGCTTTAAGTGCTCTGGGACGCTACGCCACGTGGGGGGACGTTGTATAAATACAAGTTGTTGTTGACCGAACGCATCCGTTTCCTTGCAAACCAGCTCGGTGAGAGTCACCAGCAGACCAGAGTGAGCTCCGAGTTCCTGAAACACGTCACCCAGCAAGCAGTGAACCTACAGAGAACCATGAATGAGATCTACCAGAATGGTTCCGGCTCCAACACCAACACCAACCTCCCGCTGGTGCAGGTCAGTGTCAGAGCGAGGGCTGGCTACTCAGTGTTCTGTTCACAGAAGCGGCTGTACAGAGAGAAATCCTGGCTCCTCCAGCGACCGGGTTTCAGACACCCACATCACAGACTCTTGTCTAATTTGCTGCTTGTAGTTTCCAGTCGTCAGAGGTTAAACCAGAGGAGCAGAATGTGAGTAAAGGCATGAGCTCTTCACAGCCACATTGGCTCTTCGTTTTACATATCTTCACCCGGATAAAGACTGGATTGCATTTCAGGACTTGAGTGTTGAGCCTCATTAAGCGGAACGGAAACCTGAACCTTGGTTGTTATCGTGTGCACGGGGTAGGGGTAAAAGAGGGTCACAGTGATATTTTGGTGTTTGGAGTATTGGCTGCTGGCGCATTGTGTGTCACTAACACTCCATGGTTTGCTTTGCAGATCACCCCCCCGAGTATTGACACAATGCTGGAGCAGCTAAACACCATCAATGGAGTTTCCATCCTTCCCGTCAGGTAACCCTGCCCCAGAATATACCCCAAACCCTTCGCTGTAAACCTCTCTGATATTTGTGGAGTCCTGTAGTGGTTAGAGCACTCGCCTCGCAAACGAGAGGACACAGATTCGACTCCCGGGCAGGGTGTAACCTTGGGCAAGTTTCCTTACTCCACAAGCTTCTGTTTACCTAGCAGTAAGTAGGAACCTAGTTGTTCGTCAATTGGCAGATCGCTTTACCGGGATAATAATCCCTTCAAAATAAATAATTTGGTCACTCAATCCGCGATTGTTTGTGGGACAATGCTGTGCGCAATTGACTGCAGAGTTTCACCCCCAAAATAGTCAGTTAACTTTACAGTATATTCTCTATTCAGTATATTCGCTTTGAGACGTCTCAACATAAGACGCTATACCAAATGCAAGGATTATTATTCTATACCCCTCACTGTAACTCCAGGGAGAGAGTGCGCATCCCATCCCAATACACAGGTTTGTCAGTTTGCGAAATCCCTCCTTTGGCTGCTGATCTCACTGCTCTATTGTGTGTTTCAGTGATCCTGAAGCAGAAAGAAAATTCCAGTTGGAGAAAACGGCGCAGAGGATAAAACAGCTGATTCGGGCCGAGGCCGAGATGACCCAGCGACTGAAGGCTGCGGGTGCTAGTGGGACGAGCAGCTCGACAATGATCACGCAGATTGCAGCTCTGAGGGAGCTTGCTAATGGCACCAAAGCCCTCACTGAAAACCAGCCTTCAGCTGGCGGAGAGACCGGGGACGTAGCCAGTAGTGAGAGTGTGACTGGGAGCGTGGCCGTGAATGAGGCTATGGCTGGAGGCGTGGCCATGAGTGAGGGTGTGGTTGGGAGTGAGAGTGTGACTGGAGGCGTGGCTGTGAGTGAAGGTGTGGCTGTGAATGAGGGTGTGGCTGGAGGTGTGGCCGTGAGTGAGAGTGTGGCTGTGAGTGAGGGTTTGGCTGTAGGCATGGCCATAAGTAAGAGTGTGGCTGTGAGTGAGGGTGTGGCTGGTGGTGTGGCCATAAGTGAGGGTGTGGCTGGAGGTGTGGCTGTGAGTGAGGGTGTGGTTGGAGGTGTGGCCATGGGTGAGGGTGTGGCTGGAGGTGTGGCTGTGTGTGAGGGTGTGGCTGGAGGCGTGGCCATAAGTAAGGGTGTGGCTGTGAGTGAGGGTGTGGCTGGAGATGTGGCCATACGTGAGGGTGTGGCTGTGAGTGAGGGTGTGGCTGGAGATGTGGCCATACGTGAGGGTGTGGCTGGAGGTGTGGCAGTGAGTGAGGGTGTGGCTGTAGGTGTGGCTGAGAGCAAAGTTGAGTTGGGACAGAATGCTCTGTAACTTGGTGGCTTTAATTCTGAATGTGCTGCAATGGCTTCTGACAACACTTCATTGTTTGGAGAGTGGTTGAATTTGTATTGTGTGGGGTAACTAAGTGTTGACTTGACCTGGGTCTGGCAAGGGTGGCTTTTCTACTGTTGGAGGGAAAGGGGCAGATCCCTTCCCCTCTAGGTCTGTGCTTAGGTCGGGGTTGGCACATATTCCTCCCTATAACCCTCCACTGGGACCTGGCCTAACAAACAGCCCGTTGCTGACACCATTCGACCTCCATTAATTGTACCTTAATGTTTACAACTCGATGCTCTTATTTAGTTTCCAATTTGAAATGGTCGTGAGCTTTGGGTTATTTTACACTCACACACGCGCTTCACTGTAACATTCAAAAAACCTCACATTGTAACACTCAACAACTTGCATTTACGTAAAGGTAGTGTCTCAGAGCACTCCCACATACCCTTCCCTCACTGCCTTGTTTGCAGCTCCCTCACTGGTACAGCAACTGTATATAAGACACTAGTTTTCCTCACTCTCACTAGATAGTGATTCTCACATCTCACTGTTTGGTGTCAGTCTCGTGAGTGAACAAATGGAATCGTGCAGGCACGAGGAATCCCCATTTTTCACCTCATATTCCACCTGTTGTACCGGACCGGAGTCTGAGGCAGGGCAGGGAGGAGGCCTCCTCAAAACCTCACTCTTTCCACACCCTTTCCCGCTTGGAACTTTTTTTTTTCCGATTTATACCTTTTTTTGTAATGAAACTTTTATCCTGGTGATTGTTTCACTGGGTCATGATTGGGTCAAGCGCTCTGGGACGCTACCCTGCATGAGGCGCTGTTACGAATGGAAGTTGTTGTTGAGTTCTCTGTCTTCAAGGTTAAAAGCTGGTGAACAGCCAGATACTGAAGCTGTGAGTTGCTGGATCCCTGTCCCCCCACCATGACAAAAACAAGCAAGAGGATGGGGAAATTCAGCAAATGTGTGTGGAGTGAGTATTGACCTGCCTGCAGTCTGCCTCCGCTCAACAAACCACCCTTCTTCCTCTGCACTGGAAACTTTACTGTCCAAAACCTGCCACCAAGGCCGTGCTTACTGATGGCTGAGGGAGAGATCAGAAGCTACTATGAGACACTGGTGCAGGCTCACATCCCTTTGATTTACCCCCATCTAAACAAACACATCTTATTGCTCGGTCCTGACTGAACAAATGTACAAAAGTCCAACCGAATCATGTTTTCAAACTGGTTTTATTTTTCTGCGACTGTCCTCTTGCTGTGGCTGCAGGTTCTATAAGCCCAAGTGTGACTTTAGTTGTTTGTATCGAAAGTTTTCTCTGGAAGTTGTTTTTAACGCAGTATTGTATGGGTAATGGGTGTTCCTTTAATAAAAGGTGACAAACTGTCCAAATGCAGTCAATTCACTTTACAGTATAACCTGTGACACATCTCAAAGATGTGATAAGGCGTTACAGCAAATGCAAGATTATCATCATCAGCAATCTTCACTTCCTCAAACCCTGCAAAACCAGCCGCTCCCACAGCTTAACATCCAGGAGGATCCTCTGTGCAGCGGGTGGTGATCCCAAACCACGAGACACCCTCCGCTCCCTGTGTGTGTGAAAGGCTGAACCCAGCAGACACCCACACTGAACTTATTTAACTCCACTCTGGTCCGTCTCTGTGATCACGAGGTTCCGAATTATTTCCAGGTCCTCACACTCCTGGTACGTGGGTTCGGCAGGAACATCCCAGAATACTGGAGGTTTCACATTCAGTTTGTCCCTGGGAAAGTGATGAAGGGAAGTGTCGTTGAAGACATCCATGTACCTGGAGCTGGCAGGTAGAGCGCATTCTTCAGTTATGTCCAAAATCTGACAAGTGGGGGTTAAGAGTTTAATTCCCAAGTACCCACAATGTACAGAAATAGTCACATTGCAACACCCAAAGCAGGCAACACAGCATTTACCCAACCTTAACTGAAGATTTGCCCTGATGTGTGTGTGTGTAAATATATATATATATATATAATACACATATCTATACATATCCACCCTGGTTTGTACTGACTTTGGAGATGGATATGCTGCTGTTTTAAGTGCTCTAAGACCCTACCCACAAGCACTCTATAAATACAAATTGTTGTTGCCGAAATGAGGTGAGAGGAACGGAACAGAAGAGGTTTCTGTTCCCAATCCAGCTGGAATGTGCAAGATCGTTTATACTCTCAACTGCCAACTCTCCCTAAACTTAATGGTAATATTTCTCATCTCAATAGTTTTCTCTCACTTCACTGAAGGATACGTGTGCGATGCAGGTGTACTCGCTCTGCAGTGTCCGAGATGGCAATCTGTAAAACACAAACCCACGTCTGAGAAGAACGGTTGCCCCAAACGCACACCTACAAACCTGCAACAACATCCCCTGGGATTGACCGGAGCTGCTGCTCCTCTTACCTCTCTTCAATCCCTTTAAAACTGTTTCCAATCAGTGTGATCTGCGCCAACCGCCCTGGCGACCAGTTTCTCCACAGCAAGTTGTTGTACAGAGCTTTACCACAGTGAATCATGTAGAAGAGTGTGGGTCTGTCCACAGCTCGCTTCCCCTCCTGGTGAAACAAAAACTCCAGTAACCACAAGAAACTGAGCCAAGCTTCAGATCAGCTCACAGGTGAACAAGGGCATCACACAAAGGTAGAGGGACGGTTTCCTAAGACACTTACTCTGCTTTCAACAGTTCTTCCCAAATCCCTTTGCTTCATTTCTCCCTCTCTCTCACTTCAGGTCACTCTTATCTCTGACTGTGTCTATGGTAAATGTGCTCAAACTTTCCCTGTTTCATTCCTATTGTCATAAAGTGGTTCATCCTCAGTGAGACACTGTATAAGAGCAAGTGCTGACTATTGGGAACAAACTGCAGCTGGTCTCCCGAAGGAATAAACAAACTCCCGTCACCGAACTCTCACCTCGTTGTCTTTCAGCACTGTCATCCCGAGCTCCCTCAGGAATTCTCTCTCCCACTCACTGAACAAAGGATCAAAGAGAAGGCAGCGAGCTCTGGGGACCTGTCATACAGGAAAGTGCTGTTCAAAACTCAGTGTTTTCCAAACAAAACTACGACGACAGGAAGTGATGGGGTCAGATGGAGGAGCTCAGCACAGCCCAGCGTTCCTGTCAACAGCGGTCACCGAGCTTTATTGTGTTTGAAGAGATTGGTGCCCACCCCCGCACGCAGACTTGACGGCTGAATGGCTTGTTTCTGTCCTGTGGATTAGGGAGGTCAAGAGTACTTCATCAGGTTTCGGTCTTGTACTGGTCTGTATAAGACCTAAACGAGTACATCTTTCAGCTACAATGCGATGTGAGGCTTTTTGTTCTTGAAAGGGAATAACATGTTAACACTAACCCTTTATGGAGTGTTTCTACGGAGTGAGTGAGAACGGGGGCCCACTGCTGCAGCGTTGGTGATTTGACACCAGTGCCCTCCAGCGGTTGGGGGGGGTGGGGGGGGGGGGGGTTACCCACAGTGTGACAGAAACAAGCCATTCAAGTCCAGGTGAACCACTTAGTGCAATGCCACTCTCCTGCTTACTGCTTTGACGTCTCTCCTTTTCGACAATCTAATTCCCCTTCAAAAAAGAATTTCCGTTGCTTCCATGCAACATTTGCTGTCACAGGCCCGGTGCGAACGATGGTGTTTTGTCCTGAGTGCTCTCACCTGTAAGGACTCCAGGAGCAGGAGGAGCAGAGCGAGCTGATAGCGAGAGGTCACCGAGGTAGAGAAGTTTCCGATTCCGTAACACACGCAGTCCAGTGGGTCTCCCCCAGGCTCCACACTGTCCGTCTCCACATCCTGCGGCACAGGACAGACCAGGTGTGCGACTCCCCCACCAGCCTCAGGGCAGGGCCTGCTGCTCTCCAACCCGCCGAGATTCTCCCTCAAGCTTCTGCCGATGGTTTCTGAAACGCAGTTGCGGTCAGAAGGCGAGGGCTGACGGAAAACTCGAGGGGATGTCGAACCATTTTAGACGTGTTAACTTACCGAGGCAAGCTGCTCCGAACTCTGACCCCCGCAGCTCCTCCCTGCAGCACAGATTTCACAGGTCACGGTCAGTCGTCTTGAACTGTTCATCTTTGCAGCTGTCAGATGTGAGGGTAGCACCAGGTATCCTCCTCACCCAGCACACCCCACCATCCCTCCCCCACAGCGCTCCCCAGCACACCGTATCCTACTCATTTAATCCAATATGATATCGTGACACGAGTTTGGCAGGTTGACACCTCCACCCGAGAGAGCAGAGACTCCGTGCTCTCATTTGGGGTGGACAACCGCCCCCCCCCCCCCCCCCCGACTACTCACACAGATTCTTTTATTTTGCTTCGGATCCTCTGTCCCTCAAGCGCACTCAGCGACTCTGTCTCCAGCAGAATGGCCCTTGTGTCTTTGACGTTATCTTTTCTTTTCTTATTCATTCCCTTCTTCTTCTTCTTCTGGACAGTTCTCCATTCTCTCCCCTCCTCTGAGCAGACAGACATGTTACAGTCCCCGATTGATTGAGTCGGGGTTGGTTTCCCTGTTTCAGGGTAAAAATGGTTCTGTTTGGGACAGGACTGGGTCACACCAGATCCCCTTCGCTGTCTCCAGCAAACGCTCCAGGAGAGGATTCCTCAGTCAGTTAACACATCCGCATCAACGATGGGACCTTCAACACTTGTTTTCTCTTCTCTCCGTGTCCTCGTGTGTATGTGTCTCACTCTGTACGTCTGTGTCTGTCCCTCCCTGTACTTCTGTCTGTGTATGTGTGTCTGTCTGTCTCTCTCTCTCTAGTATGTGTGTGTGTGTGTCTCTTACTCCCTGTATCTGTCTGTCACTCTGTGTGTGTGGGTGTGTGTGTGTGTGTGGGTGTGTGTCACTCTGTGGGTGTGTGTCACTCTGTGTGTGTGTGTGTGTCACTCTGTGTGTGTGGGTGTGTGTCACTCTGTGTGTGTGGGTGTGTGTCTGTCACTGTGTGTGTGTGTGTGGGTGTGTGTCACTGTGTGTGTGTCACTGTGTGTGGGTGTGTGTCACTGTGTGTGTCACTGTGTGTGTGTGTGTGTGTCACTGTGTGTGTGTGTGTGGGTGTCACTGTGTGTGTGTGTGTGGGTGTCACTGTGTGTGTGTGTGTATGTGTCACTGTGGGTGTGTGTGTGTGTCACTGTGTGTGTGTGTGTGGGTGTCACTGTGTGTGTGTGTGTATGTGTCACTGTGGGTGTGTGTGTGGGTGTGTGTCACTGTGTGTGGGTGTGTCACTGTGTGTGTGTGTGTGTGTGTCACTGTGTGTGTCTGTCACTGTGTGTGTGTGTGTCACTGTGTGTGTGTGTGTGTGTGTCACTGTGTGTGTGTGTGTGTGTGTGTTGGTCACTGTGGGTGTGTGTGTGTCACTGTGTGTGTGTGTGTGTGTGTGTCACTGTGTGTGTGTGTGTGTGTCACTGTGTGTGTGTGTGTCACTGTGTGTGTGTGTGTGTGTGTCACGGTGTGTGTGTGGGTGTGTGTCCCTCTCCTGCCCCAGTGGTTGCCGCTGTGGTGCAGCACTCCCCGCGGTTCGGCTGCCGAGCGCTCAACTCTCGCCGACGGTTCCGGATCTCCGCTGTTGACCGCACAGTCCGGGGCCGTCGGTGCCGCGCGGTCGTCGGGGTCACCGCCGCGTCCGGTCCAGGCGGCTGGTGGTCAGGTCAGGAACACCGGATGGACGGCGGGTGCAGAGTCCCCCCAACGGCCGCCGCTCGCGGGCGGAACCTTTGTGCGGGGACCCGCCGCTCCCCCCGGGGACCCGGACCCGGACCGGGACCGGACCGGAACCCCCAACATGGCCGCCGCGGCTCATCGCTGTGTCTCCGGTTAACGTCGTCGTCGGAGAGATTCGACTTCGGTCGCGTTGAGAGAACAGCGCCGAGAGAACCGCACCGCGTCAGCGCTGAGTGAGTGACTGAGGGGGAGAGAGAGGGAGAGGGAGAGGGAGAGAGAGAAGAAAGAAACAGAGAGGAAGAGATAGAGAGAGAGAGAGAGAGAGGAAGAAATAGAGAGGAAGAGAGAGAGGAAGAGAGAGAGGAAGAGAGAGAGGAAGAAAGAAATAGAGAGAAAGAGAGGAAGAAAGAAATAGAGAGGAAGAGAGAGAGAGAGAAAGAGAGGAAGAAAGAAATAGAGAGAAAGAGAGAGAGAGAGAGGAAGAGAGGAAGAAAGAAATAGAGAGGAAGAGATAGAGAGAGAGAGAGAGAGAGGAAGAAATAGAGAGGAAGAGAGAGAGAGAGAAAGAGAGGAAGAAAGAAATAGAGAGAAAGAGAGAGAGAGGAAGAAAGAAATAGAGAGAAAGAGAGGAAGAAAGAAATAGAGAGAAAGAGAGAGAAAGAAAGAGAGGAAGAAAGAAATAGAGACAAAGAGAGAGAAAGAGAGGAAGAAAGAAATAGAGAGAAAGAGAGAGAGAGAAAGAGAGGAAGAAAGAAATAGAGAGGAAGAGAGAGAGAGAGAAAGAAAGAGAGAGAGGAAGAGAGAGAGAGAAAGAGAGGAAGAAAGAAATAGAGAGGAAGAGAGAGAGAGAGAAAGAGAGGAAGAAAGAAATAGAGAGAAAGAGAGAGAGAGAGAGGAAGAGAGGAAGAAAGAAATAGAGAGGAAGAGATAGAGAGAGAGAGAGAGAGAGGAAGAAATAGAGAGGAAGAGAGAGAGAGAGAAAGAGAGGAAGAAAGAAATAGAGAGAAAGAGAGAGAGAGGAAGAAAGAAATAGAGAGAAAGAGAGGAAGAAAGAAATAGAGAGAAAGAGAGAGAAAGAAAGAGAGGAAGAAAGAAATAGAGACAAAGAGAGAGAAAGAGAGGAAGAAAGAAATAGAGAGAAAGAGAGAGAGAGAAAGAGAGGAAGAAAGAAATAGAGAGGAAGAGAGAGAGAGAGAAAGAAAGAGAGAGAGGAAGAGAGAGAGAGAAAGAGAGGAAGAAAGAAATAGAGAGGAAGAGAGAGAGAGAGAGAGAGAGAAAGGAAGAAAGAAAGTGCAGGTGAGAGTCAGTGGCGAAGCTGCCGCTGGAATTCCTGAGGTTGGAGCTGAGCCCCAGACACACCCCCAGTGACTATAATATCACCATCACCACCACCACCACCACCATCATCATCATCATCATCAGGGGATCCTCGAGCTTCGCCCGCCGGCCGGACCTGGGAGGGCAGACCAGTCACTGGGGGCAGGGAATCCTCCCGCTCTCGCTAACCTCGCGAGCCAAAGCCCTACCGGGGGTGGGCAGGGTGGTCCCAGCTGGACACGAGGCGGGAGAGAGTGGGGCGTCGCTCCCTCCGGGCAGAGGGTGCGCGTCCCATCGCAGGAATGTCACGTCATCTGTGGTTGTTGTTGTTGTCGTCGTCGTTGTCGTCGTCGTCCTCGGGGTCTCACTGCTGCTGTTGGTGCGTTCCGGTCCTGCAGGTCAGGATGTCGATGTCGCATCTGTACGGGAAGGATCAGGATGATGACGATGGCGTGGAGATGGAGCGGTTTGAGATCTCAGACTGGGACTTGGAGAACGAGTTTAACCCGGACCGAATGCGCTACCGGCAGACCAAGGAGGACGCCATCTACGGGATATGGGCTGAGAACGACTCGGACGACGAGAGGCCGAGCTTTGGCGGCAAACGGTACCTGAGCCTGTCACGTTGTGTATCCATTAGCCACTGTTTAACATCTGCGTTTATCAGTCGTGAGATTTTTAGACTATAAAGACCTTGAGGTTTAGTGAATCGTGTGGTTTCTCGTCTTGTGCGTTCATGTTTGCCGGTGCTTTCAATAATAATAATCCTTGCATTTGGTGTAGCGCCTTATCCCGTCTTCGAGACGTCTCAAATTGCTTCACAGAATATACTGTAAGGTGAATTGACTGAATATTTATGGGCGAAACGCGGCAGTGGTGGATTGAGTGACCACATTTCTTCTAAGCTCTTGTGTCATTCTCTTGTTGGGAGGTGTTGTTTTGTCCGTCCTTCTTTCAAAGTCGCCATATGCAGTGGGCAGGGACCCAAGAGATATCGTGTACTAATTAAGTTACTGGTTTTGTTTATTGACTGTACACTTGCAGTGAACCCAGGAACGCACTCACACAGATTAACACCATATATGATCTGCGCTGCTGTCATATCTTGCAACTGTTTCTCAACGCTATAGTGTGATGCCGGTGCACTAACCTGGCGATATCTTTGTCGTCCCTCTGTAGCTCCAAAGATTATACTGTCCCAGTGAGCTTCATCAGTGCCGGCCTTCGTAAACCCGCGGCTGAGGAGAAGGAGGAAGAAGGGGACTCAGAAGACTCTGAGGAAGAGAAAGTCAAACGTGAGGAGTTTCCAAAAGACTTTGCAGCAAGGAGACTGAAAACTGTGAGTATTCCATTACCTCCCATCACAGTAAAGAAGAGCCTTATTGTTTCGTTCCCGGACACGACTGGGGTGGAGGAACGCTCACCATCTGGTGGATGAACCCGAGGTCTGATTGTCAAAGTTTCCACAAGTTGGTGAAATGGGGGGGAGAAAAAGAGAGTCTTTACTGAGTGTCTGTTGAAGCTGAACCATTTAAAAGGGAATCGGATTTGGCCGGCAGAAGAAGTCCAAGTGACTGTTGTACTCTAATTATTATTATTATTATTATCGTTATTCCTGGTTGCACAATCATGGCTCTTTGCTATCTAATCTGTTTCCATGGTGTGACATTCTGCACTGCTCCTGATTGCTGTATTTTCACAGGGCGGCTTTTTCAAATCCAGTTCAAAAGGATTCACAGGAGGACACAGGACCGGCCAAGAAATTGGGACCTGGGAGAAACATACAAGAGGGATTGGGCAGAAACTGCTGCAGAAGATGGGTTATGTCCCTGGGAGAGGCCTGGGAAAAAATGCACAAGGTATGAGTTGGCCGACTATCACAATATGTAATGGTAACGAGACAGCACCAACTTCACCATATTTCAGCATAAATTAGCTAATTTACTCAGAGATTGCAAAACATAACCGGTGTGGGAGAGAAGGGCAAAGTTTGATGTCCCAGGGATAGGTAGCCAATGGAGCTGAGCAAAAATGGGGGTGATGGGCTTGTGGTGGTGCAGTACAGGAGAGGTTGCAGAGTTCTGGATGGTCTGAAGCTTGTGTAGGGAGGGACGAGGGACTCCAGCAAGCAGAGCGTTGGAATAATTGAGCCTGGAGGGATGAAAGCATGAAAGAGGGTCTCCTCAGCTGGTGGGGGTGGGGGAAGATGTAGTATTGGAGGTGGGTAATGTGCAGGTGGAGGAAAGGTGAACTAGTGAGAGCCAGGGCATAACATTTGAAGGATAGTTGTGCACTGAACAAGATTCAGTACTTGCTCTGTGATCACCAATGCAGATGGAGATGAACACTCCTGGGTCTCTGGTACCATTGATTGTTTTATTATACAGGTATCGTGGCCCCGATCGAGGCAAAGATGAGGAAGGGGAAAGGAGCAATCGGTGCTTACGGATCTGAGCGAACTGAGCAGTCGCTCAAGGACTTCCCCGTTGTGGACTCAGACGAAGAAGCCGATGAGGTTTGAGCAAGAAAGTTTAGGGTTGTTTCTGTACCTACGTAGGGTCAGATACAGGACAGCTAATCCCCTTCCCCAAGTCACTTTATGTGTCAGATTCTGAAGGAGTGCGTTGGTGCGGTGGGGAAGCAAAGTGGTGGGAATATATGGGGTCTGTTGAGGTGGGGGGAAGTCTGGTGGGGAGTTGATTTCACAGCCACAACACATTGGCCTTCTTATAAAGGAGAATGCGAATAAGAGGCTGGGTCGGGAGAGAAACAATTGGTATTTTGCAGACATGCAATTGCTGAGCTGCTGGCAACAGTGCAAGGAGCATTGCATAGCCTGTAATTGCAAGGAGCTGCTGGTACACAAAGCCTGACTGAATGTGTGTGATTCAGGACTATCAAAAGGAGATGAGCCAGTGGCGCAAGGATCCCACAGGCGGGAAGAAGAAACCCAAGTACTCGTACAAGACGGTGGAGGAGCTGAAGGCAAAGGGAGCCACTGGCATCGGCAGGAAAATGACAGTCCCACAGATGGAGCTCTCACAGGTCAAGGTACGCAGTGAATTAACAATAGGCTGCTTCACGTTAATATTTCCAAATGTTTATTGAACCTCGTGGCTGAGCTGAGAAACTAAAAGAAGTTGTTTTTTTAAAAAATAAAAGACATATGACCGACCGATCCAGGAGAACATCGAGCACAGTCTAGAAAATAGGGGGTAGCAATCCCGGGAATCCCATGTGTTAATGGTGCTCCCCAAATCCCATGATTCTCTTTAAATTTCGGGAGCTGCCCCTTGGGCGAACCTGCCTTTAAACCTCCTGGACGTTCCCTCCCTTCCCCGCACCCTTCCCCCTCCCCCCTTCAGTGGGACACTCTCTCTCAGATCTTCCAGTCTGTGATGATAGTGCAGAGAATGACCACAGATATCTTGGATAAGGTAAGATTTAGCATGTCGGGATCCCAGGATTTGGAGCATTATAATTCCAATATCCCAGGATTCAGAAAGAGCACCGGGATCACAACCCTGTTGTGTCTCTGACCACAATCTTTCAAACATCCTTGGATATAAATGTTGTGCTGGAGTGTTGCCAATGTAACCTCTGTTCCTAAAGGAATAATCTGGGTAACTATGGGGAATAATCCAGGTAACTACTTCCACTAGTTGGTTAGCTAGTAACTAGAGTGCATATATTTCACATCATTATCAAAAGCACAAAGAGAGAGGGCAAAAGATGTATTTTGTTGGAGGATTATTGGGACGTGGGATGCTCTACCAAAACCTGTGATTTTGGTAAAAGCGGATTCCATAATTGCTTTCAAAAGTGATTTTTAAAACGACTGAGAAGGAAGAATATAAAAGGGTAAGAAGAACAGTAGGAGACTAAACAGTTAGCAATTACTGAGAACTGGCACAGGGACGGTGGGCTGGATTCTTCTCTGTGCTGAACAATTGTATGATTCTATCCTTTTTTCCTGTGATGTTTGCAAATAGCTGAAACATGGGTGAGTAGTCATTTTCAACCTCCCCAAATGCAGTGTATGCTGCACATACTAACCAGTGTAGTTATTATCTGTGAGATTGGCACACTCTCAGCAGCCACTGTTCAATGTCTGGTGTTGTGATAGTGGTCACAAGACCCTTCAAATTATAAGTTTTTCTTTACTGTGCTAGACTCGTTGCAGTGTGTTGCTTGCTGCAGCATTCTGGTCTCTTTACGGTTTCTAGACCTCCAGCATCTCTGTTTCACTGCCCATACAGTGCTCCCCACTTCACAGCCACTGTTTGATTCCTGGCAGGGCGAAATGTTGGGCATGTTTCCTTACGGAACCCGGTTGTTAGTCGATTGGTGGATCGCTTTTCCGGGGATAATAATTCCTTTTTTTTAAAAAAAAAGGTAATTAATTAGTTGCTTCAATCCGCGTCTTGATTGTGGGACGCTGCTGTGCTCAATTGGCTGCTGCGTTTGGCCCACAAAATATACATTCAATTCACTTGACAGTATATTCCGTGAAGGGCTTTGAGACGTCTTGAAGACATGATAAGGCGCTACATCAAATGCAAGTATTATTATTACATGCGTGTTGCATTAAGCCAGGGGTTTGGAGCAGAGATGTGACCTTGGCTACTATCTCCAGGAACATTCAAATAATTAAATGCTTACCTACTAAAATGGCCTGTTTGGTGGTTAGCTATTAAACACATCTGCCAATATAGTCACATTGCTAACTGTGGGTATTAGTTCAGTAAAACTAATTGCTGGAGCTAGTTGGTGATATTGTAATTCCTAGTGAACTCAGAGGCTGATTCTTCCTGTAGGTTATAGACATGACTGGAAAGGAGCAGCGGGTCTATTACAGTTACAAGCAGATGAACCAGAAGCACGATATCCCAGATGACACACAGCCGCTGCCCAAAGACGCCAAGACCGAGGGCTTCACCCTCCCAGAGCTGGAGCACAACCTGCAGCTGCTGATAGACATGACTGAGCAGGAGATCATCCAGAACGACCGGCAGCTACAGTACGAGAGAGACATGGTGGTCAACCTGTCCCACGAGAGTGAGAAACTGTCCGAGGTGCTCACGCACGAGGAGAAGACCATAGAGAAGCTCAGCCACGTGCTGAAGATCGTAGAGGACTGCGAGGCCCGACTGCAGAGCGACTGCAAGGACCCCCTGACCCTAGAAGAGTGTGCGAGGATCTTTGAGATGCTGCAGGACAAGTACTACGAGGAGTACAAAGTGTTCGACTTGGCAGAGCTGTCCATCGCCATCGTGTTCCCATTGCTCCGAGAGTACTTCAAGGACTGGAATCCTTTACAGGTAAAGACTTAAAAACAACCAGCTCGGGTGCGGATTCCTGACCATCCAGCACCTTGGAGAACATCCTCCTGATGCGAAAGGTGCTGTGGAAATGTAATTTGTTGTTGTTGTTGTATGGAAACCTTACTGCCCACGTGTCGCCTCTTAAAGTGGTGGTAGTCGAGCATTAGTTCATTTCAACGAGAAGGAAAAAAGTAACTTGAAATAAGTGAATCGACTAATGGGAAAGGGAGCTAGGACCTGCCCTCAGACCATGTAAATCACTCTCTAGGTTAGGTTACGTGCCATTAGGAAGAGTTGGTTGCTCCCGGATGCTACCCCTCGTGAAGGGCGCTTTCTAAATGCAAGTTGTAGTTGCACGAAGATGATGCATGTCTGAATTGTGATTCAGGGCATTCTTAGTGACCAGAGCCGTAAAAAAAACACACATGGCTCCCCCCACAGGTGACCTAGTGTAGGATGCTCACAATGAGCTAGAAATTAATAGTTGTAGCAGGAAGTCATACTGTTTACTGCCTCCTACGAGGAAGCGGGTGAACATCATGTCAACCTGCAGGAACTGCTCAGGCCGACACACAAATGGTTTGTATCGGAGCCGAGTTCTCATGGTCTGCAAAACGGCGCAGGATGAAGTTACCCAGTTTTGTTTGTTTTTAACTTTTTCAGGATAATGCGTATGGCACGGAGCTCATAAATAAGTGGAGACGTCTCCTGGAACGGGATCAGCTACCACATGGAGGACAGGACCTGCTGTCTTTAGACCCCTACCACAGGTAAGACCAGGAGACTGAGTAATCCAGCCTTTCAAACTGACAGCTGGAACTGCGAGTGCATATCGCAAAGGACGGACGTCGGTTGAGTACAGGTTTGGGTTTGGCTGTGATTTCCTTTACAGTCACAGCCGTCTGATTGGCCACTCAGTGAAGGCTCCAGAGCCCTGCTGGTGCCTGGACAGGTTAGTACCGCTAATAATAACAACAACAATTACATTTGTATAGCGCCTTTCATGTCGGGAGGACATCCCAAGAGATGTCCTCAAAAAGACACAAGAGAAAAATATTTTAACTAATTAAAAGGACTGAAAGAAATAGATGAAATACGTTGGGGAAGAATCCAGAGAGCATATTGTATCTGAGCTCTTTGGAAAGAAGCAGACACCAGGGGATGAATGGCCTTTCCTCATTGCCTACTTGAAGCTGAATTCCTTTTCTCTCTCTCCCGGCAACTCCACAGGT
Organism: Callorhinchus milii; assembly: GCF_018977255.1. Lineage (NCBI taxonomy): Eukaryota > Metazoa > Chordata > Chondrichthyes > Chimaeriformes > Callorhinchidae > Callorhinchus > Callorhinchus milii. Next base: position 9,503,328 of record NW_024704749.1, on the reverse strand, counting down.
TGATGTGGGAGATGTGGATGCCGTATGTTCGGAATGTCGTGTCTCAGTGGCAGCCCCGGAATTGTGCTCCGATGGTGGATTTCCTGGAGAGTTGGCTGCCCGTGATTCCTCTCTGGATCCTGGATAACATTCTGGATCAGCTGATCTTTCCCAAACTACAGCACGAGGTAGGCAAACTCGCTGTTCTTAACTTGTAGAACGTCACGCCACAGAAACGAGACACTTAGCCCATCAAGTCTCCCCACAAAGGCCTCAGACTTTTATTTTACACAAAAAAAATTCCCCCACAAAATATAGTCAATTAACTTTACAGTTTATTCTGTGAAACCCTTTGACAAGGCACTATATCAAATGCAAGGATTATTATTATTATTATTACACTGCCAGGTTGAGAGCTGGAACCCACTGACGGATACAGTCCCAATCCACGCCTGGATTCATCCCTGGCTGCCGCTCATGCAGATACGCCTGGAGCCTTTGTACTCGCCCATCCGCAACAAGCTCGCCAACGCCCTGCAGAAGTGGCATCCCAGCGACTCCTCCGCTAAACTCATCCTCCTGCCGTGGAAGGAGGTGTTCACCCCAGGCTCATGGGAAGCCTTCATGCTGAAGAACATCGTCCCAAAGTTAGGTAAGAATTCCCAGCCACATGGCGCCTTGACTCGGGCAGCAGCACCTCTCTCTCTGTGCGTTAAACTTTTACCGTCATAAATAATCAAAGTACGACATTAGCTGTGAACAGCCTGGCCCCCACAAAATATACAGTCAATTCACTTCACGGTATTATTCTGTGAAGATCTTTGAGACGTCTCGAAGACGTGATAAGGCGCTGTAACAAATGCAAGGATTATTATTATTATTTTCTGTCCATCTCTACTGGTTAAACAGCAAAAGTGCTGTTGACCCATTTGGCGCTGCTGGACTGAAAATCAGTGAGCCTGAGCAGGGAAGGGAGCAAAGTGATAGACAGTTGCACTGATAGAAACATCAGGGGTGCTGCAGTGTATGTCAAGCTCAATTACTCCTTCACGCCAGTACCTCTGCTGTCAGCACTATCTGAGAGCGACAGTACAAGTCAGAGGCTAAAGTTAATCACAATTACTTACGGCAAGAGTGGAGCACTCGATAGCTGCACTAATTGGGACCGACCGGCTCCATGTGGCTGCAGTAACACTGAGCTGACAGTCAGCAAACCCTGCGTTCAATTCAGAACCCGCGCAATTCGTGATAAATAATTTTCAAGTGGCATTTTTGAGTGAATCATATTCCCATTGAAATCGGTCAGTGTTCATTCGCTCTCCCTTCCTTCCCACGCGTACGTCACAAAGCATCTTCAGAATCCAGAGCCCTAGTTATTAACAAGTTATTCTCGAGGTTGCTGTGTTCACATCAGTGACTTCCCGTTGAATGAGAATTCCCGATTCGATTCGCTGCAGTCTGATTCCCATTTTTCCACGGCTGCCTCTACCAAAACACAGTCACTGCACTTTCACGTACATCCTGCAAGGCGCTTTGGGGTTACCCCCTGATGTGAAAGGCACCCGGAAGGTGAAGTGAAAGGATTTTTTTTCTTCTTCTTGACACTCTCTCTTTCCTCACCCCACCCCAAGGGATGTGTCTGACCGAGTTTGTGATCAACCCTCACCAGCAACATATGGATACCTTCCACTGGGTGCTGGACTGGGAGGACATGATCACTCCGTCAAGCCTCATCGGAATCCTCGAGAAACACTTCTTCGCAAAATGGTTGCAGGTAAGCAGCAGAAGCACTTCTTCTGTGCGTGCTCTGCCTCTCTGAGTGCGGTGCGTGAGTGTGAGGTGCCTGTCTCTGTCAAGTGTGAGAAGGTGAGAGGTGCGTCCCTGTGCTACGGTATAAATCCTTGCATCTTGTAAGTGTGTTAGTCATGATCTCTTCTTTGTTGTGTGTGTGTGTGTTGTGTGTATGTGTGTAAGATGCATGTCCCTGCGGTGCAGGGTAGGTGTATTTAGATACTTTGTGGTGTCTTTGTGTATTAGATGTATTTCTCTGTTAGTTGATTCTGTGATCTTTAATTACATCATTTGAGGAGATTGAGAGGCGTATGATTGAGGCCTTTAAGATTCCAAAGGGGCACGGCAAGGTAAATAGCGGTAAACTGCTTGTAGCGCCTTGGGACGTCCTCCTGACGTGAAAGGCACTTTATAAATGGAATCTTGTTGTTGTTGTTGTTGTTTAGCAGTTGAGGAATTGGTCAGAATGGGATTGAGTGCCCAATTTTTTTTTAGCAGCGGAATGGTGAGAAATTTATGTCCTCTTGAACTCTGGTATTGGTTGGGTTTTAGACTTTGTTACAAATGGCTATTGTGGCTAATCAATAGATTCATTCAAAACAGAACTGGATAACAATTGAGCAGTGGGCAATCTGGGTAAACGGGTGGAAAATGGGATGAATACTAAAAAGTGGCACTGATATCATGGATCAAATGTCTGAAAGTGTCTGTTTCTAGAATTAAGGGCACCTTTAACTTACACACGATTAACACCTGGGATAGTACACCAAATAGGCTCGTTCTCGCTGGGTCTGTGAGGTGTGATTTACTTTATACAGCCAGAAACACGACACTTTCATCCCTGTGGATTGATCTTTGTTACCAGGTGCTGTGCTCATGGCTCAGTAACAGCCCCAACTATGAGGAGATTACTAAGTGGTACCTGGGCTGGAAATCCATGTTCTCTGACCAGGTGTTGGCACATCCGACCATCAAGGAGAAGTTCAATGAGGCCCTGGATATCATGAACAGGGCAGTCACCTCCACAGTGGGTAAGTGTGTCAGAGCTTAATGGTCTCCCGGATAATTTACTGACTGGGTTACTTCTTGGCTTCGTACTACTCCGCCCACTCCTAGTTGATGTGTTTTCAGCCCCGAGTCTCTGGAACTCTTTGCCTCAATCTTTCCACCTTGCCCTTCCTTGTCTGCCTCCATACCGCACCTGAAGATCTTCCTCTTCGACCCTCGTGCCTACGGTCACTTTCCTCTCTCTCACTCTCTCTCACTCTCTCTCTGGCTCGGCGGCAAACTCCACCACCCTGAAACGCGCTGAAGCTCTCCCCCCCCCCCCCCCCCCCATGTGAAGAGTGCCATGTGAATGCTGTCGGGCAGCCAATGGATAATCAGCTTCTGGCCAATTACAGCGTAAGTCGTGGCTTGCTTGCTTTGTGTGATACATTTCATGGTGGGGCTTTTTCTCGACCAGGCGGATACATGCAGCCAGGGGCTCGGGAGAACATCGCTTACCTCACTCACACTGAGCGCCGCCGTGACTTCCAGTACGAGGCGATGCAGGAGCGTCGGGAGGCAGAGAGCATGGCCCACCGTGGCATCGGGGTCACCTCCACCTCCATCCCCATGAACTTCAAGGATCTGATCCAGGCCAAAGCTGAGGAGCACAACATTGTCTTCATGCCCCTCATGGGCAAACGGCACGAGGGCAAACAGCTCTACACCTTTGGTAGAATCATCATCTATATAGACCGGGGGGTCGTGTTTGTCCAGGGGGAGAAAACCTGGGTTCCCACCTCCCTGCAGAGCCTGATCGACATGGCTAAATAATGGGACGTTCTGTGTTCTCATAACAGAGGCTCTGCCACTCCCTCCCTCCCCGTTTCATTCTGTTGACTGCGTTAGGTGGTGAGCTCTGCGCTATGGCATCCGTTCTGCCCCAGGTTCATCTCAATGAAGAACCTTAAGTCATCGTCATCGCTGAGAAGATGGATGACCTTTGTTTTATATCTGTAAAATCGAGCCCAGTGTAAAAAGGGCCGCTCACTGCCCCATCCCGGTCGCTGGACTATGAACTGGAGTAATTGCTGCAATCTATGGTTTTTGAGCAATTGAGCGAGTTTTATCTAAAACTTCAAACTCCCAATTGTGATATTCTGTCAAACGTCAGTGTTACATAACTGAGACAGGACACCACATTCACTCTCCCAAGGAGAAAAATTCCATCTGGGTCTATGTCCTTATATGTTGTGTGTTTCGCCCACAAAATATACAGTGAATTCACTTTCAGTACATTCTGTGAAGCGCTTTGAGACGTCTCGAAGACGTGATAAGGGGCTATATCAAATGCAATGATTATTATTATAGAACTATAGCAAACCGACTTCAAAGTTAAAGCAATTTCTCAAATTCTGGAGTCTTTCTAAAATGCGACATAAATGAAGCACTCCCGGGGTCTGGTTCATCAAACCACTGAACCACAAAGCCCAAACAACAACAAAATAATTACATTTGTAAAGCGCCTTTCACGTCAGGAGGACGTTCCAAGGCGCTGGACAGACGGTTACGGATCCGAGCTGGGGGTCAGGCTGGGGGAGGGCGGAGGGCAAGGGGGGAATAGTCCCAGGTACAAGTTCTGGTCTGTCCTGAATTATTTCATTTCGGGGAAAGTCATGTTATTGATGAAGTACAATTTTTCTGCTCCCTGGGCTCAGGAGAGTCAAATCTAGCTCCTGATCCTCACTGTACTAAAGTGTACATATCGTATTGGGTGAGGATAAGATTGGGTCAGGTTGATTTTCATCTTTATTTTCTGCCCTCCGTGGGCAAACTGTGCTGGTGGTGAGATTAATTCATCTAATATTTCTTGTGAGTACAGCGAGTAGTGATTTGTTCCTGTACAACACATACAGCTCCTGTACGTACAAAGTAAATATCTGTGACAATGGCTTATTAAAGTGACCAAAGTTTTGACATTCTGAAGATGTTCATTCAGTGTTATTCAACTTTGGCCCAACTTGCGACAATCCTTCGGCCGGGTTGGGTGGGGGGGGAGAGGTAAGCGGGGTCTCCTCGGAGCTGAACTGGTTCTTCTAAGGTGACGTGTTTGGCAACCGTATGCCAGAATGGACTCAACCCTCTGTGGTGGTCTAGTTCCTGAACCAGGTGGGTCCTCCATACTCCAGGACGTGGAAGGGCAGACCTGTCACTGTGGGCAAGGATTCTCTGTCAGACCTATTTCTATGCCATATCATTCTATATAACATATAAGGTATCTCCTGTCCTGATAAGCTGTGCACAATTGGCTGCCACTTTTTGCCCATATAATAAAAACATACTCAATTCACTTTACAGTATATTCTGTGAAGCGCTTTGAGACGCCTTGAAGATGTGATGAGGAACTATATCAAATGCAAGAATTATTATTTCCCTCTGTTTTGGATTAAATTTGAATAAAATTGCTGATTGGCTCTATGGCTGCTTGTAGGACATCGCTCTGCAGCATTTGCCATCAAAACACACTCTCCAGTGGCCAGTGACTGCTACGAAGGGCTTTGAGACTTTTGCGGAGACGTGATGAGGTGCCGCGTAAAATGCAATGATTATTAAACGAAATTGCTGCTTTTATATTTTTCCTTCACAAGTGTGGGGAGGAAAAAAAAAATCCCCAGTTATCTGCAAACTCAGTATAATAAGAATAATTCATATTCTATATAAGGTCCATATTCTCCTGTGTGTGCGCACAATTTTCCTAACCAGGTATTGAAGTTAATTTCCCCAATGGCTGCTAATTCTTGCGTTGATTAATCTTAGGCGGTTAAGCACCAGATTTGACATCAGTAGATTGTGGGTCAGAGTCCTGGGGGGGGGGGGGGGGGGTTTGCTCGAGGTTTAATGAAATGAGCAGAATGCAGGGTCTAAAATATCCTGCGGGGGCAGAGAGAGGAAGTGTGGTGGGGTGGGGGTCAAACTAAAACGAGACCGGTCCCCGGGGGCTGATGGGTTCGGTTATTCTCCGTCAGGGGGTTCGGGGTCGGAGGCCTTCGGGTTTGAGGGTTTAGAGGGGTCAGGGTTGGTGTTGGAGGGTTGGGGGTTGCGGCCTGAGGTTTTTTTTGCGGGGGGGGGGGGGGGGGCTGAGGTTTGGGGGAGGGGGGGCTGAGGTTTGAGGGTTGATGTTTGAGAGGGTTGGGGCTAGGGTCTGAGGGGTTGGGGGGGGCTGGGGTTTGAGGGTTGGGGTTTGAGGGTTTGGGGGGGTTGGGGTTTGAGGGTTTGGGGAGGTGGGGCTGGGGTTTGAGGGTTGGGGAGGTGGGGGCTGGGGTTTGAGGGTTGGGGAGGTGGGGGCTGGGTTGAGGGTTTGGGAGGTGGGGCTGGGGTTTGAGGGTTGGGGAGGTGGGGCTGGGGTTTGAGGGTTTGGGGAGGTGGGGGCTGGGGTTTGAGGGTTTGGGGGGTGGGGTTTGAGGGTTTGGGGGGGTGGAGGCTGGGGTTTGAGGGTTTGGGAGGTGGGGTTTGGGGGTTGATGTTTGAGAGGGTTGGGGCTAGGGTCTGAGGGGTTGGGGGGGGGGCTGGGTTTGAGGGTTTGGGGGGTGGGGTTTGAGGGTTTGGGGGGTGGGGTTTGAGGGTTTGGGGGGTGGGGGCTGGGGTTTGGGGGGGTGGGGTTTGAGGGTTTGGGGGGGTGGGGTTTGGGGGTTGGGGGGGGCTGGGGTTTGGGGGTTGATGTTTGAGGGTTGGGGCTAGGGTCTGAGGGTTTGGGGGGCTGGGGTTTGAGGGTTTGGGGGCTGGGGTTTGGGGGGTGGGGGTTGGGGTTCAGTGGAGCCCTCCCCCTTTGAACGGGGTGTGTGAGCCTCCCGCAGTGTGAATGAGTGAGTGAGTGAGTGAGTGGAGGGGAGAGAGCGAGAGAGAGAGAGAGAGAGAGGGGGGGAGTCAGAGCCACAGCGGAGGGCGGACGGGACGGGATTGTGGTGCCAAAGGCAAAGTGCGAGGAGGAGCAACAACAACAACAACAACAACAATGGCGAACTGTTAACTTGAGTGGGACAGGAGCCGCCAGAGAGAGAGAGAGGGGGAGGGGGGAGAGAGAGAGAGAGAGAGGAGAGAGTGAGAGTGAGAGTGAGAGAGAGAGTGAGAGAGAGGGAGAGAGAGAGTGGGGGTGAGGAGGAGTGAAGCCCTTTGTCCCTCTCGATGGCCGCAGTGAGATGGGTTGGAGCGCAGCGCTGAGGCGCGGAGTGAGGATGGAGCTGAGACCTGAGCCCCGGGAGAAGGTGAGGCCATTCCCAGCCCCTGATCCCATTGTTTCCCTGGGGAGTGGGGGGGGGGAGTGGGGGGGGAACCCCGGTCTACCCCCCACCCACCCACCCACTGCCCCCCCCCCCCCACTTCCCTCTCTCTCTCTCCCCCACACACTCTCTCCCACTCTCTCTCTCTCCCCCACACACTCTTTCCCTCTCTCTCTCTCCCCCACACACTCTTTCCCACTCTCTCTCTCTCTCCCCCACACACTCTTTCCCACTCTCTCTCTCTCTCTCTCTTCCCTCCCCCTTTTTGTCTCCCCCTCCCTTCCCCTTTCCCCCCCCAACTCTCTCTCTCTCTCCCCCCTCTCCCCCTCCCCCCCCAAAAAAAAGAGTGCAGGATCCCTGTAGCAAACACACACACTCACACACTCTCTCTCTCTCTCTCTCTCTGTGGCTTTGGGGTGGGGCAGAACTGTCAAACAAAACTTTTTATTTTTCTTGGGGTCCCACTTTTATATAACTTTTTTCTCTCTCTCTCTCTCTCTCTCTCTTGTTTTTTTTTCCTGGAAGATGTGTGTGTTGGGGGGAGAGAAGGGGGGAAACACACACACACACACACACACACACAGCCTGAAGTCCCATCTTGAGTCCTCGCTGTTGTTTGTGGGGTTGTGGGGGGTTTTGGGGGGTAATGTTTTGCACAAAATAAATAAATCACTGTCCCCTCGTTTTGCTTTTCTTTTCTTTTCTTTGAGTGCGACTTGTTCTTTCTCTCTCTCTCTCTCTCTCTCTCTCCTGCATTAAGTTAATTCCCCCCCAAAGCTTTTCCCTTTTCTTTCCCTCCCTCCTCTTCCCCCCCTTTTTTTCTGCCACTGTTGAGAGAATTTGAGAGAGTTTTTCAGGGCCTGTGCTGTGCTGGAGACCCTCTCTCCCCCCCACACCCCCCTCCTCCCTCTGTCATTCCCCTTCTCCCTCTCTCTCAGTCTCTCTCTCTCTCCCCCTCTCTTATCAGTTTCTCCCCCACTCCTCTCTCAGTCTCCCCCCCTCAGTCTTTCCCCACTCTCCCCCCTCCCTCTCAGTCTCTCTCCCCCACTCTCTCAGTCTCCCCCCCTCTCAGTCTTCCCCCACTCTCCCCCCTCCCTCTGTCTCTCTCTCCCCCACTCCTCTCTCAGTCTCCCCCCCCTCAGTCTTCCCCCACTCTCCCCCCTCCCTCTGTCTCTCTCTCCCCACTCTCTCAGTCTCCCCCCTCTCAGTCTTCCCCCACTCTCCCCCCTTCCTCTCAGTCTCTCTCTCCCCCACTCTCTCAGTCTCCCCCCCTCTCAGTCTTCCCCCACTCTCCCCCCTCCCTCTCAGTCTCTCTCCCCCACTCTCTCAGTCTCTCTCCCCCCCACCTCTCCCTCTCAGTCTCTCTCTCCCCCACTCTCTCAGTCTCTCTCCCCCCCACCTCTCCCTCTCAGTCTCTCTCCCCCCCACCTCTCCCTCCAGTCTCTCTCTCCCCCCCTCTCTCAGTCTCTCTCTCCCCCACTCACTCAGTCTCTCTCCCCCCCCCCCCCCCCCCCCCCCCCCCCCCCCCCCCACACACATCTACCTGAGAAACAACCCCTGGGAATAGTGAGTGAGTGACCTGCAAACAGGTCTCACTTTTCTAACGGTTTCGGAGCCTCTTGTTTCCGCCTCTTCTTCATAGCTTCACCGACACAAGATTTTCTGCAATTGTAGCAGACGTGGTAACGATCGTAGCATTAACGTATCCCATTAACGTAGACAATAATAACGCTAATAACCCTTGTATTTGATATCGTGCCTTACTATTATATATTATTCTACAGTGATTTTCACCCACAAAATACACAGTCACTGCACTTTACAGTATATTCCGTGAAGCACTTTGAGACGTCTTGAAGACGTGATAAAGCGCTGTATCGAATGCAAGGATTATTATTATTTTAATTATTAGTAAAATTATTACTGTTACATCTTCGAAATGTCTCAAAGCGCTTCACAGAATGGACTTTCACCGCCTCGGGACGTCCTCCCGACGTGAAAGGCGCTCTATAAATGTATTTTGTTGTTGTTGTTGTTGTTGTAAAGCGTAGTCACTGTGTATTTTGTGGAAGAATTTGTATTTTGTGTATTTTTTTAAAAAGACATTTACTTTTAGATGCCCCCCCTTCCCACTCCTGATAAATAAAGTCCAGTTTAACCTGCCCCAACCCCCTTGGGTTTGCTCGTAAGTGGGATCCTCTGCCCTGATCGTGCCCACAAGCGAGTGTGTCACGTACACTCACTGTGTGTCAGTGATGATAAATCAGGTCGAAGCACTCGGCAATCCCTGCTTGTTAACTGGTGTACTGTTGGTGTTTGGGACAGTTGTTGCTGGTTACGGCGGTGGGGGTGGGGGGGGGGTGGGGGGGGGTGGTGGTGTGTCAGATGATAATGGTTTTGTTGGCTAAAGAGGCATTAAGGGGTCTGGAGTATGAGTGTGCGTCACCAGCCTTGTCACCAGCTGCCCCTCACTTCCAACTTGGTTTCTGATGTTGAGTTAAGAATAACAGAGGCACATTGGATGGTGTAAATCCAGCTTGTGTGTGTGTGTCGGGAGGGAGGGGGCTGGTATGTGTTTGTGTTTGTGTTTTTTGGGGACTTGTACCTCCCGAGTAGCTCTGCGGAGGGGATTCTGGACGAGATGGACTCCTCGTGAGTCCAGGTAGATTGAACATCAGATAACGTACCTCTGAGAGAAGGAGAAAAATGGCAATAAAAGTCTGATGCAATCCCCATAAGATCAAGAGGAATCCTGATCTGCAGTTGATTAGAGGTGACGTTGCTTGGTATATTGTGCAGAAAGGCCTCTGTTCGCTGTCAGACCCTTTGTTGTGTTTTCCAAACACACGCAACAGACTGAATTCACATGGAAACAGACAAGGCATGCAAAGTCCTCGGCTACTCCAGGACTGGATCAGTTTTTATTTCTAAGCAAAAGTGGGATTTGTCGGATTCCCTCCACTTTTCACGTTGTGTGTTGGTGTGGGGGGTGGGGGGTGGGGGGTGGGGTGGGGGGGTGCTGAGAGCATTAATCCACCCATTGGCAACCTTATAACTTGTACTTATGACCTTTTGCACAAAACCCTGACCTTTTACATGTCTTTGACCCAGGCGGACACTTAACATGTTCCCCATTATGCTCGAGAACAGAATGACAGCTGCCAGAGAAATCTATAATTTGGCTCCCACCCTCCCCCCACCCAACTCCCCCCCACACACATACTCTTCCCTCTCTCACACACACACACACACACACACACACCCTCAGGTTCAGGGCAATAAGTCATTCCCCTGTGGACAGTCGTTCCCCGAATAATGAACCTATGGAGACTGGTTGAAGCAGAAAGTGTTGATTCTTTTAAACGCAGATTCGATAGTTTTCTTTTAGGAAATAACATTGTGGGATATTGCACAAGTAGTTACAATAATAATAATAATCCCTGCATTTGATATAGCGCTTTTCACGTCTTCTAGACTTCTCAAAGCGCTTCAAAGAATAGACCGTAAAGTGAATTGACAGTACATTTGAGGGCGAAATACGGCAGCCAATTGCGCACAGCACTGTCCCACAAACAGTCGTGGTTTGAAGTGACCAATTTATTATTGTTTTATTTTCTTGAGGGATTATTACCAGGCGTATGGAGTAAGGAAACTTGCCCAAGGTTTCACACTGCCGGGAATCAAAGCCAGGTCTCTCGCTTGCAAAGCGAGTGCTCTTACCACTGAGCTACGGGATTCTAGTTCGGGACATATGTGCAAGCCACCGCCCGGGAAGGTGGAAGGCGAACTTCATGGACCTTGGTCTTTTTTCCGTCTAGAATTTCTTGTGTTTTTATGTTCCCGAAGACAGTCAGGAAAGTGAACCCATGATGATTTTTCTCCCCTTTCCCTTAACCCAGCACTGCGGATGGCAGACCAGGATTGAACCATTTCCTCTAACTCCTTCTGACATCAGTTGTCCAGTCTTCAGCCACTATATCTACCCACTCTCCTCCTGCCTCCCCCCCTCCGAACCCTTCCCTGAATTACCTTCATCTTCTGATTTCTCTCCTTGCTTTTCAAACTCTGTTTGCCTTAATCATGCTGTCGTCACATCCTCTAACGCCCCACGCAGCCAATTGTGCACAGCAGTGTCCCACAAACAGCCATGAATTGAATTGACCAATTTGTTATTTTTTTTCGAAGGGATTATTACCCCTGGAAAAGCGATCCGCCGATCGTCTATTAATAATAATAATAATCCTTGCATTTGATATAGCGCTTTTCACGTCGGGAGGACGTCCCAAAGCGCTTCACAGAACACACCGTAAAGTGAATTGACTGTATATTTGTGGGCGAACGCGGCAGCCAATTGCGCACAGCAATGTCCCGCAATCAGTCGTGGATTGAAAATGACCAATTTATTATTGTTTTTTGGTTTTGTCTAACAACCGGGTTCCCATTTACCTCTGGGTGATATGAGTGAGGGTATGAGTGAGAGGTGAGTGGTGTGACAGAAGCTGGAATGAGTTCTGGAGTCTCCAATGCTCCCGGGTTGTCATAGCAGTGAATTGTCGGAGCGTGCTGGGGTCAGGCTACATTTTTATCTCACAAAATGTACAATCAATTCACTGTACAGTATAATCCTGTGAGGTGCTTTGAGACGTCTCGATGACGTGCTGTGGCGCACTATCAAATGCAAGGATTATTATACACAAATAAATAAACACATACATCACAAACACAGTCTCAAAACACGTTCGCGCGCACATATATACGTACAGAAATATATACAGCTTGTTTGACGTGGGTGCCCACCTCTCTCGCCAGCTGCCTCCCAGGAGAAAGGACTCGCAAGTTAATCCCCGAATGTCTTAAGTGAGGTTTAAACCTCAAGTCAGATTTGGCTCCTGGTGTCGAGAGCTTGTGTGACGGAGCTGCAGAATTCCACCGTCAGTTACTGTAGCAACCAATGTTCAGGCCTTTTAAAGCCCTCGCAGCGACACAGAGTCCCGCACGCTCTGCCTCCTGGCTCGCTATTTGCATGTCCCCAAATTCTGTCCCCCCACCCTCACCCGAACACCCGTCCCCCAAATATCTTCTCTGCAGAGAATGCTCTCGTCTGAGCAGCGTAGTTATTGCAGGGAGGGGGAGGCCATGGGAATGACGCGGTCCCAACATTTTAACAACGGCAACAATTTGCATTTATACAGCGCCCTTCGCACGGGGCAGTGCCCCCGGAGCGCTTAAAGGTCTCAATTTCAGGTCTCAAACAGAGAATCAGGGAGTTTGTTCTGGGTCCGAAAATGCTTTGGAGCGTGCTGCGTGCGTGCGTGTATGTGTATGTGTGCCGGACTGTGTGCCTGTGCTGTGTGTGTGTGTGTGTGTTGGACTGTGAGCTGTGTATGTGTTTGTGTGTGTTTGTTGTGCGTGTGCTGTGTCGCTGGGCTGTGTGTGTGTGTTCTGTGTGTGTGCTGTGCTGTGGGTGCGCTGTGTGTGTGTGCTGTGCTGTGGATGTGTGTTCCGTGTGCGCTGCGCTGCGTGTGCGCTGCGTGTGCGCGTGAGACGAGCGAAGGCTGACGTGCGCCTCCTCTCCTTTGCGGCTCGAGCCGTTGCTGAGCAGCTGCAACGGAAAGACGTCGGCTGCTTAAAGGGTGGAAGGTCGAGAGTTTTCTTCGTCGCCACTTGGTGCCCCCGCTCACTCCCCCCCACCCCCCTCCACCCCACCCACCCCTTCACCTCCCCGGATGGCCGTCACTATGGTGAAGATGTTTGGTTGCTATGGTGTTGGCACAGCGTTCTCGGTGCTGCTGTGGGTCTCTTGAGACACGTCGCTGTGAAGGAGAAACATTTATCAGTGCCACATCCTGACCTGCTCCCGGCTCCGAGAGCGACTGACTGACAGGTCGATGTCCGACGGCACACGGGTGGGGGGTGGGGGATGGGGGGGGGGGGCTTCAGGGGAGGGCAAGGCGGCAGGTTAAAGGGCCAGGGGACAAAGGGAAGACTTTTGTGCGAGGGTGAGGACTACGAAGATCTGGTACCTGAACTGGTGTTAGACTGAGTGTGATGGTGAGGCGCGCGTGTGTGTGTGCGTGTGCGAGTGTGTGTGTGCGAGTGTGTGTGTGCGCGTGTGTGTGTGTGCGCGTGTGTGTGCGCATGCGTGCGGAGGTGCTGAGGTCCGGCTGTTCCCGTTGCAGAGTTCAGTCTTTGAGGAGAGTCTGATGCGCAGGATCTCTGGCAGCAGCGGGGCCCACACGCTCAGCAAAGCGGCGTTCATCGAGAAGGTGCGCGAGAGCAATGCGGCCTGCCAGCGCGGAGACTTCGCCGCCGGCGTCCAGCTCTACACCGAAGCCATCACAGCCGACCCTCAGAACTGCATCCTGTACAGCAACAGGTCCGCTGTGCTGGTCAGGCTGCAGGACTATCAAGCAGCCCTGGAGGACGCTCTGACAGCGTGTCACTTGAACCCCAAGTGGGCCAAGGTAGGAGCCAGCAACACCTTATTGTACCCAGTCTCAGGGCTTCTCTTCCGGGCTTCCTGCTCCACAGGGTGTTTGGTATATCGCGATGAAATGTATTGCGTTTCTGCTAGAAAGTAATATCTCGGGGGCACAGTATGTAGTTTGGGTCACGACACGTCAAGCAAGCGACGGCCTGGATGGTGGAAGGCGAACGAGACGGAGCTTGGTCTTCCTTCGCCCGGCAAACTATTCCGTTCTTGTGCGGCGGGTTAAACATTTCGGAAAGAAATCTGATGGCCAAACACTGGCTGTGGCTGGGCGAGGGGCACGAGCAAACCAAGGCTTTGCCTTGGGTTCGCAGGGATTAACGTCATTCCTGTCTCGTCTCCTCACTCCACAAGAGGTTTGTAAAGGATGCTTGTTCAGCCGTTGATCCCATCTCTATGGGGTGGGGATGGGGGGGGGAAAGCTATGTATTGGTCTCACCAATGGGTCATGTCTGTGGTTCTGGTAGAGTTGGTGCCCTCCAGGGATAGCGCTCAGTATTGCACCAGTGTTTGCAATCGGAACCTCTTGTGCTTCAATGCACTCCCCAAACCTCTCCCTCTCTAAAACAGGGTCCACCTGTCACGCGCTTTATTCGACGTACTCACTCACCAGTATGTTATTGGGGTGGCCTCGGTGTGTCTGTCCCGGGTATTTCCGATAGAATTGCGGTGCTTGCGTTTGCAGATGATTTTGTGCTGTTGGGCAGACTGACGCACCTGGGGACATTGTGTGTGTGTGTGTGTGTGTGTGTGGCGCTCATTGAACTACTCAGTGAGACACAGCGGTGGGTGCTCACGAGGGTGATATTATTATGGCTCTGCGTAGCTCGAGAAGATCTTGAAAGATATCAATTGGGAGATACAAGGGGCATCTATTGATGTCCGCCTGGACAGGCAGGCGGGACTGTGTTTTAATGTCTCATCCGAAGCACGGCATTTTTGACAACGCAACACACACCCCAGTGCTGTATTGGAATGTCAGCTTAGACCGGGGACAGCCAAACTACGGCCACACGAGTCTAGGTAAGTCCGCGTTTTATCGGGTTCTGCGTTTATGGCATAAATCAATTATTTTGTTGGCCGACCAAAAAGACTGGACACCACTGGCTTAGACAATATGATTTCGAGTCTCGACGTGGGGACTTGAACCCACAGCTTTCAGTCTCCGAGGCGAGAACGCTACCGTTGGATCAAGCTGACGATATCAAAATGTGTACATCTGTCTGTCCACGCGTAATAATGTGCCGTAAAGTGGGAATATCGCTAGGATTCTGTGGATGTGGCGCGCCTCTGCTGGCACGTTTGAGAGTTACTGTGTCCGCAGGTCAGTTGAACTCAAAGCAGCAAGGCTTGATCGGGCTTGTGATGAATAACTAAATGAAGGAAACAACGGAGCGGGGCAGGCGACTGCATTGTCGGCGATGCCAATCATTGGTCAAGCGTTAAGCTGAGGTCCCGTCTGCCTGTTCAGATTGATGTTAGAAATCAACGTGGAGAAGAGAAGGGACTTTTTCTCGCCCCCCCTCCCCTCCCCTTGTCCTGGTCAACAGTCCTCCAGATACATTGATGCTGCTTTTGCCCCAAATCAGTCACAACGCTAAATAATTACTAAGCATTCCAGTTCGATGAGGTGCTGTCGAACAAGGCACGTTCTTTCTTAGCCACTGTAAAAGAGGAAAATAAAGGGTATCTGATCAGCGATCGGTGATAAACGAGGCCAGATACAAACCAAGATGGAATATTCTCTTGGGATAATAATGTACCTGCCTGATCATACGTAGTGGGTACCTGCCTGATCCTGGTGTGCTGGATGGAGTGTGCAGCGATTCGTGTGCGCCAGCAGAGGGAACCTGACGCACACTTACTTGCAGGACTGCTGGCACTTTGTCAGTGAGTTTGTGCTGATTAAATGGAAACTAAAATGTGATTCAATCGAGCGCTCTCCCGACCATGTGTAACGCAGGGCATGTGCAGCACAGCTCCAGCTCACTGACCGTGTGTTACAGTGCGTGCATTGCAGGGGCTAACGCCAGCTCTCACGCAGGCCATGGCGTGCAGAACACAGCACGGCTCGCGCCGACGACAACAGCTTGCTTTTATATCGCGCCCCTCGTGCTGGGTAGAGCCCCAGAGCGCTACCAGCCATGTTTACGATAGGGCGTTAGTCCACTTCCATCAACCGTGGCTGATTCTATTGAGCGAGAGAACGAGAGAGACTGAAGGAGGGGCCTCAAGAGACAGAATATGAGATAACATGATGTAGACAGAGACTTAAATTAGAGAAAGGGAACGCGTAGAGGGCAGGAGACAGAGTCAGCTGTGTGGGGAGAGAGGGAGCTGAGTGGATAGAGCGACTGGGAGCTGTGTGGGGAGAGAGCACTTTCCTAAGAATTGCCATGGTTCCCTCCGCTAAACACACAGCGAGCGGCTGATATTGTGTTACTGATTTCTATTCTTTGACAATGTACTGTAATTTTCATCTCATGTCTCTGGTGGGGCCTTTTTCAGGCTCTTGAAATTCCCAAACTTCCTGCCGGCAGCTGAGGTTCAGACGGGAGACTTCCTGATGGAAGAATACAGAATGGAAGGAGCTCTCTGCCCCCGGGAACCTGCTTCCTGTTGAGGGACAGGACGCACCTGTGCGAGCCACGATTCCCACACTGGCTCTCCCTGCTCTCAAACCTCCGTGATTGGCCCTGATACACATCCAGCACTAACAAGTACCTGCCCTCCATTAGCAAATCTACATGTGCGTGTCAGAGGGAGACCAGCTACACAGCAAATAACTCTCCTCTCTGTGTACAAACAAGCGCTCCGCACGGGGTGAGGGTTACTCACTGTGTAACGGTGTGTCTCTTAACACACGCTCTGCTCCAGCCTCTGATGTAGGACAATTCCTCCCCCGAGCCCAGTGCCAGCCAACTGTCCATCCGACCGTCCATTCCTGTCAGGAGGTGGGAGGCTGTAATGTGTGAGATGAGCCAGCTGAATGTCGACAAGACGGAGGTCCTCCTTGCTTTGGTTCCCATCAGCGCCTCCTCACCTCAGGCGCTGACAGCATCACAATTCATGGATGCTGTACGAGCCAGTACAGAACCTTGGCACCTTGTTCGACCCTCAATTGTCCTTGTCCTTTTAGCCCCATATCCGTGCCACGACCTGTGCTGGCTCCAACCCCCCCCCCCCCCCCCCCACAACCACCTCCGCAACATCGCCTGCCTCCGCCACTGCCTTTCCCCTCAGGCCGCTGTGACCCTCATCCATGCTTTAATCACATCTAGCATGACTATGCCTAACATCCTGCTTCCCTCCATAAACTGCAGATTATTCAGAACTCTGCAGCTCGGATCCTCTCCGTGAGCCGATCACCCCATCCTCGCCCGGTTCCACTGGTTCCTCACCCCCCCAGGGGGTCGAGTTTAAGATCCTCGTCCTCACTTTTAAAGCCCTCTATGGTCTTGCACCTCCCTTTACTTCTACGACCTGCTAAAACCTTACCAAACTGCCCGCTCCCTCCACTCGTGGGGCACTGGCCTGCTCCATGTTCCCCTGCCCGGCCCTGCCCTGCCCTCCCCACCAACGGCGGGCGGACCTTCAGCCTTTCTGCCCTCCACACTCTGGAGCCCCTTTGCCTCACTCTCTCCCCTGCCTCCTTCAAAGCTCCGTCTCAAGACCTTTTTGACCGTGCCTTCAGCCACCTTCCACCCCGCTTGATTTGAGTGCGAACCCTTGACTGTTCAGCACGTTAAGGCGTCCTCCCGACGTGGAAGACGTCATGTAAATGCCATTTGTTGTTGTTATTGCGGTTCGAGGCCCTGCGTGTCCTTTTCGAGCTTCTGTCAGTTGCAGCCTTGAACCCAGAACACAAGATGGGTTGCTGGAGTCGTGAGTCTATAAATAGGTCTGTGTGTCTGTCCCGAGCTCAATCTCCTTCATGTGGTCTCAGCTACAATGAGAAACATGTGGCAGATGTAACTCATCAGTGATGGTTAAAAGGAATGTTCGAGCCCACCAGAAGGGATCAGAAGTTAACGTGACAACTGAGAACTCGCTCCACTGTACCAGCAAACCCCGTCCCTCCCGAATCTTCTTTCCAAAGTTTCCTGTGAAGCTGTGGCCCTGACGATCACACGCACCACTTCCTGCGAGTACTGGAGAGGAGGAGGCGAGCAAACAGGCGGTGAAATGAAGAGGTTACAGCTCGGCCAGACACACTGGGTACGTTTACCACACAAGGAGCATTCAGACTGCCTGCTAGTGGGGGAACGTGTCAGCGTCTTGGGACCTCCTCCTGATGTGAAAGGCGCTCTACAAATGTAATTTGTTGTTGGATTTGTTGTCCTGCCCTGCCCTGGGCGCCTTCATTATCTCCACTTTCTTCCCATGGGAGGAGAGGGAAAGGGGGGAAATCCACACAAGGAATGGCTGGGATCAGGAATTTAGGTGACTGAGGTAGAGAGAGATTTGTTAGCTCAGGGTATTAAGGGACGATTGGACTTGAGGTGCAGATTAGCCATGATCTTGGAGAATGGCGGGACAGGCTCGAGGGGAGAAGGTTGTCCATGTGAAGCCATGTTGGCTTGCAGTTGAGGCTTGCACCTTTGTATTAGCAAACAAGTGTATGTATGTGTGTGTGTGTGGGATGGGGGGCGGTGTCTAACCAGCTGGTGCTGTGGGTGTGTGGGAATTTGGGGGGGTCTTTGCAGTGAAGGGTGTGATATTTCAACTCTCTAAACTGTTCCCTTTCATCGCGTGTCCTGAACACACAGGATTCTCGCTGGTTTGCTCCTGGCCATTGGTTGGATGAGGGTCTCTGTACCTACAGCCCCTGTAGAGACTCGGCTCGCAGTGAGCGAGTGGAAGTGACACGACAGCCAGCGCCGGTGATTGATTACTGAACAAATTGTTTCTCCTCTGGCTCGAGCTCGATGAATCCTCTGACTGATGACAAACCACAGCTTGAATCAATGTGTTAGTACAGCCAATTAGCCAATGCGATCTGTCTGTGGAGCAGAGATGCATCTGTCACCGTGAAGCGCTCTGTGACGCTGCCTCGCGTGAAGGGCGCTATATAAATGCAAGTTGTTGTTGATTTCAAAGCTGACTGCTTATTCTGGACACTCCGCCCCGCCCCTCGGACACTCAGCCCCGCCCCTGACACTCAGTCCCGCCCCCTAGACACTCAGCCCTGGACACTTAGCCCCCGCCCCCGGACACTCAGCCCCCCCCCACCCCCCCCGGACACTCAGCCCCACCCCCCTGGACACTCAGCCCCACCTCCTGGACACTCAGCTCCGCCCCTTGAGATAGAGCCCCACCCCTTGAGACACAGCCCCACATCTCTCTGGCTCCCCCTGCTCCCGGGGTAACTCGCTCCTCGGTAACTTTCCTTTCGCCGCGGACTCTCCCACTCTCTGGCTGGACTGACATTGTCCTGGCACACAGCGCCTACCGACCCGCTCAGCTACGTGTGACGTTCAACTCATGGAACGAGCAGCCAGGGTAGGGAAGCGGGGCAAGAAAAAAAAAACCCACAATGAACTCTTGCCTCATCGCTGATAGAATTTCTGTTGGGCGGAGGGGCCGGTGGGGTGGGGGGGGAACCTTCGCATTAGCCTTTGCCAACTTGACTGCAAAAAAAAAANGATGGACGTAAAGGCACCACGGTGAGATCCAGCCCTGGCTGCTTGTAAGCGCCAAACCACTTCATTCTGCTCGTCCAGACGTTTTTGATTATAGCATTCCGTTTTAATCTTTCAATGCCTCACTCGTGCCTGAAGTTGAAACGGGAAAACTTTGCAGAGTACGTAATGTTCCCTGTTTCCCATAGAAGTGGCTCAAAGCCCAAACCCCTTTTTTTTTTCGGGAAAAAAAAACTGGAAGTGATGTTGCAATGTCTTGCTCTGTGTAGACTCCTTGTTTCGCTTGAACAGATCCAGATACCAGAACATAACCCCCAGAGCTTTAATCTTCTGTGTGGAAGACTTTCTGGAAGGAACATCTCCCTCTCATGTTACACGCGCACACAGCTCTTTGGGGAGAACTTAAATAGGAATGATAAATTCCTCCCAAAAATTACAGCCACGTGGATCCATTTAAAATCACCTCTTCCTTTTACTAAATTGTTTCCCACCCCCCCCCACCCCCTCTTTTCGTAACAGTAATGTTAATGGCAAATTTGGTTGACTTGCTGCAGTCTTTCTCTCGTAACCTTTTGTTTTGGTCTGTGACGCTCGCGGGAACCCGTCACCAGCAGAGAGCAAAATCTTACCTCTGATTTTGCTTGTTACAATAGCATTTGTTAGCGGCATTATCCTGGATTTCTGCACTTCTATTTGCGCTGACTGTCGCTGGTTCCCTTCTACTCGGCCTTGCTCCTGAGCTGCATGTGAATCGAGAAGGTCTTTTAACACCTGTGGGCTGCAGTCAGCCTCCGAAATATCGCTAACTGTCTCCTCGTGTTTAGTCGGAGTTTAATGGGACTCCGTAGATCTGTTCTGGTCTCTTGAACAGTGTCTCTTAAGGGCGGATGCAAGATATAACCAAAGCGCCAGGTAGGTGTGTCTGATTTAAGGAGCATTCCTGCCATTCTGTCTGTCTGTCTGTCTGTCTGTCTGTCAGGTCCCCTCACGACTACATCATGTGCTTCAGGTGTCCTCTACAGACTGGAGCAGGCATCGCTCCTCACCATTACTAGCTGGACTTTGTTTCTGGATTTAAAACTGCTTCACAAATAAATATCTCCTATCCCCCACCCCAACCCCCACCCAATGCTGCCATTGTTACTCTGAGGCACAGTCCAGGTAGAATTGTTACCTTACTTGTATCTTTAATATCGATGGGCTCTCCAGGGATTTGCTCGAACGACAGATGCCTTCAAGGTACACGCCCTGAAACCAAAGCTTCAATAACCCCCGTAGGTAACCTATGGAATGGTGTCACCGTGAGCTGACGTGCCTCCTTCAAGGCGGGTCTCAAAACCCTTCTCCTTGACCCAGCTTTCAGCCGCCCTCCTACCCTCCCAGCCCTCCACCCTCCCCGATCCCAACCCCCAGCTCGGGTCCAAACCCCTGACATCCAGCGCCTTGGAACAGCCCCCCGACGTGAAAAGCGCTGTACAAGTGTAATTTTGTGTTGTATTGTGTTGCTGTGGAGAAATTTACTGTCTTCTTCAGGTGACGGATGGCTCTGTGATGAACTGCAATGTCTGCTTTTAACAAAGATCGAGAGACTAATCCTTCCAGGACGCGTGTTGGGGATGGCAGTCTGTTAGGTCTGGACTCACTGAAGTCAGCGCATTGCCCTGGCTGTGAGCTCTGGGATTCTCAAGCGACATCGCGTTAAAAGAAAGATACCTTGTCACAGAGGGGAGTTGTCCTGCGAGGAGGAGGAGAAAATCCAGCTACTGGCAAGTCTTGTTTTCTGCAGTTCTGGTTGGTTTGATGAGTTTAGGGACGAGAGCCTGAGAGGAGGTGAACGTGAGTCAGTGCAGCCCTCTCAATACCGCTCCTTCCATTAGTTTTTTACATTTATAATAATTAATAATATAACAATAAGTTGCTCGCGTTTGAGTTGCTCAAAGTGCTCGTAAGCATAGGGTTGCCTGTCTGTCAGCAGCAGCCTGGCCTGTGCTCGTTGGAGTCAGCTGTTGTTGTGCTGATTGACGCAGCTCAAGTCTCTTTGTATTTAATGAAGAAGTCAGTTCTCGGGAGAGTTCTTCGCCAGTGCCCATAAAGTGCAACGACTCCATTGCAATTCAAAACTCCATTAACTGTATTCTCACCCATCCCAAACTCTGCACCTCCACCTCCCCAGTCCCCGCCAGGCTCCGCTGGCTTCCAATTGTAGAACGGATCGATTTTAAGATCCTCACACTTTTAAATCAGTTCATTCCCGAGCAGCTCCCTCCCTATCTCTCTCTCTGATGTGCTTACACCTCGCTCTACTACGGTCACGTCCCCTCTTGCACTGCTTCTTGTCCCCACCCACCTCCCCGTTGATGAATTGTCTCGTGCTCTGCTGTTTGGGATTCTAATTACAGTACCCCAGAGGTGCAGTTCTCCACTCACAGCTCTGTGGAAGGGGTCTAACGATTCATGTCGTGGCTGAAAAGGTGATTGAGCAAGAGGGTGAAATCATCGCAGGTTCCAAAGCTTTGAGGGAAATTAACAGAAAGCCTGGAACTAAAACCAGTAAATGTGCAGATGGAAAGGAGCAGCTGATATTCTAATGTACACGCCAGATAGCAAACTGTCCATTACTCATTTCATTTATCTGTACACACACACACATACACTTACTTACGCTCACACTCACTCACTCACACACACTCACACACAAGAC
Organism: Callorhinchus milii; assembly: GCF_018977255.1. Lineage (NCBI taxonomy): Eukaryota > Metazoa > Chordata > Chondrichthyes > Chimaeriformes > Callorhinchidae > Callorhinchus > Callorhinchus milii. The sequence goes on along the minus strand of NW_024704749.1, from coordinate 9,481,461 downwards.
TTGCATGTGCACACTCACGTACACAATTCCACGTTTACTTATTGTAAGTGCACTCTTACAATAGTCTCTCACACTCTCCCACACACACACACACACACACCCACAAACACATTCTGTCCATTGTGACACACGCGATAATATATGACTTATTCACTTTCACACCCACACCCACATGCACGCGCACACACGTAAATCTACACATTTGGGGTCTCACACACACATTCACACAATTGGGGGGAAAACAATCCATTGAGTATTATTTGCCTTTGGGATGTTCAGCCAATAATCAGATTTCCTGTTATAATTGCACATCACCAAAGACACCTTGTGAAATGTTCATTGGTAGTTTCTTCTCTCCTCTCTTAGTCTGTTGCTCCTTTACAGAGCCTTGGGCCAGGTATTCCCAGACAATTCCCCTCCACCTCTATGTCCATTTCCTCCTAGTTCTTTACCAAGTTATTACTATTTTGTTATTACTTTAATCAATGAATCAGAGTTTGAAAGGTTGAGATTCAAACTGTAATAATACCTGTTCCGTGAGAGAGAAAAAAATAGAGTTAATTGAGTTTAACCCAAAAAGAGCCCTATATGTTCCTGGTAATGTAAGTCCATTGATTTTGCAATCAAAGTCAATTTGATTTGGAACTATTGACGGTGGATTTTCAATATATTTCTGGGACGATTCCTATTGCTGTGAGACAGACATAGAGGCTAATACCCCCTGGGGAGGTGAGGCACTTTAATTTGATCGGCATTGATCTGCAGAATTTCAGTTGATACTGAGGTAAGATAGTCGGAGGTTGGAGGTCAAAGTGCAGGGAATCACAATACTTTTCTTGCGAAAAATATAATCTCTGTGGTGCAGAGATTCGGCGAAGAAAGGGGAGAGAGGCCTGATCTGCTGGTATCACTCTTGATATCTGAGCAGCAACACACACACACACACACACACAGATGGATCTCTGCCACGGTTCCCCCATTAACACAGTCAGATAACAGGTCATAGCAGTGCCACAGTCACAGGGCAAACCTTGGGGGTCAATGGATCAAAAGAGTTCACTTTGATGAAGCGTCACTTTGGAAGAGGGTGATTTTTTTTTTAGAAAAGGAGAGGAAAAGCGTGATTGATAGAACCCGATCCACGCAAGGCTGATCAGGTTTTAAATCACAACTCTGCTGGGAAATTAAATTTCAAGGCTGAGATAATGGAGGTCGGCCAGTGCAGGTACATGCAGGGAAATCCGTTCTGGCTTAATTGTAGCCTGTATTAGAGAGCGGAGCAAGTCAATAACCTGTTATATTAAAACAATATTGATTAAAAAGCCATTGTACTTTCAGCAATCACCCATTTGCTGCCAATTCCATCCCCTTTATTCTCCTCCAATTTCTCCGCTTTTCTCCTTAAAGCATTTGACTCCTTTACCGTCCCATCGGTGGCCGCGCTTTCAGCCACTACGTCCCGAAGCTCTGCAACACGCTTTGTCTATCCCCCCCCCCCCGCCTTGCCCGTTCATTCCCCATCTTCAGGTCGCGCCTGAACACCTTCCTGTTCGACCGTGCCTACGGTCACCCTCCCCTCCCCACTGGCCAGCTCCACTGGCTCAGTGGTTTGCTGTATATCTCTTTGACTCTTCCTTCGGCCACCTCCACCCTCCCAGCTTCCCACTTTGTCCTCGTGAAGTGCTTTGAAACATTCTCCCGAGATTATTAAAAAAAAGGTCAATTGTTGCCGTTGATCTATGTAAAAACGTATAAAAATGCAAGGATTATTTAGCCTCCAAGCTCTCAGGCAACGTGTGGCTGGTAATAATGCTGGGCCTTCCATATCGATCAGGTGTTTATGTCCTGCCTTGGGTGTCTGGTGTGTGTGTAGCCCAACGGAGTGTGCACGATGGGCTGTAGAAGATTGGATTCTTTGTGGATTCCCAATAGGCGACTATGACTGAGCTGCAGCATGAAGTTCATTGATGCCTCTGAGCTCGCCAGGGTGTGAAAAGAATATATTTGTGACAGTGATTTTTTTTTAATATCTTTTTTATTTGCTTCCCTGTGTCAGTGTGACATTTGAAAAGCTGTGGAACTGTCAGGGGAAAAACACCTAAGACACCATGGAGGCCCGGCAGTAATCCCAAAGCTCATTCAATTGTGTTTTAAGGAAAAATCACCTTCTATCGGAGGCCAGTTTGTGCTGCATTTTCAATAATTTTTTGATGACAGATATTATTACAAAGATATACTTACAGCTGAACGCTGAGGTGATGGAGACCGATGGGATGAACTGTTTCTCTTTTGTATACAAGGGGCTTGGAATCACACGGCCTAAGATGACATTCCAATGCAGAGATGGGGGGATGTGGGGGTGGGGGGGGGGTTGCATTGTTGGAGGGGTTGTCCTCCAGATGAGACATTAAACCAAGGTCTAGGCAGGACCATGGTTTAATTCTTATCTGAATACAAAATTACATTTGTGTAGATCCTTTCACATCGGAAAGACGTCCCAGGGTGCTATACAAGTACCTAACTGAAGGGCAAAAATGTAGTGCTGCCTCAGTAGTGCATTGGAAGCACTACATAGGAATGTCAACTGAAGTGAGTTCAAGTCGGATGTAACATCTCCGTTTCCTTGTTGGCCGTGCTAAGCCTCCTCTCTGCAACCCCAAACCAGGAGAGCTTTGGCTGTTGATTTCCAAGTTGATGGAAATAGATTGAGCCTGGCTCTTACCCAAAACCATTCATGGCCTAACTGCCAGCGTAAACAGCCCCCAACACCCCATGGATCCTTCATTCAAATTGCAACGTTGAAAGGTCTAAAATCTTGACGTGTGTAATCCATACCTTCAGTTATAATGCCAGCAGTCTTGATTTCTTGCTTTCCAGTCTAACCTTCCTGCCGATCATAGACTTTGCCATGCTTCATCACGTGACAGAAACCACAGGAACAGCTGATTGTACAGTAGGGGAAGAAAATGATTCCCCGATGGAAAGTTGCAAAATTAGGTTCAAAGCAAGCGCATCTCACGCGGAAATGTTTTTGAGACAAAGGATTATTAGCACGTGGAACCCGCATCACAGTGGCTATTGAAGCTGACTCAATTGCAGGATTTATTGGAGAATTTGATGAATAGTTGAAGAATGAAAATATGAAAGGGTTTCAGAAAGGAACGGAAACATGAGATTAGAATAGATGGCTCCATTGGGGGAGCAAGAACCAGCAGAGGCTCGGTGGAAACAGAGTAGGGTTTGGGTTTATAGCAGCTAGCTCCAGTGGGGGAGTTAACATTAGCACAAGCTCGATGGGCTGAATAATCTCCCTTGCTTTGATTTCTATGATGCTGCAACTGTATAGACCGGACCCTGTGGATCTCTCTGTATTTCACGCTGTTTTTAATGGTTTTAGATTACTGAGATATTAAAAGGAAAGCTGTCTTGAAACTGTCCCTAGATGGAGGCGATTGATATAAAATAAGTCTGTGCTTATTTTGGCTTCTTCTCTCGGTCCTGTTTAAAATAAAGAGTAAAGTTTTAAAGTAGTATGTTGGTGTGTCAAGTAGGAACATACATTACGGAGAGAGTGCATTGGGGCTGGGGGGATGTGGCTGAGTATATCCAAGGTGTTTCACCCACTAATTATACAGTCAATTCATTTTATAGTATATTCTGTGAAGCGCTTTGAGACGTCTCGAAGACGTGATAAGGCGTTGTATCAAATGCAAGGATTATTATTATTATAAATTGAGGATCATTTCTTAGGATTACCTGTGTATCTCCTCGCTGCTGATTCCAGAGTTAGGATCTGGGGAGAGGAATACTGTGATAGAGAAGGAGTGAGTGCGCGTGAGAAGAACAGCGTTAGAGAACGAGTCGCACAAGCACGGAATGGACGAGGGAGGGAGGGCAAGAGAGGTGCAAGGGCTCGGATTATAAATGAGTCAGATAGAACAAGAGAAAGCAAACGGTGTACTGCGAGCAATTGAGCTAATGTAGATGGGAACTGCAGCAGTAGCTGGCTCCGGCCCAGCTGGTTTCGTTAGTGAGATGATGTAAATGGGATCCACAGAATAAGGCCTTACCCTGACTGGCTCCTCTCCAGCCGGTTTGGATGCAATAACGCACTGCAATTTAATCTGACTTCAACACGTGGCTCTTCTCTGTTGAAATTGGGAAATACGAGCCTGATGTGTTTTTGCTGGCATTGATTTTCGGAGGGGGAAAAATGGGGGGGGGAGGTGGAAGAGAACAGTGAACGCGGTTGCATCTGCAACGCTTGATCTGATTGAGGCCGCGTCCTCCGATCATTTTGCAGCTCGTTCTGCCCTCGATAACTTTCCTAGCCTAAAAGCGTGCCGTAAAACTACAGGAGTAATTTATATCGTTTCGGAGACTGCAGTGTACAGTAATGAAAATCCTCTCTGTCTGAAACCCCGCTGGGCAGCACAGGGAGATTCTAATTCCAAACGCACAAATATACCCACAGTGAAAGTACCCAATGATGTGACGAGCACTTATCTCTGATGGACTTTCTCAAGGCCAGTGGGTGCTGAGAATGGAATTCATAATACCGTACCCTGATAGCGCTGGGCTACCAAATGGCGATTTTGGCTACTAAATTTAAAACCTAGATGGCACGCAGGTTTGGTAACGCTGAGCAGAGTGAGGCGAGTGACTGCAGAATAGCGATCAGTTCTGTGTTGCTCTCAGTTCAGCTTTTACAATGGTTGAAGTTTAGAAGAGAAGCAAATGCATGGGTAATTTGATTAGCTAGTAATTTAACAATAGAAATGTTTCCAACCCTTTTCCCCAATTCTTATTGGGAACTATAATATAATAAATTGGTCACTCAATCCATGACTGTTTGTCAGACATTGCTATGCGCAATTGGCTGCCCACAAAGTATACCGTGAATTGACTTTACAGTGTATTCTGTGAAGCGCTTTGAGGTGCCTCGAAGACATGAAAAGGCGCTGTATCAAATACATTAGTATTATTATAACAACTACACCTTAAATGTGTGGAACCTGAAAATAAGCAAGCCAGAAACACTGTCTGCTGATCCAGGATGGAGTTCCAGCTAAGGTGGTCGATGATGAATAGGGGATGAAGCTCTGAACAGCTGGTTTAGCTCATGCTTTGTTTGGTAAAAACTACACAAGCCTGAGTAAGGGCACTGAGCCAAAGATACCAGGGAAGCTCCCATGTTTATTCTCTAGTCTCAGCGTTCCTCATCGAGGGAGGGGGAAATCACCTGTGTGTCTCACCGTTGAAGGCTGGCCAGATCCCCTGTGGGGAAAGCAAGGATTTAGGATGAAATTGGGCTTTGTCTGAGATGGCCCCCATGGGTTTGCAGGAACATAATAGCCATTTGGAACGATGAATGAAGGGACCATTCAGTGCCCCCACAGAGGACAGAAGCAGATAATTTTGCTTCCTCGAGCTCGTACAGTAATAACAAGGTCTATCTGGAATGCATCTCATGCACAACTGTACGCCTCCCACTCAACAGAACCACAGACCTCCCAGTAACCTTCTGATATATGGCGTCGGGTTTGAGCTCTGCTCCGACCAAGCCTCTGTCGGCAACGATGGGAAATAGCAGATCACTTCAGCTGTTGCTGAGATGGAAAAAACAGGTTAAGCTGGTAGATCCTTGGGGGAGAGGAAGGTGGGGTTTGGGGGCATTCATTGATGTAATTTCTGCTACAGTTTCGGTACGAACACTTGTAGCTCGTGCTTGCAGCTCTCCTTAATTGCACCGTTCATCAAGTGAGAGTGAATTATGCTGCACCATCCACAGTTCTCTGAGCATGCTTCCCATCAGTGCTTTGGAAATACCTGCATAGTGTCGCAAGAGAATTTAATAAATAATCACCAGAAGAGGTTGTTATAAATATAGTGGGATTTAAGTGTCCTCGGAGAGAATGTGTGAGTCTGTGTGTAATTTCCAGACGTTTGTATAAGTTAATTAGCTCTCATTAGCCAGTGTTGCAGAATAAATGAGAAAAGAACTCACATTTTACATTTTAATGGCCAACAGCAGCATTGATGCAAAACCCTGAGAGTAGATTAGCAAACCCTTTGACTGCCAGTTCAGGATGAGTGCAACACCAGGCACTTTCTCTGCTATTCATCTACATAAACCAGTTACTACATTTTACAATAAATTCTATGAAGTGCTTTGATGTGTTTGCACAACGTGATGCGGTGCTATATCAAGTGCAGGTATTATTATTACTACCATAAAGTGCCTTCACTTGATCCAGTGTAGATTGCAGAGTGTGTGCCTGTTCTATTATTTAAGCTTTACTGCTTTATGACAGAACCACAGTCGGATTCAATTAGTCCAAGGATTTTATCTGTTTTAAAAAAAAGGAGTTACAATTTTTCTCCTATGTGGCAGATACCAATTGGGATAACATCAATCAAGGCATGTCAGACAAGAAACACAGACCAGGGTGTCTTTGGGTGGGAGGGGATTGCAGTGATTTCCATTTGCTGTGGCAGTGGTCAAGGTGAGAAACTCTCTGAGTGACCTCTGCTCTTTGACACAACCTCCTGATACTAAAACTGCCATCCTTAGTGAGGTGCTGCTGCCTCTTGGAGACGCATAATAATCTTCGCAGTTGATACAGCCCCATATCATTATCATTGAACTGTCTCAAAGCGCTTCACAGAATATATTGTGAAGTGAATTGACTGTCTATCTTGTGGCAGCCAATCGCGCCCAGCAGTGTCCCATGAATAATCGTAGATTAAGTGACCCAATTATTGTTCTAATATATTTTCTGAAGGGATTATTACCCCAGAAAGCGATCTGACTAACAAGCGGGTTCCTACTTACTGCTCGGTAAACAGAGACGTGTGTTTGTGTGTGGAGTAAGAAAACTTGCCCGATGGAAGTGCTGTTTATTGGTGGAGACCTTCCTCTCATATCTGCACATGCCAGATGCTCTTGGGAGCACACAGCCGATCGGCACAGCCCTCCCTTGTCAGGTCACCAACTATTTGAAGTCGTTTATATTGTGGAAATTTGAAACGATTGACATGCCTTGTGGCCACCGCACAAGGGTTAATCCAGTTTCATATGCGGCTAACATAAAGAGAAATGAGTCAGAGAATTATCTATTAATGGCTTCTTCATGGACACGAGGACCAAATGGCAACTATTAGTTGATGGGCCACCGAGACTCATCAATCAGACGTGAGCAGTAAGTCTAGGTTTTATTGGACTCTTGTCAGTATTGATCAAAGTGTTTCTGTTTTCAGCATTTTAATAATGATAAAAATCCTGACATTTTGATATAGTGCCTCGAGGGGACGAATCAAAGCGCTTCACTTGATATAATGTAAAGCGCAGTGACTGTGTTTTGTGGGCGAAGGAGGCAGCCAATTTGTGCACAGCAATATACCATTTAGGATGGAGAACCTTGTGGAAGATACAATCCAGTTCTTGTTGGTCTAACGGTCTATTGTGGGATGACTGTTTGTGGGGACGTTGCTGTGCGCAATTGGCTGCTGCGTCTCGTCCACAAAATATACGGTCAATTCACTTTACAGTACATTCTGTGAAACGCTTTGAGGCGTCTCAAATACGTGATAAGGCACTAAATCAATGCAAGGATTATTATTAGCATTATTATTGCTGTATAATGTTGGAGGTGTTGGGAAACATTTACAACATTTCACAATAGGTTCAATGTGATAATTATCACTCTATCTGTTAAGAAACATTGCAAAACTTCCTTCCTTGTGTCTGTAATATTCAATCAAACATCAGAGATCTCTGGTGAAGATGAAAAGCGGGCTTCAGGTTTATAATCAATCCTCTATTTGTTTCCCTGTCAGCACATTTGGTAGGTGTTTGACACAATTTCAGTCGCAAACTAAGTTGCTATTAATGCAGCCACTTCTGGTTAATGTATACTCAATTTTCAGCTCCAGTGTAACCAAAGTTACTAATTCATTCAAATATGGCGTAGGGGATGGGAATAGGTAATTTTATTGGGAGATGCGATCACCAGCACAGCTTTGATGAGGAAAGAGCAGGGGAATGGGTTTAGAGCAAATAGCTCCCAAGGGAGTGCTAGAACTAGCACAGAATCTATGAGCCAAATAGTGTCCTGACTTGTAAATTTTCTATGATTCTGTTCTACATACAGCAGCTCTATTGTCCGTCAGTAATAGCCTTCGCTTTGTTATTCCTGGTGTAATATAGTTCCATTTCCGTGTGTGAATTAAAATAGGAAATGGGTGCTTCTTGATTAGATGCTTCAAGGTAATAACAGGAAATTATCAGTGCAATGTATTTGCTTTGGTCAGAACACCCTTGGCTTGCTGTCACTTGCACTTAACTCTACATTGACTTCCTTCAATAGCCTGGCTTGTTGCATTGCTTTATATTAACCCGGATGCCGCTGAACCTTCTAGTATTAATTGCCGCACTAAAGAGTAACAAAACAAATCTCTTAATTCATGGCTCACACTGAGCTATAAGAAAGAAGTTGCATTTTTAATGCACCTCATCACATTGAAATATCTCAAAGCATTTTACGAAACTTACTGTTGAGTGTAGTGACTGTTTTCCTGCAGGCAGCAATTTTGCACATTGCAAGATTCCACAAAGAGTCATCATTTAAAAATACTAATTAATAATAATAAACCTTGCTGTTGACGTGGAATAGACTTGATGGGCTGAATGACATTTTACTCACAGCAAAATTTGTGAATGGGAGGAAAATATTAACACATCCAGCCTTATTACAGTGAGAAATATGGCAATATGCCTGGTCCAAAGGTGTTGCCAGCCATTGCTCCAGGTGTTCTGAGTAAATAATTAAACCTGTAGTGCAAATCATACATTGAGGTAACAGAAGGTAAGTGTCAAGCTTAGATAACACTCTCTCCTCTCTACAGATCTTTAGGACCGGGTTCAGCTGTAAACCTCCCTCTGTTACACCCACCTTCAGTAACAGGCTTAGCAATACCACTTCTGGTGCTGCTATTGTTTTTCATTTCCTCGCACATGTACCATTCATGGTTTCTCACACGCTATATTTAGTCTGAGAGGAGAGGTCGCTGTTTTTCTCCCCTTTGTTGCAGCTCTGCGATACCCTGGCTGCCGGCCAAGCTGCTGTTTATTCCCAGAGGTGGCAGGTGCTGTGTTGTGATGACTTGGCAATGGATGAAATGAACCCAGATCGGGCTGCGTTGGCAAGTGCTTTGTAATCGTCGTTTCGAGAGGAATTTTTACAACAAAAATGTAACTTTGCAGAGAGAAAGGCTCCCGTGTTACACAACCCCGTTGGTAAACGTGAAATCTGAACTACTGATTTCCATCTGTGGCCGCTACTCTTTTAGACAGTGAGGGGGACATGGCTGGTATAGTTCACTCGCTAAACAGAAGAGGAAGTGATGTGATGACTTAGACAGATTGTTATGGCAGCGATTATGTTTGATTTGGCTTTGTTCTGGTCATGGCATCATTAAAGAGTGAAAGCTTGCTTTACAAATCCAGCCGTACGCATCTGTGCAACACATTTCTCGGGTGAGGGGGTGGGGGGAACGTCGAACAGGGCCATCCCAGGATCAGGATTGTATTGAAGGGGATGGGCTTGGCAATGGGTTCCATTTGAACCACTGCTGCAGAGTTTTCATGGGAGATCAAAAGCACTTTTTTTTTATTACAAGGATTGGAGGGTTGTACTCTGGACAAGAGAAGCAAAACAGATTGTGGCAAAAGAGGCCCTCGAGATGCAACAAATGTGTTCAAGTGCAAAGAGGAAGCAAAGTCATCACTGGGAATCTGGGGCCGACAGAGAACTCCCGACTAACAATAATAATAATAATCCTTGCATTTGATATAGTGCCTTATCATGGCTTTTGAGACATCTCAAAGCACTTTGCAGGCTGTACTGTAAAAAGTGTAGTGACTGTAATGTACCGAGCACTGCACATGGAACGCTGAGGCCAGGTAAAGCCCCTCATGTCACCTGAGATCTGGTAAAGCTGGGTTTAGTTTACCAGATTGGGACGCCCTCCCGATGTGAAAGGCGCTATACAAATGTAATTTTGTTGTTGTACAATCTATTCAAGCTCCATGTTGGGGCTTAAGGCCATAGCCTTGACCAGGGTGCTCTATCCAACCCAGGGGATGATTTCCTCCAGCCCGCGAACACAGTCACACTGAGAGTCCAGAGCCCAGATTTGTTTTTTTGCTGGAAAAGGAATGGAGAATGGGATGTTGCTTTGAGCCTCAACTCAACTGAGAAACTACGTTGCATTATCGCTCCAAGCTTAATGACAGTGGGGATCTTTTTTTCAAAAAATAATTAGTTCGAGAGATTTAGCTGCTTGTGCTGCTATCCACTAATGATTGCTGCTCACTGCGACACGTTCTGCGTTCAGTGGCATTTCAGCTCCCAGTGCGGCAATATTTGTTATTATCTTAGTCAGCAAAAGCTGGGAGATATTAATGGATCAAGCTAGGCTCCGTTTGACTCGCTAACTGCTCACACTCTCATTTGCTTTCAAGATGCCCGCTTTCTAAATTGTTTCAAAATAACCAAATCATAAAGTGAGAATGTGTAAAAAGGGAGAAACGACATCTGTCTCAGCAGAAGATCAATAGACAGACGTGTGTACTGATCCTACTAACAACAGGTTCCGTAGTAAAAAAAAAGGAAGAATGGGCAATGTTTTGATCTGAAAATTCAAAAGAAATAGGTTTCGGATTTCCACCAGAGGACCCCGTAGCTCGAATGTAGCTTTTGGCAACGGGGTTATTAAAATCTCCTTTCACAAGCCATCAAAAAAAAATGATTTATGGGTTTTATAGAAATATGGAGTGGCAAAAAAAACAGCCTCAGCATGCACCCTGACTCGCTCAGTCGTGGAAAAATGTAACACCAGTTAGTTTTTAAAAACAGAAACTCAATCTGTCAATTTACACGACCAAAACATATGATAAACAGACTGACTTCAAAGGAGTCCGAAATCAAGAAAATCTCTTCCAGTTTCCTCAGGTGAGGGAGACTTCTGACGCTGTTTGTATTGTTGAATGGGATTTATCAAGATTGGAGCTCATTTCAAAACTGCCTTTCCTCTCTGTAATACGAGTAATAATCCTTGTATTTGATATAATGAGTTTTCTACATATTTTTTGAATTTTAAAATCAGATTGAACAATTCCCCGTCATGTAAATCCACTCAGTAAACATTAGTAGAATTAGACTGTCTTAATACCCATGTTGAAATGCAACAGGTTTAATTCAATGAACAAACTATTTTATCCAAAAATTTCTCCTCATTGCTTGTTTTCCTTTTTCTGGCTGGCATAGATCTAGAAGAACTACTTCATTGAAACACTTGGTGCAAAATACTAGACGTTTCCACCACTTTAGTTATTATATATAGTACACAACATGAATGTCAGGTTTGCCTGGCATTGGTCTGGGATTATTTGTAATTACTACATCATCTCCCGAGGATGTTTCTCATTGATATTATCATGTAGAGAAAGCAGGAAAACATTCCTGTTTCAAGCCTGGCTTGTGCATCATTTTCTTTTTGTGTGGTTGATTATTTCAGTAGAATTGCAGGGCTTAGACCCATATTTATGTCCTGCATTGCTTCTTCAACGAAGCCATCTTCCAAGTGCCATTTCGCTGCTCTTTCCCTGTACCATCGAAACACTTCCTTCATACATGCCTATCTAATTTCCTTTTAAATGTCCCTATAGTCTCTGTTTCAACAGCAACCATTGGCAATTAATTCCACACTCTGAGAATTCCCAAGGAGACATCTTGAACATCTCTATCGTATCATGTCTTAAACTTCTCGGCTCTAAAGGGAAGAGTCCTAACGTCTCCAGTTTAACACTTCCTCCCCTCAAATTTATATGCTCTGGTATTATCTTTGTGAATCTGCATTTATACCCTCTGCGTAGCTCCAATATCTTTTGCTGTAGTGCAGCACCCAAAACTGCACACAATATTTCAGCTGTGTCTTAATCAACATTGCCATAGGATCTTTAATATCAACCTGAATAGGCGGATAGGACAGCCTTGTGTTTTCAATAATCTGTGCAATAATTCAACCTGTTTCTTGGCATTTGCTGGTATTGAGTTGCTGAATGCATGATTGAATGGGGTTCTAAATTGGCTATTTTTATCTGCAGGTTACACAGATCCCAATGAAGGCAGTGGACTGCTTGGTTAAATCTATATTTGTTTCTGATGACTGAGCAGTATTTTATTTTAGTCAGAATTTCTTAATTAATTAGCTTCCAGCAGTTTGGCAGTCTACTTTGTTTTGTATCCTATCTGTTGTTTGAAAGCCCTTCTTGAAATCCCTAGGGGATATGGGGATAGGACAGGTAATCAGAGTTAGGTGAGAAGATCAGCCATGATCTTATTGAATGGCGGAGCAGGCACGAAGGGCCGAATGGCCTACTCCTGCTCCTAATTCTTATGTTCTTATGTTCCTTACACACAGTGTTTCTTTCCAACAGCTTATTGCAATTGTGATACTATAATAATACTTGCATTTGATATTGCATCTTATCGCAACGTCTTTTAGATGTCTCAAAGCGCTTCACAGAATATACTGTAAAGTGAATTGACTGTACATTTTGTGGATGAAGTGGATGCAAGTTCTTGCATCCTTCAGGTGCTCCTTTACAAATGAAATACAACTTCTGGTCTGATTTCATTCAATGCCTTCAAATGGAAGCAGCACCATAGTGGTGAAGGACAGACAGAATTATGAAGACAATTCCTATATCATACATAACGGTGGCTCTCAAGTGAATCGGAGACAGGAGCATCGTCTCAGGGGAGCTTAACTCACATGACTTACGATGTCTACTAAACCCTTCCATTGGATTTACTGCCTTGCAGTTTACTGAAATGTATGCATTATTCTATATATATATATATATTCCAGCATTGCTATTGATACCAGTCTGCCTGTCTGAGAGAAGGCATTATTTCAGCAGGGATGAGCTGACTGCGCAGTTGTAAACCTCCACCTCTGCATCCGGGAGCTCAGTTGGATTTAAAACAAAATCTTCTGGTAATCCTTTAAATGGAATTGACTGTATTTTGGAATTCAGCTATAAGCACTATAATTGAATATTAGAACATAAGTTGCATTTCTTGTGTGCACTCATGGAGTGAAGTGCAGTTGCAACCATAAAGGTTATTTTGTAGAACAATGTGATTAACCTAAATCCTGTATTAGCCTACTTGATCAAAGTGTGCTACAAAGCGATGCTTTATAATTCGGGCCAAGCACCTGGAGCCCTTAGATAATCCTTAGTGTATGACTGTTTCCATAGGCCTTAGATCCACTGAATCTTTATAAATGACAAGTGTTTTAGGCTCTTATGTTATCTCTTGATTTGTGTCATTCTCTTTCTATGAAGTAAATGATAGTGTGACTACCTAATTAGCGTCAAGAGGTCAGCTATTCTCTGCTGTCATCTGCAGAATTTTCCAGATAAGATTATCAAGATTTTCTCTATTCTGGCTTTTTTTTTACACAGACCTCAGTTCAAAGCGCCAGGAATTGGCTCTTTTCCGCTTGAGTGAACTTTTTTTTCAATTTAACCCGTGTCTTTCTTCTAAAACCCGGAGGGAGGGTGAGGTGCACTGTTCACTTGGTTTCCAGGCTATCATTGCTTTTAGTTCAACTTTAATTTTAGTTTAATTTTAGTTGTAGTTGAACTTTAATTGAATTTTAGTTGAAATTTTGCCTTATGGTTCAAATGGATGTTAAGGGACTTCTCTCCATAAATCTCTCCCTGTTAAGCATATGTATGTATTTGGTGTGAGCTGTATGAAATTTGTTACAAGATACCTATGCCATCTGTGTGGGAGAGGTAGACCTCTAAGTTAAATAATGATAATCCTTGCAATTGATATAGGCCCTTACCACATCTTCGAGACGTCTCAAAGCGCTTCACAGAATGCGCTATAAAGTGAATTGGCTGTGTATTTTGTGGGCGAAATAATACACTATTACATCAAGTGTGAGGTGAGCTCTGTATTTGGGACTGGAATGTTGTCAATTGAAAATCCTTTGAGGGACTCAGCCCTTTTGAGGTTCATACAATGAGAAAAGGGTCAAAGATCACCCTGGGGTTGAACGGTAATTACTCTTGGCAATAATCCAAACCCCCACTGATCTTTGACCAGCCTTCACTGAAGTACTTATGATGATGGCAGAAATCCATGGAGGGATGAGGGGGCTGGGGGAAGATGGTTGAAAGTGCAATCAAAGAGGAAGATCTTGAAGTGCATCTTTAAGGAGGCGAACCTGTGCTGACAGCCTTGCTCAGAATAGGAGTGGACCTAGAATCAAGGGTGGAGGCAGAGAGGTAGCGTTAGGCTCCATGACTGCGGATGATATTGTTGATTGGCACACGTAGATATTAAAAAGGAGAGGACCAAAATAGAGCCCTGAAGAACGCCACATGTGACAGTTAAGGAGTGGGAGGAGAAGCCATTTGAAGAGACAAAGTGGAGACTTTGGGATAGGTTAAGAGTGAAACTGGGAGAGGACAGAACCAGGAAGGTGGAGCAGAGAGGAGGCGCTGGAGAAGGATACTATGATCGATAGTGTCGAAGGTGGCAGAGAGATCAAGAAGAACAAGGAGGCAGAGAGAGAGAGTCCTAATCACAGATACAGCGCATGTCATTGGTGCTTTCACCAGTTTAACATCTCATCCAAAGGATGTCAATGCAGCACTGTGTTAGCGTCAGCCGAGACTACTGTATGAGTTCAAAGTCTTCCAATTGAGCTAGGCTGACACACGATGAAATATATAATGTGCAATGTATAGTATTTGGGGGCTCCCTTTTGCTGCATGTTACAAATCTCTTTTCTCAGTCCCCTTACAAGGATAGAACTTGAATTTATTCTTGATGCTCATTCATTTCAATTCGGATCACGTGGTCTAAGTTGTGTTATTTGCAAACTGGTTTGGTTGCATTAATTGGAATTTTCGTTGTTCTGGTAAATCCCGGAATAAAGTCTGAAAAGGTCAGTTGAGCAAAGTAACAAGCCTTGTTGATTTGGGATTGGCACATTGCTGGCCGCAAATCGTGCAAACCTAGAATTCACAACCGTAAGATCCAATTAACACAATGGTAAATTGGCATGTTTTGCAAATTGGACTTCAATATCTGTGAGAACTGTCACAGTTACTGTGGGTATCTCAACAATGCTAACCCGTGTGCAGATAAATGTTCAAATGTGATTGAATGCATTATTATTAAAGGCTGAATTGGGTCGTTCTCCACTCTTAGGGTTATGTGGTAGAGGACAGTCGTGCTTATGTTAAACTCATCTGGTCAGGCACACAATCCAAATTCAAGCTTGTATTGTTTTAGACCTAACAGTGTGGGACACTGCTGTACGCAATTGACTGCCACGTTTCGCCCTCAAAACACACTGACAATTCACTTTACATTATATTCTGTGAAGCGCTTTGAGACGTCTCGAAGACGTGATAAGGCGCTGTATCAAATGTGAGGATTATTATTATTATAAATGCTTTCAATTTACTGTTGCTTTGTATGACTCTATCTGACCCCGTCAATGAGATTACTTCTTAATATTGACTCCAGGTATCTGATACTTTTATATCGTTCTCAGGAAATAAAGAATATTATTGAAACTTGAATATAGATTTTGTATGTAGAAAAAAACCTGTGATGGGTACTTTAATTTGGTTTTAAAATGCCTGGTGTATTTGTTTTTCCACAAGGAATTGTTTTGTTTAAACTGTGAGTAATTGCAATGAGCCGGTCAGATTGTTTGCATTAGTGTTTTCATTTACATGGGGTTGCATAAGAACTTTGCTCTCAGCATCTGGAAAAATTCTTATTTTTGGTTTTGTTCTAAATTAATTATAATACAAGGCAAAGATCTACAGGAATGTATAAATCCACAAGCATTCCTTAGCATGTTAACAGCATTATGAGCGTTTCCCAATGTTTAGACGTCTCTGCATTCAAAAACTCCTCCAAAAACCTCTTTGACAGTGCCTTTGCTCCCTATTTTTCTTCTAATTTAAAAGCTCACTCTCTCGCTCTCTCTCCTACCCTTTGAGACGACCCAATGTGAAACGCATGCTATATAAATGTAAGTTATTGTTGTTTGAAGGTGATGATTTTGATTTGAGTTAGGGGAATTTACATATAAAATATTTTAGTTTGCAGCTCTTCACAATGAAGCTTTATGTAAAACTGTGTGTGAGTCTTGTTTTTGTTAATTGCTGAAACCTGAAGGCTCTCATTTTACAAGATCAGATTTTCCTACATAATTAGGATATGAAATTGAGTAAAATTGCATTTAATCTGATTGTTGGGGTTAAAACATTTAACAAAGGCTAATACAAACATATGGAAAATACAAGAATGGATTACAATATGATATTGTTTTGAGTTTATAAAATATATGCTAATACTATTCCTGTAGACCAGCAGGAAACTTTGAGACCCTTGCTATATTGAAATGGACAGGTTATTATACTGATATGCTAATACCAGCCCCTCGCATTCACTACATAAGAAGATGGGTGCAATTGAGGAATGTTCTTCATCTAGACTTGAATGTAATCAGTGGAATAATCTACAAATTCTACACAGCTGATTGCTCAAAGTTTCAGGCGATCACTGAAACAAATAATGGTGTTAGCTGCCTTAAGACTTTTGCAGGAACACATCCAGGATGCGTCTAATGCAGAGTATTGCTGTTAAAGTGAAAAAATACACACTTCATTCAACTTGTCATGAGTGTATATTCAAATATTAGGGCTGGTCCTTTTGTTTTGGAGTTTATTTTCTAACCCAACAGCATGGTTTTAGCAGAATTTATAATTGATTAGTTAAGTTGTAAAGGTAATATATTGAAGGCCAATGATATTTCATTGTACTTATGAGTGCTTTACAAACAAAACTTATAATTATTCTTGCATTGGATGTATCCCACCTCCACCCCATCTCACACCAAATGCCACTGAAATGCTCAATCACAGATTTGTTAACTCCTGACTAGACTTTTCAAATGCACTCCTTGCAATCCCTAGTTCCATCATCCATAGGCTGGTCCAAACTGCTCCAAAGCTCTGCCACTCACATCCTCACCCGCACCAAACTCTGCATGTCATCACTCGAATCCTTGCTAGGTACCTTTCATGTTCTAATAACAAATGATCATGTAATCGTTTTTAGTGGTTGTTAATTAATGGCACCTCAAATTCTCTTGCTGTTTAATTTATTGAAACGTGGTTAGCACAAGCTGCAAATTAGACACCATTGGGATCAAAAGCAGGATATTGTAGCTTTGACTAGAGAGCCAGAACCAAAATCATACTGTCTGGTTTTGTATTTTTTTTAATGTAAGTTATTGCTTTAAATATTATTGGGTTTTATTTTCCAGAATTTCAGATTATACAAGCATAAACATATCATTCCATTACTACTTTAGATTCAAGTCTGGAATAGATTCCACAAGATGTCATGTATATACAGTATATAATATATATATATTACCTTACAGACGAAATGCCAGTAATGAAAGCTTCACATTGTAACAGATCCTTTTAGTTATTGAATTAAATAAATCTGTTTTGCAAATTAAAAAAAGACACCCAACAAATATACCCTGAAGTACTGAATTCAGTAAAACACTGTATTTGTCACCAAAGCGTTCTGTTCCCGTCATTTAACTGCAATAAATCCCTAGTGCAGAGGGTGGAAAAACATAAACTCCTGGCTCTTAATGGGGCTGCTCTGGCAACGTGTAGGCTATCAAACTGTGGGTACCAAAAGTAAATGATATTTGTAGTGCGTTTGCAGTTGTAACATGCTCTTGGGGCTTCAAATTAATGTTTGAACCACTTGTTGTCATGGATACCGTCTGTTTATACCCCACCATCCCAAAGTGGGTTGGCGTTTTGCCGTCGTTTATTCTCCATGTTAAATGAGACCAAGTGATATTCTCACCTCCCTGCAAAGTGAACAATAAATTGCGTGAAAGTAGAATCAATATCTAACTGTAGTTAGCGCGCTCTATCTTGTGATGCCTTTAAAAATACAATCTTATATGAGGTGAAGCATCGCTCCATCAATGATGCATCGAGGAGATTCTTGTGTGATTCAGTCATGTGAAAGATCGGTCATATAGGATTTCCACACTCACAATCGGTGTGGAAGGTCATCTCAAAGTGATGAACCAGTAGGTCAAATGGCCTTTTCTTATCTCTTGAGTTTTCGTGTGTCCCATTTATGTATATTTACACCAACTAGAATGCTGTGAAATAACTATTGTATTCATCTGATTGCATTTGGACTCTGTATAGCAACCTTTGGTTAACAATGCCTCAATCGCCCTGTTAATTAGAATGAAGAAACCAGAAGAAAACAACAGTTCAAAGAATGCTTGGCGTTGTCGTTCCAGTATTTTACAAAATGATGCATAGATCTTTCTCAACAAAATCTAAAGACTCTTTCATCGAGGCAGGTTTTCAACTCCAGGGGCATTGCATAAAGAGGTTTGTTTTAGGTCTGTCAAACAATGCAAAATGAAACACAAATACTGCAGTATATTCCCACCTACCAGGCATTGAGAGAGAAGGAAGTTCTAGTTTTATTATTGATTCTGGATATACTGTAATTAGCAGTGATTGTATTTTTGTGAGTATGTTTCTTGTATCTGACAAAACTGAAGCACTATTGCCATGTGTATTGTCAGCAACATACCATAAAAGCTCTCTTCTGCAATCAAAATAACACCACCAACAATGTGAGTCTCCGTAACGGTCTGTTAAATTGAGTTACAAATGTGAAGCTCTTTGCAACAAGAATATTTCTGCTGATAGATGCTTGGTTTAATTTCTGAATTACTATTAATAGGACATTTTAATTGTGTGAGAACTCTTTGCATGAAGATCGTCTTGAAATCACCTCTAGGCTTGACATTTCTTCGAAAAATAATGCAGATGCCTCTGACAGATTGGAGCTTTGTTACAATAAGTGTCTTAATTAGATCACCATGGATTTCCTATCAAAGCAACACTATTTCAGAAATGTAAACACTATTAATGTGCACAATTTACCAGAAATCATCCACAACCCAGTCCACTTGTGGAAACGATTTCATAGAATATGTATGATTGAGTAATTGTCACTATGGGCTGTTTTGGACCACTTTGCTTTCAACTCTTTTGTTTCATCTCGTGTAATAAAAGATCCAATATTTCCTAATCCTAACAACGTGCTCACTGATTTCAGGTCAAATTTATAATCTTCAAAGTCATACTAACTAGTGATTAATCTCTGTTCATTGATCTTGATTCAAAGTAAGATCCTTCTGAAAAGTGATTACCGCAGCAAAATCAAATACTGTAGCAAAACGTATAGAATAAAATTATAGGAATTTGGAAAGCTTACAAATATAACGTTTCAGAACCCCCCCCCCCCACCCCCCAAATCTTATTAAAGTTTGGCACACATGAAATATGTGGCTATATAATATTTTTGGTAAAAGTTCTCTTGGTAAATTTTTCAGAGATTATAATAAACTCTCAATCTGAAAATTTGCAGGCTCACGTAAAGATCATCAGTTTGTAAATCCCTTCATGCTCTAGTACCTCCTCTGATCTCCTCCTACCCCTTCATCATTAGTACTTAGTACCAATTCTACTGGGGACGTAAAGGTATTAAGGCATATGGAGAAAAGGTGGGGAGACGAGATTAAAAGCTTTTCCTTCAACTAATAAATTGGTGAATCAGACTCAACGGACAAAACGCTCTCTTTCTGTTCTTCTGTTCCTTGATTGGAAAGAGGAAAACACGAGGGAATATTACAACTTTAAAATAAAGTATTATTTCACTTGTATTAAACTTGTTTTAAACAAGTGAAAAGGGAGAAGATAGCTGAAAGAAGTAGTCTCAGCTCCCCGGAAAGATAAATATTTGAGTGAACTTCACTGAAGCATTCCGTTATTTTGATACCTCAAAATACCTTTCAAAACTCTTTAATGAAAGAAAAAGAGAGAAATTGACAGCTGGAAACTTTCTATCAGTACAAGTAACAACAGATCCTAATGCAACTTGGCTGTAATCCAGATTGTAATCAATAAGTACTAATAGTGAAGGGAAATGTGGATTTGTGTCTGCTGAGAACTAAAGTAATACTGCCCAAACTTATTTAGAATACAAATATGTTCAGCCATTGGAGAGAAAGTGGATGTCATATTTTCTCAGCTAAAGTTAACTTAAGTCCTAGAGGTATAAGGACAATTCTGATAACTTGTGTCATCCAGTCAACTTGTGGTTACCAGTTGATTTACACTTTTTAGCAGGTAAGAAAATATCTAAAATTATTCTTGAAAGAGGCAGATCATTAATCGGTTTAACAAAGAAAGTAAAGTTTAAAAATATCACCACAGTAGGTTAATTTTTTTTTAAAAAAGCCAATTTTATTTGAAATCAATAGCAGTCATTATATTGTGAATAAGTAATGTAACATAATGTGCATTTCTAGATATCTGGAATTCTCATTTAAAACAAAATGGAAATGTTGGTATCAATTAGTTCCAGGTTTTTATCCTTGACTGAATATATTGGAGACAAACAAGATTTTAGCTATGATCTCAGAAGACAGGACCCAAGGTAGACTGATTTGACTGTGAATGTAATGACAGAATAGACCATCAATCAAATTAGAGTGAATAATTACACTGAATTGTCAATCCAAACAGATAACACTTAAGAAGACAATAATGTTTATTCTAAAAGAAAATGAATTAACAGACTGATGATTACTTGCCATTTGAGACTACAGATTCTTCTGTAAACCAAACATGACTTAATGCTAATAATTCAGTAGCCACAAAATATTGGAACTTATTGGATGATAGAATTCTACTGTTTGCATTACTACAGATTCTCTAACATTATAGAATTACACTGTAGATTGTCACAGTGGTTGGAAATGAACCTGCTATATGTTTCGATGTGTGGATATAATGGGATATTCAATTATAAGCACACACTGAAAGATTTGCCACATCCTGTGAAAGGAGAATGATGAATGACTTTGAAATATCATCTTACCAGGCTGAGAGATACGAATGATTATTTAATTTTGACTGTCCCCTGCAATCCACATTTCTTTCTCTTTCGTGCAGTGGTTGAACCTCAGACACCAATTTGGGGAGTCATGGGATTTGCAAATAAAGAAGAGCTGATGACTTTCTCTTTTTATGTTCAATTGCGATGGCTATGTAGAAAGACCAAAATAGCAATATAAAAGTACAATTATGACCGTGTAATGAAATGAGGTGAGAAAGAAAGGTAGATATCATGATATTTAACCCTTTTAACCATAAACATCATCTATGCGGAAGCTTTGCTCAATGTTTGCTGGCATACTCCATGTAGAATTGGCAAGAGAATTATGTGACTTTACCATTCAGAGTGCGCCAGGTAGAAACAATCTCTGGCGACTATGCTTGGCTCACTCACTTGTCGCGCTTCCAAACCTGTACAGCAACCCCACCTACAGGATTCTCGTGTAATTCTGAGAAATTCTCAAAAGCAGCGACGAACAAAATCACTTCGTTTTTAACTTGACGTATTTCTGACATCCTGCTGAGGCACGGCACCGCTCCTCCGCCATTCGACGGAGTACTGTCACAAGTTGAACGTACACAGCGATGCGTGAGCCGTGATTGAAAATTAATAGACGAAGGGCGCTGCATCAAAGGCGGGCATTATGTTATTATATTACATTCTGGTGCAACCCCCCCCCCCCATTGCAATTCCCTCCCCACCCACACACCCCACAAAAAAAATGGGTGTCAGTGCATTGCCCCCACTCCCTCCCCTTCCCACAAAAAAAATGGGTGTCAGTGCATTGCCCCCCTCCCATAAAAAAAAGGTCAGTGCATTGCCCCCCTCCCCCTCCCATAAAAAAAGGTCAGTGCATTGCCCCCTTCCTCCCCCCACACAAAAAAAATGGGTGTCAGTGCATTGACTCCCTTCCCCCCCACAAAAAAAAATGGGTGTCAGTGCATTGCCCCCTCCATAAAAAAAAGGTCAGTGCATTGCCCCCCTTCCTCCCTCCCCCACAAAAAAAAATGGGTGTCAGTGCATTGCCCCCCTTCCTCCCTCCCCCACAAAAAAAAATGGGTGTCAGTGCATTGCCCCTTCCTCCCTCCCCCACAAAAAAAAATGGGTGTCAGTGCATTGCCCCTTCCTCCCTCCCCCCCACAAAAAAAAATGGGTGTCAGTGCATTGCCCCCTTTCCTCCCACCCCACAGAAAAAATGGGTGTCAGTGCATTGCCCCCCTCCCCCCCCACAAAAAAAATGGGTGTCAGTGCATTGCCCCCCTTCCTCCCTCCCCCACAAAAAAAAATGGGTGTCAGTGCATTGCCCCCTTCCTCCCTCCCCCCACAAAAAAAAGGGTGTCAGTGCATTGCCCCCCTCCCATAAAAAAAAGGTCAGTGCATTGCCCCCTCCCCCTCCCATAAAAAAAATGGGTGTCAGTGCATTGACCCCCTTCCTCCCCCCACAAAAAAAATGGGTGTCAGTGCATTGCCCCCTTCCTCCCTCCCCCCACAAAAAAAAATGGGCGTCAGTGCATTGCCCCCCTCCCCACCCCACACCCCTTTCACGACTCCAACCCAGAACTGATGCCCTGATGGTAACTTCTCCAGAGTAGACTTCTGTCCATTCACCCACCCACCCACCTTCGCGCCTGCGCAGATTGCTCCTGCGCTGGTGACGCACGCTCGGCAGTGTGCGCCGTTGCATTGTGGGGGCTGTAGTCCCGCCCCCGGGCGGGCGTCGAGCCGGTCGGCGGGAGGGAGTGGCGCGTGCGCACTCGCGCGAGCGCGCGGAGCTGCGCGCGGCGCGGCGGGAGGGAGGGAGGACGGCGTTGCCGCGCGCGCCGCCCGCCCGCCCGCCACAGAACATTCGTTCCTTCCATCACCTCAGCGCGGAGCTCGAGCTCTGGTCCTGCAGCCGAGTGGCGGCGGCGGCGGTGGTGGCGGTGTCGTCGTCCCCTCAGCGGAGGGAGAGATTAGCCACAGCTGAGAGCCAGAGGGGGTGGGCGGGTGGTGGGGGGGGGGTAGGGGAGGGAAGGTTGTTGACGGGACGGGACGACACGACGACGACGAGAATTATGCTGCTGTACCCCTGGAACTGCAGGGATTTTAGGAGGAGAGACCGACGCCGACGCCGCAGCTCCGCCGTTGCTTTTGCCGGGATCTGTCTGAAATGATGCCGTGGCTCTGAGGAGAGAGGAGAGGAGGGGGAGCAGGAGGGGTGTGGGGGTGTGTGTGGGGGGAGAGGAGGCAGAGGCAGCCTGTCAGTATGTGCAGCCGCTGCTCCCGCTGCCGAGCCGCTCCGGGTGCCCATCCGACCTCTTGATGCTCCACAATTTTGCTTTACAAATATGATGAAATGGCAGCCCCGGAAGAAGGTAAGCCGACCCCAGAGGGTCCCGAACACACAGCACAGGAGACCCCTGAGGGGGTGGGGGTGTGTGTGTGTGGGGGGGGTCTCTCTCTCTCTCTCTCCCCCCCCTCTCTCCCCTCGCCCTGTGAAACGTCAACCGAACCGAACCGAACGCGTTGGGGGAATCGATAACCCTCGCTCTGGCTTTGGTTTTCCGTCGGTCGCGATCGATCCGAACCGATCGATCGGATCGATCGAATCGATCGATCACGCGGCCGACGCGCTTGAAACGGTGTTGAGGGGGCGCGCGGCGCGGGAGTGCTGTCCCGATGGCTGCGGAAAACTTTTAACACTTTCTCTCTCTTTTTCTCTCTTTTTCTCTCTTTTTCTTTTTTTCTCGCTCGCTCTCTCTCTCGCTCTCCCTGTGATGTTGTCATGGATTTAAGAAACCCTTTCCTTGTCCAAAACACTGTCGTTTGAACTCGCGGAGTTCAGGAATGTAACGCTCTACTGGAGTTGTGTGTTGTTGTTGCGCACAAGACGTCTTATCAATAAATATCTGCCATCTCTTCGTTGGTATTGAAAGCTCGGCCAGTGTGCCCCCTCCCCCCCACCCCCCCCCCCACCACACACACATCCTCCCTCCCCCCCCCACACACACACCCCCCCCACACACAACACACCCTCACCCCCCACACACACACCCCTCACCCCCCCCACACACACATCCCTCACCCCCACACACACACCCACACACACATCCTCCCCCCTACAAACACCCCCCACACCCCCCACCCTCCCCCCCACATACACCCTCCCCCCCCACACCCCCCCCACCACACACCCCCTCCCCCCCACCCCCCCCCCCACACCCCCTCCCTCCCCACACACACACACATCCTCCCCCCACCCCCCTACCACGGTCTTGTCAGATAGTTTTAGGGGGGTGGGGAGAGTGGTCACTCACCTGAAATATTTCTGTCCCAACAAATCCCACCGGTGTTGTTTGGGTGTACGTGTAAAATTGTGTGCGGGAGTGAGCGGGATCGGGGCAGAACCTGTGCTGAACCGCGGTCATTGGTCTCTGATGTGCTCATCGCACAGAAAGTAAAATCATTATCGTCGTCTTAAAAAAAAATTTGAGGTCCCCCCCCCCCCCCACCCTGAACATGTTTTGATGGGGGGGCTTTACCGGATCGACCAATTCCTCCTCCCCCCCCCCTCACTGTGGGAACATTCAGCGAATAGGTCCTTCCCGTTTGGTTTGGGGCCAGGTTTCTGCATCCGAAAGAAATCCGCAGCCCCCCGCGTTTTATGCTTTGACAGTTTCCTCGCCGCCGCCGCCGCCGCTTCTGAAATATTAATGAAATCATATATATAATACAGTTGACGTTTCATAGGATGGCTGGGAATGTCGTGTACCCCCACCCCCGGGCTTGTGTTTAGCCCCTTGCGTTTCCATAGAGCTGATCTATCATTGCCTGCTGTATGTGGGTCCCACTGGGGAAGGGGATGTGGGGGGGGGGGGGTGGGGGGGGGGGGTTGAAGTTTTAAAGCAGGGTCGGAAAAAGTACATTCAGCAGCAAAAAAAAATGGGGAAAGAGACAGACACAGTGCTCCTCGCTGCACTGCAGAAGGTTACATTTCACCGGCAGTCACTTAAGTTGAGGAGCAGAAGAAGTGTCGAGATCTTCCTTCCGAGTCGCCTCTGACGGTTAAACCATCGCGGTGATTTGTTCCACATGTGGGGCCGTGTTCTGAGCTGTAAACCTCCAGTTAAGATCGACGATTTTTTTTTTGCCCCCGAAAAAAAAAGAGCAGACGTTCGATAATCCGTAATAGTGGTTTTTTGTTTTTTTTTTCTCGCGCGCGGTGTTCATTTGATTATAAAGGCACCATTTTTCGAGCGCTGTCGCTGGGCTGCGATGCGACTACATCGGTTGTGTTTTTTAAAAAAAAAAGTTATGAACGATTCCAGGGTACAGCGAAAGTGATTTATTTCTTCCCTCTTTTTGGCAAAGTCCCTGTTCTTTTTGTAACGTGTAAGCATTTTTTTTTACTCGAACAGCATCTGCCTCCCAACATTTGAGACCCGAAGCGCTTACATATATATATATATATATACATACATATACATATCGAGTGTCTGGGTATAGATTGGGAAATATTGTACTTGGAGGATAACGTTTTAAAAATCCACGGATTGATTTGCAATCTCAATAGTAAGAGGGGGGCAGAGGATCCATCAGTACTTTAATCCTTTAATGCGAATGGTATTGACTTCCCCGCCTCCCCTGAAACAAGTTCCCCCTCAGTTTTTGATGTACGTTTCGCTGATGTTACATTTCCCCATCATCGCTGTGGCATTTGATGCCGTGATCGGCGCTGTTCTTGTGGTTTTAAGCAAAGAGGTGTCCCCAGAGTGTTAAGATGTGACGTATTTAATAGGGCTCAGCTGCTTGGGAAGATTTGGCATCTTTACTGTGCGGAACAGAGTTCGGTGAGAAATGGCTGTGAAGGCTCAGGTATTCGGGCACAGAAAGTGGCTGCGAGGAGTTATGGAAGTGCTGGTGTGAAATTTACTACCGAGTCCGCGTTAAAAGGCAGAAGAGAATAGAGGCGTTTGAATAGACCTCTCCGCTTTCAAAACAAAAGATTGATGGTGTTCCTTCTCCCTGCGTTAAAAAAGGGCAGCGTGCAGTTCCAGTGTTCAAAAAGACGCTGGGCTTAGGGCATTTTACCCCTTCCTGCTATTTTTGTGTGTCCTTTTCGGTTCACCACCACAACAGGAGCGCTGAAAAAGGGGAACGTGAAACCTGTCGAACTCTTTACGTTTTTCGGTTGATCTGTACGTTAAAGATGAACGAAATTTATCACGTTCAATAAAGGTCAACACACCAGGGAGAAAATGTTATTTTTCTGGAGCAGAATTCATTCAGTATATTTTTGTTTCAGCAACTGTTTGCTTGGAAACTTTATTTCAGATGAATAAAGCAGCAGATTGTGAAATAGTGATACCCACACACTAGATGTCACTACTGCATTAAAGGAGTTGGATCCCTAGGGTGTAATTACTATCCACCATTGCTAACATTGTTGCATACCCATACTCCCATAAACAATCCCTTTCTTATCAAATTTGTTGAATAGACTCTCCTTTTTTCTTTTGTTGTTACCTGAACTTTGCAAATATCTTCCCACTGAGAAAACAACTGAATTAGCCATTGAAATGAGAATGGGGGTGAAGGGACACTGTCAGCAAAACATTTTTTCTAATCAACAGGTTATAATTTGCGGAATCTAAATTTGCTACTTGTCCTGAATTCTTCACATCTGAAATCTGTGGGCACTAGCAATGGGAATTAATGGGATTTTGTTTTTAGTCAGCCAGATGTTAGCCACATGTGGAAACCCATCAAGAGTATTCACGTTAGTCTGAGAGTTCCAAATATATATGCCACCAATGCGTGGAGATTTCCCTGTGTCTGAAATGGAATAAATATCGTCTCCCTGGACCTAGTTCCAGAGAGTATGGACAGTTACAGGTTGGAGAGAGGGACCCTAGAGAGTGCATTGGAGTATGAGTTAAAACCACATAGTTTGCCATTGAAAGCTTTCTCTGGCAAACTTACTGTTGATTGTCCAATGTGATCACTCTACCCAATAGAACTTTAAAGGGTAACAGGAGTTGAGTGGGACCAATTCCTGCCCCCAGTGATGAGCCAGGCTGGCTGGTGTAGCGCAGTTGGCAGATCTAGCATCAGCAGTACCTTGGCTTCTGACATTCTGTTGCCCAATCATGGCATCAACAACAACAACAAAATTACATTTATAGAGCGCCTTTCACATTGGGAGGATGTCCCAAAGCGCTGAACAGTTAGGTGTTGGGGCCCGAACATGGGGGAGGGCTGGTGTAGGGGTGAAGGAAGGCAGAGAGGTGGAAGGGCGATCAAAGACACGGTTGAAGAGAAGGGTCTTGGGACCGACCTTGAAGGAGGCAAGGGACCAGCTCAGCTGGAATGGGGTGCAGGCAGCATTGACCTAGTGCCGAAGTCAAAACATCTTGCTTATGTTTGAATGTATACTCTATATGTACATGTATATTTATTGTTGTGAATACACCATTCACGTGACCTATTGAAATTGAGGTTGAACTTGTGAACTACATCTTGGACCTTTGACCCACAGTGAAACATAGCAACGAAAAGTAGCATTGAGTGACTGGCCTTGCTAGTGGAAAGCAGGTTTTCTGCTTGGGAGTATTTTGGGGAATTTATAGCATCGGTTTATTTTTGGGTTAAACATTTGCTGACTTTAAAGGGGTTTAATTCTTGTAGTGTAGTGGGTAGTGCGCTCGCCTCACAAGCAAAGGGGACTCGGGTTCGATTCCCGGGCGGGATAAAACCTTAGGTAAGTTTCCTTACTCCACACACATGCCTCTGTTTACCCAGCAATAAGTAGGAACCTGCTTGCTAGTCAATTGGTGGATCACTTCCCGGGGGTAATAATCCCTCGTAAAATATAATAATTGGGTTACTCAATCTATGATTGTTTGGGGAACTCTGCTGTGTGCAATTCACTGCCGCACTTCGCCCACAAAAACACACGGTCACTTTACAGTACATTCTGTGAAATGCTTTGAGACGTCTCAAAGACGTGATAAGGCACTGTGTCAAATTCAAGGATTATTATTATTTTGGAAAGTTTAAGGGAAATTTTGTGGTAAATGAAAAATCCAGTCCATTGTTTTGAAGACGTTATCTCCTTTTCCCATCTATTTGGCCGGATGTGCCATTCCTGTTTCTTGGGTCAGAATGAGGAGGGGACCTGGTCTCAACAATTTGCCCACAGTGTTGTTTAACAGATGTGTGAAAACAGAGTTCTGTCATTCACAGATTTAGAGTTTTCTCTGCTCAACTCATGGGTAAATGTTTGATCTGTGCTTGGCATTTCCCCAACTTACTTAGCCAGAATTCTGTGTGCCAGCATGCTGTCGTATATTAAATTTGTATACTGATCAATGTCATAAGATATTCGTTTTGACCATTTTACTTAAATAGTTACTTTACGTACGTCATGAATAGTTGTTGGGTTGGAGCCAGGATTTGGGTAAATGTGAATGGAAGAAAGATGTTTTGCAGAAGCATTAAGCCCTTATCATTATGGTATTTATCAAGTGATTGTGATTCATGCTTCTTACTATCTATCGCTCCCATTTAATCCTGTTGTCAGCTAAGAATTAAAATAAACTCAGGAAAATGATATATCGTATATTAGGAAATCATATCTAAGCAGACTGCATCTCTACATATGGTCTTCTAGACAGGATGCTAGCAAACTGATCCTCGCCTTTCATGAAAGATGGCATAGAATTAAGTGCATAGGATAGAGGCAAAGATCCCTTTCCCGTCTTTTTTTTATGTGAAATGGGGTGTAAATTAATCCATATTTGGAATTGTTGTATGGGCCTTCACAACTAACCAAGTACATTCCTGCCGTATCAGTAGATCTCAATGTTGGCCTGATGATTTAAAGTGATGTGGGTTTAATTTCTGCTGTTTCTATTCTTGTTTTAATACGTCACATATTTGCCTCAGAAGAATATTAAAAATTTAAACACACTTGCAGTTGAAAGGCTGAGATTTAATACTACTACTACCTAATATGGGGCTTTTATCATGTAGAACATTTTAAAGTGCTTCATATAGTGAGTAATTTTGAAGTGTAGATATCTCACGAACGGCATTGAGTGAATGACCAATTTTTTTTCATGTGAACTTTGATGAGGAAAGAATATTGGCCTGGACACCCTTTGTCAGCTCTCAACAGACAGATTATGATCAGTTTATCCAAAACCCAACCACAAAATATTTGGGTGGATATCAGCACTGAGAAGGCTGAGGTTATGGTAACAAACCATATATATATATTATATATATAAATATATATCTATCATTAATCAGTGAGAGTATCTTTTAATGCAGTTTCCTTGTTAGTTGGGTTGTGACCTCTATTCCTCTAATTCTGATCTGCCTTTTAGCAGATTACTATGAGATTATGAGAAAGGTTTGCAGTGACTTGCCATTATTTTCTAATTAAAAAAAAGTATCTTACATGGGATAGCAGTCCGCCTGATGCCATAAGTTAAACCAAAAATTAATTGTTCATTCATTGAAGACACCGCCAACATCAACAAATTACAGTTATATAGCGCTTTCACCTGAAGAGGAGTGGAGGATAGAAATGTAGCATGTGAATCATCCAGTCCTCCATTCAATTTGGGCTGAAATGAAATCTCAGCGAGTAAATGACACAGAATGTTTTTTCAATTGTAAGTTCACCTGCCATAGAAGACTGAGGTATATCGTCAAAATTGGAAAGTTCGATTTACCTGTGAAGTAGTAGGCATATTTCCTGCCAAGGTCGGTAAATTTAGCAACAATCAGAGAATCACTGCAAGATGACTTTGAAAATATTTCTTATGTCGGTGGGCAACTATTTCTGTTGAATAACTCTTTATGTTGGAGCCTCACTAGTTCACTAGCTGTTGCTGTATAAAATTCTATCACTGACATAGTCAAATAGAATATAACTTTCAGTAGGTATAATATTACTGTAGAATTAACAAATCATTTATAATTCAACCAATATTTCTGCATTTAAATTAAATTTCTGCATCTGATAATAATGGCTATCCCTTTACTGCAGATGGCTATCAATATAACATATGCTTATGCACTTCCTATAACTACAGAACCATAAGTAAGTCTATAGACAGTAATCTAATATAATGCTGCAACTGTAGTAATGCTATATAGATAGATATCTGCGGTGAATTGGAGTGTGCGTCTTTTGAAATGCAGGAAATGATCCTAACAATTACAGAATTAATGAATAAATCATGAGTGATACGTCCCACAGAAACACAGCACATATCTGTTAACATGAACCATGGTCATTTGGAAAATAGCATCTTAGCTGAAAAGGCCGGGATAGAAATTACCCCAAAATGTAATTATTAAAAAAAACTACACCTTTCTGAAATCGTCTCACAGTTAAATGGTTTTGTGTAGCAATTTGTCACGTGTTTCTGAGGCCCCAAAGACATGGAAATGAATTTGAATCACGTTTTTGCTGCAGATGTTTAAAATAGTGTCACAAGAAATTGATTTTTTTTCTGCATGGCACATTGCTGTGTGATACCATTTCTTTCCATCAGTGAAATAAAATGTGGGTTAAACTACTGCTTCTGGGCAGACATTATTATTGGATTTAAGACAAAATGTTTTTGTTATTTGATTGGAATTCAGATTTAATTGTTGTTACATATTTGCCATTTCAGCAATAGCATTTCATGAAACAACAGGCAGCATTTTCAGGAGTGAAGAAGTAAATATAAATATAAAATCGGTTTCCGATTTTAATCGATAAAATTGGGAATGGTTGCCTTTTTTTTCCAATTTTCCCCAAATCAAGGGAAATGAATTCCTGTCGTTAAACATAGTTTTTTTAATTTATTTTATTGCTTAGAATTACAAAAATTATCAAATTCTGGGTTGCAAGATCAACTTGGAGATCAAGTCCAATGTTGCATCCATGAGTTATACCCAGGCAGTGCCATCAACATCACTTCCTGCACAATGCGACTTAAGACCCAGATGTCGGCTATATTTATAGTTAAACCAATTGCTAAAAATTTAAAACATCTGAAAAAGATGAAATAAATGTCGATATTATCTACCCCAAATTAAAACAAATCTGAATCCGAAAACCGGCAAAAACTTTGAAAGAGTAGATTTTTGAAGTGGAGAATACACAATTGGATTGTGAAAATTAGATTTCAAACAAAATGAGAAATATTTAAGGAGCTATTGAAATTAATTCCAGCTAAATCAACATTGATTGAAAGCCAACATAGAATTACATTGAATGTTGCAGCATCAAAACAAACCATTTGACCGAATTAGTTTCCACACAATTATACTCTACATGAGCTTGCATCCCTTTCTATGCCCATCTATTCCCATCTACCTCACTCAAATATGCATCAGATTTCTTGTTAAATATCTTGATGCTTTTTGCTTTAGTTTACGACAGTGAGTTCCATATTCTCACTATCCTCTGCATAAAGAAGTTCTTCCTTAACTCCCTTTTAGATCTGCCACAAGCAGTCTTTATTTATACTCCTCATTTTGTTTTTCTTAAGTGGAAATTCACCTTATCCATTCTGGAGGATAGCCAGAAATGGGAACTCCGGTCTGGAAATAAGTTATGAGTGGGGCACATTTGGTATTTTTAATATATAAACAACTTGCAAAGGCTGATTGGTGGCAGATGCTGTCCATTGTGGATAATTATAAATGAATAGTGTCAGAGCAAGAGAGAGTAGGTGTTAAATGGAACAGTTATACAGTATATTTATCAGGACTGATTTCTTGGGGTTAGTGTGGGGAAATCTATAAAACTATCAGCCCAGTGGTTTGTGGCTGTGAAAGGCAAATAAAGTACGTGGTTAAGTTAGCAGAGGGAGAGAGTACATCAAAAGAAATTGTGTTATTCCTGTATGAGACTTTAATCAGAGCCAAGATGGAATACTATATATAGCCTTTTCACTTGATATTAGGAAAGATTTTATTACCCTTGAGCAGGCATAGGGTGAGTAACCAAAATGATAATCAGGTTTCAGGAAATCCATTTTATTTGGTCAGTTGAGTAACTGAACTAAGTGGAAACCCATTGCCATGTTGAAGGGCATCCAAACCAAACTGAGAGTTCCATATATGTGTGCCACTTACGCATGGAAATGCTGCTGTGTCTGAGATGGAATGCGCACTCTCTTCCTGGAGGGGCGCAGGCTGCATACCTAATCTGGAAAGAATTAGGCACAGGTTGGCATGAGCCAAAATTTAGGGACTCAAGAGTGTGTGTTGGGAATATTGCTGGAGTTGATCCAGTTGAAACCACTTAGCTTGCCATTGCGATTACTTTTTAGCAAGCTTCCCACTGCTTGTCCAGTTATGCCCAACCTATCTTTTTTAGTTTTTGGCTTACTCCGGGACACTACCCCGCGTGAAGGGCACTTTATAAATGCAAGTTGTCGTTGTTGTTGATTTTACCTAGAGTTCCTCCCTGCTGGACAGATAATTTTTAAAAATATTTTTACATCAAATTTATTTTTGGTTAGAGGGCTTCTCCATGTATTTTGTATTGCAATAACATGTCACTGGAACTCTTTCAATGCATTATAGCATGGGGATCAATAGTTACAATCTCATTAATGTCTATCAGGGTAGGGTTTGATTTGTAGTTTTGCTTTGAAATCTCTACCCAGCATTGCCTCATATTCTATGGAGAATTGGTCTCTGAGGTACTGTGCAAGCAGTTTTACCTGGAAGGTATGTTAACAAAATAAATAAGTGATGTTTAAAACCCACCATATGGATTCAGTGAACTATACTGAAAGAGCGAGAACAATTTGAAGAGTGTATGTGTGTGTGTGTGTGTGTAGCACCCTTCAGGCATGGTAGCGTTTGGAGCGATTAAACAGGTAACTGGTGGGTTAAATATTATAATTCAATACTAAGTTCGGGCAAATCCTATACTCAGTAAGGAAGAAAGAACTGCATTTTTATTGAGTTTCAAAATATTTGAAATAATGACGTCGGATCTATAACTTTCACCTAAGTAGGCAAATGAAGCCTTGGTTTTACATTACATCCGAAGGCGTCTCATACTCTGACAATGCAGCACACCCTAATCTTAATTTGTTAGGATGGTGGAATCTAATTGGTTCCATCAGCATACCTTGATGTCCATTACACATGTGGTGCCTGGAAAAAATGTTTTTTTTTGATAGACATGCAAGGTTCTTCATGGTTTCTTTATCTATGCTAAGAACACAAATTAGGAAGTATTTAAAGATACAGTATATTCTGCGGTGGTTTCTGTCCATCCTGACATATCACATGGTAATTTTTAAGTCTTGCATCTTTTCCTTACCTTATTTTTAACATTTCACTGTTTTTTCCCTGATTGGAGTATTTTTTAGAGACTAGAAATGTGTATGTTCAAGATAGGATATTTTCTAGTGTACAAAGCTGATTATAAGGCTAAATTAAAAGGGGATAGCCTGTGGCAATAGAAAAACTCATCATAATAAATTTTGTGTAAACTGTGGCTACCATTGAATGGACCTGCGTTTCCCCTGGGAGGTTTCAGTGAGATAATTTCCACGCATCTGTCAGAGCTATCTTGTTTTCTGTAGTCCTTGCATGTATTTCACAATTGGCAAACAGTGCAAAGCCGTAAATAATTACCTTTGAATGATGAATTATCTGAGGCTAACCTTCCTTTGTTTATGCTTGTGGCTTTAAATATGACTTCAGGATGTTACATGAGTGACACGTTACCATTGTTCTTTCCCGTGTGTGAGCAACTGTAGATTACTGCTTGGTTGAGCCTATACAGTATTTATGCAAAGTGCTTGGAATGCATTACTCCACTTAAGACTTGCCATTTAATCAGTAGAAGAAAGCCAGTAAACAACATTACATCCCTACAGTGGATGAGATGCTTCAATCTTGATATTTTTGTCATTACTTTAGGTATTGGAGCTAAGATTGATGTTGAAGTGTTTCTGTGATTTCCTTTCATTGCTTTACAAAGATCTGATCTAACATACGTTATTCCATCACCTCACTCACCTACTAAATATTTTAGACATTTCTATTTGTACAACAGAAAGAATACACATTAAAACAAGGTCTACATATTAGTGTAGTGGGTTAGCACAGCGTCCTCTGAGATTTAGTTTGGAGACTGGTGGATTAATAGTCTCCAAGCCCAATTCTTAGTCACTAATAGAGGAGCAAGTCAGAATGAACTTTACCTCTTTCTTCCATTCTAACTATGAGCATTTAATTTAGTTTGCTAGGATGCAGACACATACTAATCCACAACATAGTCACTTAACTTACAGTAAGTATATCTTGTGAACTGTTCTGAGACATCCTGACGTGAAAAGTGCTGTATCAAATGTAAGGATTATTATTATCAAAATTAGTTCCTTGTTGGTTTTTGTTGTCTCTGGAATTCCTGCGTACCAGCATAGTGATAGAGTCTTACTGGTTACCTTAGCAGGTAATCTAACATTTGTGAAATGTGTCAGGAAATCAGACTCTTGTATTTCTTGGCATTGGGAAAACTCTTGTAGCAGAAAATGGCTGGCTACACTCTTCCAGCACCACTTTGTTTCCCATAGGAGTTAAAGCAGAAATGCATCATTGTGCCAATTTTGGTTCTATGGACTAATTCCCCTTCTCTTATTCTGTAATTTCTATGATTTCTATCACCCCAAACTTCCTTAAAATAATAATTTCATCCCAATAGAATTTTTGAATGGAATATAGCATGGAATATTTCAATAATCATCACTGAATGAGTCAAAGTAACATGGGATTGAAATGTTTAATGGTGTGTTATCATTCATTCTTCCAGGTTCACAAACTCTTAACCCCACCTCAACCCAGTACCTACAGATCAGATAAATTCATAATATTAGGAAAAAGTGGCTTAAGTAAATGTTAAAAATACCTTCTACATTTTACAATGTATGAGTTTGATAAATGCCAATCTATTTTACTGTGACTTAATCCAGAGAGTCTGGCTCCCTGTTAAAAGTATATAAAACCTCTGAAACATTTTGCTGTAGATTTGCACATAGAGCAGTTCAATTAATAAATTGCTTTGCCGAATAATCTCTTGGGGACCATCAATACCAAGCCCTAAGTTTTGGACAGCGCTGGGAAAATTTGATTATTTGATCAAATTGAAATTGTTCCTGGAACAATAAGCGAAACTATTATAGAGCTGGAAGAAAAGGATGCAGTACTATAACAATAACAATCGTTATATTTGGTAGAGCACATTTTTGTCTGAAGGACATCCCAAAGTGGATATTATTATTGGGATCCACTGTGAAGTGATGTGACTGCGCTCGGCAGGCAGTTGATACAGCAGTGTCCCATGAACAGCCATGGAGTGAATCACCAATTTTATTTGGGGGATTGTTGGCCAGGACATTAGGAGAATCTCTTTTCGAATGGTGCCACGAGATCTTTAACGCCCACCTGAACATGCTGACGGGACTTCTGGTTTAATATCTTATCCGAAGGATGGCACCTCTAACAACGCAGTACAACACAGATGCTTGGGAGTTTAGCACAACAAAATTTAACTTTCTGTAATAAATTTAGTTACTCCACTGTTAGGTTTTATTGAGAAGTAGCAGGGCATTTTCAGGATCAAACTATTTTGTATAAATGTTTCCATTCAGTTTCTTATGTTGTTTCTTTTGCGATTGAGTTGCTGTGTGAATCATTACATTTGCTGTGGTACAAACGAAAGTGGTTGAAAGCGGTTGCTTTTATCTGGGGTTTATACAAATACTGATCCAAGGCTCATATTTCTTGTCCAACGTTTTTTTTCTCCACACTTGTCAGGATTCAGTTGCTCCTGAAATCACCAGCTGTAGAACTTTTTACCCCAAATGCTTTAAGAACATGCTTTTACCTCTGATTTCTTTCTGTATTCTCTCTAACCTCACTCGGCTCCATTTCTTCTGTTTTCACTGTTTATATTTATGTTATTTTCCTTTAACTGTTTGAACCCTAACCTATGTTATATTTTAAAATCAAATCCGCCTCAGTCCGATGAACTGGGTTTGAGATCTTTAAATTTGATTCCCTATTGGCTTTTTGAAACCCCAGTATATTGATGTTTGACCTGGAGGCATCATTGAAGTGACCTGGTCAAACCAATGACAATATTTTAAAGTGACATCGGGTGCTTCAAACGCCCACAGGTTCTCTTGTTGGTAGTTCAAGGGAGGGAATGCTGTCAAAGCAAGTTATTTCATTCTCAAAACCCTAAGGATTAAGTTATTTACTATATCAGGTAGTTTCAAATAATGATCAATTCATTAGGTGTTTTGTACTTAAAGTGTGTTTCGTGTTCTATTGCAAAAGAATTAACTTTAGCACATGTAGTCGGAGGTTAAAGGTTATTGTAATGGTGCATTCTTCCATCTCAAATCTTTTGAGTGTCATTATCAGCTCTAGCTGCTTTTGAGGAAGTAACTTGAGTCAGGAGTAATTTATGATTGCAATTTATGATTGATCATTTGAGCAGCTGAAAAATAATTGATAATCTTTGTTTCATATTTATCAACATCAATGTAAAAACTGCTGACATCCAACACATCATTAACACCATTCCGTAACCTGCCCACCAGCAGGCATGTTTCAATAGTTTAGGAAGAGATGTGTTCC
The DNA here is from genome assembly GCF_018977255.1 of Callorhinchus milii. Classification (NCBI taxonomy): domain Eukaryota; kingdom Metazoa; phylum Chordata; class Chondrichthyes; order Chimaeriformes; family Callorhinchidae; genus Callorhinchus; species Callorhinchus milii. The sequence goes on along the minus strand of NW_024704749.1, from coordinate 9,444,667 downwards.
TATTTTCCCGTTTTCCTTCCTTCCCTCAAACTTCTCTCTGTACTTGAGAAAACAAATATGAAGGTCAGTCAGGATTGGGAATCAAAGACTATTCTTGTGGTTGGGAGGCCAGATGCGAGTACAGGGTTAGAGGTGTCTGACTGATTTGCCATTTGTGTGTTCAGACAAAGGTTTTCACATAGGCCGAAGCTCCTAAATGGTTGGGACTTTGAGTTGTATTGATTTGCTGTAGGCTGCAAAGAAGCTGTTTGTTAATGGAGTGCAGCAGTGCCATTACTTTCCTCTTGTGCCTATGGAGCAGAAGTCCCTGGAGACGCATTGTTTCCTCCTAAACACCAAACATGTCAAGAGATTGTGATGAAAAATATTCTGTTAGCTTTTCGTGACTGAATAGAACTGGCTTTTTGGAGGCATGCTTGGCTTTGGTGACTCTCACCAAACCTTTGACTGCCTTTCCTTTTTTGCCCCCCCCCCCCCCCCGAGAGTGAACAATTTATCTTAGCCCCCTTTTATGTGTCTTCCAAAATGTATTGCTCCTTCACTGGAAGGTAACCGTAAGGGCAGCAGTAACAGGGATTTATGCTTCAAATTGTCAGTCTGCTTTCAGTAACGTTTGGCAGAAATGCACTGTCGACAAGTTGGTGTTCCGTTTTGTTTGGCTAATACATGCCAATGAGATAGTATGAGCTTACACAGCTATTCTGTCCATCTGATGTGAAAAATCTCAGCAACATTTGAGACAATGTTCTAGCAATTTCAACTGAACAAAAATCGGTGAACTTGATTGAGTTGAATTAAGTATATGTCAGGGAAGTAATAGCAAGTATATATATGTTTCGTAATAATATACTCTTGGATTTAATATAGTGCCTTATCACATAATCGAGACATCCCAAAGTGCTTCACAGGATTTTACTATATAGTAAATGGGTATTTGTAGGCAAATGGAGCAGCCATCCAGCAATGTGCCACAAATAGCCAGTAAATTAATAATCAATTGTATCTGGGCATTGATGGCCAGGGCATTTTTCTTTTGCTACAGTTGGCAGTGTAGCAGCCTTAGAACCAGTTACCATAAATTAAGATTCCAGAGTTCAGCAAATTTTGTTGACTTGAGGTTAATAGCATTCTGGCAATGATCCACAATAAAATAGTGATTTATGTTTTATTTTTAGGATTAATATTTAATGAGGAATGATTTTTAAATGTTTTATCAGATGACTGGCTTTGTATTTTCTGGAAACTTCTATCAAATTCCTTTCACTGTAGTACAGGGTGACCAAAAGGTTGTGATACCATTACAATGTCTAATAAGTCTTAAACAAATTATGATATGTTTGTGTTTTTTTAGATAATAGGGTAGCTGAAAAATAAGAAAATTGATCTAGTCATGGAGAAATGGAATAATGAACATCGCGCTGCAATTATGGAACTGTACTTCTCGAATGGAAATTCGGTCGTTGCAGCACAGTGACAGTTTTGGCAAAAAATTGGATTACGTGATAGTCCATCAAAGATGTCCATATTGTGCTATGTTTCTGCATTACGTGACACAGGAAGTGTTAAAGATGTACAAGGAAGTGGATGGTCTCGAACAGCGCGAACCTTCTTCCAACAAGATGGGCAACATGCTAAGGCAACAATCCAAATTTTGCATGAAACTTTCCCTAATTGCGTCATTTCCAGGTTTGGTGATATCCCATGGCCCTCTAGATCGCCACATCTCACTGCCCCCGAATACTTTTTGTGAGGTTATTTGAAATCACTAGTTGAACAAAATCGGCCACAATCAGTAATGGCGATGAAGGACAATATCAGAGAGGCTGTGCAGTTCATTCCAGCTGAAACACTCAGGAAAGTAACAGAAAATGTCAATATTTGTTGTTGTGAATATGTAGATGTACAGGGAATTCATCTTTCCGGTATTATTTTTAAACAGTAGTTTATTTAATTTAATAAAAATGTAACAGCAAAGTCTGTAATTTCGATTTTTTTATGCAATGAATGCTGTCTTTGAAGAAATAAAGTAATTATTATTAAAATAAATAGCATCACGACTTTTTGGTCACCCCGTATTATTTATTATTGGACTAATGTCCGCTTATGGGATGGGGAAAAAAGTGTTTGATCCGTTAGTTAGTGACTTTCTAAGATCAGAAAGTGGTTATCGCATCCAGTTGTTTGAAATTATTGACCTGCAGTTTATTCAGGTAGTCCATTGTCCAGTTTGACCCACATGTTTTGATTTTGGAGACTTGCAAGCTAAATAAACCTTTTTAAAAAATGCTTAGCAAATGTCAATATGGTTGTGGGTGCTGATCTGTATGTTAGGTTTTTGCTGTGGGTACCCCATGTGAAGTAACTGTGCATATGATAAATTTCTGGACTTCTTAGATTCTGGTGATTTTTTTTGCTGTTTTGAATCTCCATTCTGACCTCCTTCACGTTTTAGTTTCTCACCCATACACTCATCTACAGAACGTTCTCTTAGGTTTGGGGGAATTGAAGGAACTGTCTTGAGAGTCTGTCCAGTTTGTTGTGCCAGTTCTTTGTCCCTAGCAGACTGATTTAAAACCTGCACATTCACTTTTACAAATAGTGTCCTGATCCAGAGCCCAGTGTAAAACAAAAGAGTTACACATTGGTGGGAATGTGAAATGCTTTAACACACTTGCTTGAGATCCGTGGATCGTGCCATGAACTCTGGGAGTGAACAATCATCTCAACCTTAAGAATGTGTAACAACCACAAATAAACTCCAAAGCATTATTTTAACACAGGATACATTTCTTTTTGAAAGTGAACCTCTTTTGGATCTTCCTGGTAACGGCCTTGGACACAATCCCAAACATAGTTTAAAATTCCATTTGTATGCATGCAAAGTCTGGTTTTGTTGATCCCTGAGGAGCTTTCCCATTGGAGGTTTTCAGAAAGGCTTTGGTTACTGCTGACTGCCACTATTTTTCCCACTAAGGCTTTATGGAAAGCTCAGCATCATGTGAAAGTAAAGAGGGGATGTTTTGGATTATGATGCAGTCACTTGAAAGAAGAAGCAGGTTTTATGGGTTTTCTAGGAACTTATATACCGGGTAATGCTAGGTGTAGTGCACCTGTGTATATATTTTAATACATTATATGTCTATTTCTCTTTACATTTTAATAATCCTTGTATTTCATTTAGCAAATTTCACATCAGTAGTTTGCCTAAAGGTAGGAGAACTTGGCAGCCCATTTGTAGACAGCAATGTCCACAAAGAGCCTTGAAAGAAATTAGCAATTTTTATTTGGGGGAATTGTTGGCTTGGACACCAGGAGAAGGTCTCTTTCTCTTTTTGACTCGTGCCATGCGATCCTTAATGTCCACCTTATATTCCAACCTCTTGCCATAAAGAGCAGCATCTCAGTCCAGTAGCAAAACACCCTGTTTTCATTATAGGGTTCTCCAGTGTGACACACGTTCTCGTTCCTGTGTGATGTTCATTCAGCACCTGGTGCTGTAGATCACGTTGTTGACACTTTCTACTTAATTTGGTATGGTTTGATGATTTAAACCTTTCAGAATTTTTCTCTGCAGTTAATTACATGGTGGTTTAGGGACTACATTCCTAATAGATGGATAGGAGGGGGTTGTAGGCAGACGGACAGAACGCACAGTATGACCATCAGCTATCTGGACAGCTGTAATATGCTGCAGAGAAATCGGAAAAAGAGAATGCCTGCTGGTTCAATGCAGTCACGGTTAGCAAACCAACACTTTGGCTGCTGTCTGTGCTTCCTCTGTGTTTTTCTGTTACTGTTGAAAAGTACAGATTTGTTCTGTTACACAACCTCTAAGAGAAAGATCTTTATTTGTTTCTAATATTGAAAATCGTGTGATAGAATCAGGATAAAGTTTACAGAGCCAATTATCAGAACTGTAAATAAATCAGAGTGAAGATGTGAGACATGCTTTAATGTTTTTTGAAGAAGTAGTCAAGCAGCATACAAAGTGCCTGTTTTGGTGATATTTCTACCTGTAGCATCTGACTATAGAAAGCAGATGCCAGACAGGAAATATGATTCACTATCTGTTGACTCCTTGCTAATTTCAGGTCTGAGTCATACATGGATATTTAACCACTTGAACCACTCATGCATACAATCTAACTTAGTTACCTTTTTATTTTTGAGCTTCCTTGTAACAGGCTAGACAGGAAGTATGGTATCAGACGAGACACGTAATCATAAATCGTGTCTGATTTTTTTTTGGTGAATTTGCTTGTCGAAGTACGAGAAATGTTACTGCCAGGGATGAAATACTTCCTACCTTAATTAATCCATAATCGGCATCCAGTGTTTCCAGATCAGATACCATCATTCATGTTGTCGTTACCTCCTAACTAAGACTATCCTGATGCATTCCTCCCTACAACAACAACAACAACAAGATTCCATTTATAAAGCGCCTTTCATGTCAGGAGGACGTCCCAAGGCGCTGCACAGTTGGGTCAGGACCCGAGCAGGGGGGAATGGTCAGGGTGAGGGGAGGGAAGGGAGGGAGCGAGGAGGGGGGAAATGGTCAGGGTGAGGGGAGGGAAGGGAGGGAGCGAGGAGGGGGAAGAGAGTTGAGAGTGGAGCTGAAGGCTCGGTCAAAGAGAAAGGTTTTGAGACCGGCCTTGAAGGAGGAGAGGGAGGAAGCGGCAAAGGCACTGGGGGATGGAGTTCCAGAGCCTGGGGGCTGAGAGGCTGAAGGCCCGACCACCGATGGTAGGGCGATTGGGGCGGGGGACGTGGAGCAGACTGGAGCCGGAGGAACGGAGGATACAGGCAGGTAGGTAGGGGGATAGTAGGTCAGAGAGGTAGGAGGGAGCGAGGCCGTGGATGGCCTTATAGGTGAGGATGAGGATCTTGAAATCAATCCTCTGGGGGATGGGGAGCCAGTGGAGCGAGCGAGGGTGGGTGTGATGTGTTCCACAAGTAGCATTCAAACGATTTAACATTCAAAGGCTTTGTTCACTTTGTTCACAGAGTAGAAATTGCCTATTTTGGCAAGATTTCTACCAACATCAACTGACTATAGAAAGCAGATGCCCATCTGGAGACAGGAGCATTCACTATCCATTAACTCCTTGCCAATTTCACATCTGAGCCACAAATGGATGCTTAACCACTTGAACTGCCATTAAACTCCATATAGGAGTTGGCTGATCCAAAACTTTGCCTCCCTTTTTGTCTTGTCACCCACAGCAAACTCCACATGTCAATTATCGCAGCTCTCACCACGTTCCACTGGCATCTTACCCCACATGAAGGGCGCTATATAAATGCAAGTTGTTGTATTTTTGTCTACCTAAAGTGAATAGGAAATGGGAATCTACAGGTTTTATTGAGAATTGTTTACTGGAGCAAGTGTCATTTTTGTTTTTGAACAACGGCGTGAATCGGGTAAATTTCCCTACCCTTTTAGTCCAGGTATTTTAGAAATAAAGCTGCTTAATTGGGTAGGATTGTACTGAGGACATATGTCCTCCAGAGACCATCTAAGTCTGTCAGAAGTAGTCAAAAATCTGACCCTTAACCCTCTGATAGATAGGATCTTTTCAGCCATTGTCCCTCAGGGCTTTCAAAGTTAGTATCTCTGGAGGTCAATAGTCATGCCTGAACCTGCTGGTTCCTCCCTAGAGAGACATCTAACGTCTAGCAAATATCTATCAAGGTGATATTCAGCCACCCCTCCAAGATTGACCTCAGTGGCATTGAATATTGCCTTTATTTTCAGATATTTTTGTAATTTGTCTTGTTACATACTCTGTCTCAAAATATCAGTGTTACTCGCATTATAAAGCATCTAATTGGAAGGTGTAAGTGACTACCAATAAGTTATCCCCGATAATTGTAGCTTGTTAAAATTAATGATCGTGCTCTTGAAGTGACCTGTAGCATATACTTTTATACAAAGAGTCATATGAAGGCATACAAAGAGTCACAAATGAAAATCCCTCTTATATTGTCATGATTTTATGACCACAAAATGTCAAGACTTTTATAAGTTATAGAAAAGTACAGATCTTTCTTCAATAATAGCGCTCTTCAATAAAGCACGGCTCACTTATAATGAGGTCTGGATCTGCACTAACCAGAAGTATGATACATCTGGCATCTGGTGCTTAGCGGTTGCCTTCCCACGTTAAAATGGCCAACTTCCCGTTCATCAGGTTTGCCACTATTATTTCTTGTGATTTGCGCACGAGGCACAGGAATCACCATCGATGTCGCTTGCTGTGTGCTTTGCATGCACTTTCTGTCACTTTGTGGGGTCGGAAGGACAGTTGAGGGTCAAACAAGACACCAAGGCTTTGGACTGGCTCAGTGAGGTGAAGTGTGCATCCATGGATGGTGCTGCTGCCAGTGCCTGAGGTGTGGAGGCACTGATGGGAACCAATCAATCTTGTTGATGTCCAACTGGAGAAAGTTAGCTCTCATCCAGGACTTGATATCTGATAGACATTCAGTCAGGACTGTAGTGGTCCTGGAGTTGACGGTGGAGGCAGAGAGATAGAGTTGAGGGTCATCTGTATACAGTTGGAAGCTGATCCCTGTCTGTGGATGATGCCACCGCCAACAACAATAACAAATTGCATTTGTATAGCGCCTTTCAGGTCAGGAGGACGTCCGAAGGCGCTGGAGGGAGAGGGAGCATGTACATGTTCAAGAGAAGAGAACCAAGTTTTATGAGATGTTTGTTTTGTTGTTATTTCCAATTATTTTGTGAAATGTTTGTAGCAAATCTCATCCAAACATAACACGTCTTGGCAAACTACAGCAGTTTTGTGTTTATCCAGATTCAGCTGTGTGGAGAATGTTGTTCTTTACACAACGTTGGGAGGAGGATTGACCTAATTTCTGTTAATTTTTGTCTGATGCGTCACTCACAACATTTTAAAATGATGTCACTCACAACATTTTAGAACGTTTTTGAGATGGGGTGTGGTAGGGGTTATTTTGTACAATTTAATCAGAATGGGGAGAATTCTGCCTGATGCCCTTTTCTTTTAACGTGATTCGTCAAGAATACCCTAAGTTCAATTGACTTGTCAGTGGTAACAAAATAAGCATTTTTAAAAGAAGGAATTGCTTAGCTTCTCTCATGTGTGAGGCTTCTTGGGAGAGTGAAAGCCAAAATTGTTTGTTCTACTACAGAGGAGAGGGAATAGTGGATGGATGTGCTTCCGTGGAGGACATGTCTGTTGCTCTAGTTATTTGTTTGCTGCCCAAGCCACGATGCCAACAACAGATACAACAACAAATTACATTTGTATAGGGCCTTTCATGTCGGGAGGACGTCCCAAGGCGCAGGGCAGTCAGGAATTTGGCCAGACACAAACTGGCAGAAATATGACTTGTAGGCTGGTCTGCTGGTGGGATAAGAGACTTTACTTTTGATTGTAGCTTTTGTTCATTGAATTTTAATAAAATAATTTTCTGAGTGGGATGCACTGAAGCAACCTTCTCTTGTTTTTCAAGTCAATGTTTTTTCACTTGGTGCCAGGCTCACAACTTCAGAAGAAATTAGAAAAAAGCTTTGGGTTTTGGAGTGTCTGGAAAGGCTTGTGGTACTGGCAGACACAAAGATTACAGATGGTACTGCAGATTCCAAGAGACTCGATATGAAGTGTTTTCAGCCAGTGACTGAGTTATACTCAATTCCTCTGCCCCTGGGACTACCATCCTACACAAATGGAACCCAGCTAAAGGGTTAAAAAGAAAACAATTCAGTTACTTTGAAATTCAATCTGGTTCTCCCATAAAATATACAGTCAATTCACTGTACAGTACAGCATATTTTGTGAAGCGCATTGAGACATCTAGAAGACGTAATAAGGCGCTATATCAAATGCAAGGACTATTATTATTATCAGCTGACTTCTGAGGCTTTTTTTTGACTGAATCTGTCAACAGGAATAGTTAATTCAAATGGCAGTGTTTTCATTTTTGAGTTTCGTCAGAAAACGCAGCGTTTGCCATCAAATTTTCATGATTCTCGCTTTAAAAATTTCATGTGATGTCACATACAAATACACAATCACTATAATTGTGACACAGAAAACTCCGTCAAATGCTCTGAGACATTTTGATACTACAATGCACAATATAAAAGGCATGAATTATTATTTTGATTGCTGCTGGGGAGCTGGACAAGTTCCTAATTGAATCTATTAACGTGCAACCTTTTTCTAATTTTTGAAATAAGATTACTTAAACAAAATGATTAAATGCAACATGCAAATTGGTGCTGCAATTATTGTACAGTTCATGTCACTGAGTCCACTTTAATTACAAGTAAATGCTGGCTATTCAGTGATCTCTCCTTGAATGAGTTGAGTTGGAATAAATCATAAGAATACTAATTATTATATGGAACCTTACAATTGGATCGTTTTGAAATTTCTTTTTTCTGCCCCCTCTTGGCTCCCCCTTGGTGAAGTCATCCGCAGACATGGGGTAAATTTCCACATGTACGCGGATGACATCCAACTCTACCTCTCTGCCTCCATCCTGAACTCCAGGACGACTGGCGTCCTGACCGACTGCCTGTCCGACACCAAGTCCTGGACGAGGGCCAACTTTCTCCAACTCAACGTCAGCAAGACCGAGGCACTCCTGTTTGGCTCGCGCCAGCGCCTCCGCACCTCAGGCGCTGGCAGCATCAGCCTCCACGGTTGCACACTCAACCTCACTAAGCCAGTCAGGAACCTGGGTGTCTTGTTTGACCCTGAACTGTTCTTTCTCCCCCACATCCACGCCATGACCAGCACTGCCTACCACCACCTCCGCAACATTGCCAGACTCCGCCACTGCCTCACCCTTCAGGCTGCCGAAACCCTCACCCATGCATTTGTCACCTCAAGGCTCGATTATGGAACCTCCCTCCTCATCGGCCTTCCCAATTCTTCCCTTCACATCCTGCAGATCATCCAAAACTCTGCAGCTCATGTACTCTCATGCACCTACACCGCCCCTCCCCCATGGTCGGGCCCCAACAGCTGACTGTTCAGCGCTTTGGGACGTCCTCCCGACGTGAAAGGCGCTCTATAAATGTAATTTTTGTTGTTGTTGTTGTTGCCCACTCTCTTGTACTGTACAGGAGGAGAAGATTCATTTCTTTTGCTTGAATGTTAACTGACCACTCTTTAAATAATAAAATAACAATCCTTGCATTTGTTATCAGCCTTATTACATTCAGAGTGTGCCATATGATGTACTTGTACCGTAAAGTGTAGTGGCCCTGTATTTTTGTAGGTAATCTATTTTGCTATGGAAAAAGGCTGCAGCTTTGTGTCCATAATTACCCACTGGACAAGTTCCTAATCTCAGGAAAAGGGCTAAATACTTTTCCAAAGGAAGAGAAGAAACATCAGAATGTGTCAGCTCGGCCACTTTGGCACATTCCTAACTACCAGATCAAGAGCAGCAATGACTAAAACCAGGCTCCTTAGGGACTCAGTTGACTTCTGGGCAATGGAAATGGGACTTGGAACAAGAAGAAAATAAACTGTTGAATCCTTGATGTTCTTCGATCCATATTCTTTACTGTCTTCAGGTCCCATTTGCACACATCTGTAAGAAATGATGAAATGGGTTGCCAGATATTATCCAAATTTTTGTAAGTGCTTCATCAAACACTGGATCTTTTTTCAGACTTGGCACACAGGGAACTATCAAAGTGTAAACGTAGCCAGACATAAAAATGCTGTTCTGCTTCTGCTTTAATTATTAATATTGCCCCTTCTGTTTCAGCAGAAAGATGAAGGGTTGGAGCTGCAAGTATAAACACACAGATATTGCTTAAAATCTGGCAAGTTGCTTTGCTTTTCATCTCTCTCTTAAACTACATACAGTAGCAACTTGCCCCTGGTTAGCTGGCGAGTTTCCCCCAGAGTGTCTGATCTACTGCCAACAGTTTGGATTCATCTAATGTCACCTCCGGATGATCTGTCTTTTTCCCTGCCCCAACCACATGAGCGCAACATTTCCACCAATATATTTGTATTCAATCGAGCATTCTTCATGTGAGTTAATATTACATCCAACTCAGATTCTGAGAGCAAGGTTACCTTGCAAACATTCAAACCATTCGCAATGAAGAATTGACCGAGCCAGCAAGTGTCAAATGCCATACGTGAGCCATGGCCATGCCGTATTGTTTTATTAGTGTCCATTATTTCCTTTTCATCTGGCAAGGTCCGAGTCACGCAGGTACATTTTGTCTAAAATGGTTATGTTTCGTACGGCTCAGGTGACAGATTTGTGCGCAAGTGTAGAAATGAATTTAGATATTTATGATGGCATGTTTATACATTCGAGTAGAATATTGTGTACAGTTTTGGCATCATGTTATAGAGAGGCTATACAGTAAAATAAATGGAAAAGTTTGAATTAATTAGGATGTATTTTGATACTATATAATACAGTGTAAAAAATAATAGTTTGCTATTGTGTGCAGGATATACTTGTGCTTTTGTTACAATTTTAATGAGCGGGTAACTATGCAGCCTGTGTAAAGATGCTTGGGCAGAATCAACCCATAATTCATTCAATAATTTGCAATGGGAATTGCACTGAATATTGATTCATCAGTAAATTGGTTTGTTCTGCTGCCACCGAGCAGCAGCTGATAAATTTGGCTGATTTCATTACAACCATGACATATAGTACCAGACGTGAGGAACTTGGAAAAGGTTGGTTACGATTATGTACTGTAAAAATGTGGAGTACATGTAAGCCACAGTTGTATTTTTCTGTTTTTCCTCTAGTTTCCATGATGTTATAAATACATTTTTGGATATTTTAGTTGTGATAGTGTTTCGTGCTGTACAACCCACAAAACCACATAGTGAGAGGATCATAAACCACCACCCAAGGCCCAAATAACATCCTGTTCAAATTTAGGTCGTTCTGTGAAATTCATGACACAGAACAAACGCTTTGTTCACTCAGTGCAACAGAATCCCGGTGGGATGTTTGGTTAATAGTTTCTTCAATGCTGGAAGTTGTAATACCCTTGTATTGTTTTTAAAAAGGAAATTAAGCATGAGTTGTTCATTATTTCTCTCCCCCCATCTTGTAAATGGATTTGTAGAGGTAACAACAACAGGCTTTTTGCAGGATTTGTCTGTTCTGACAAGATTCTTGAGCTAGCAGCTACATTATACCTTAAGAAAAAAATGTGTATGAATTAGCACATAGACAGATCAATAAATCCTAGCATATTACAGGAAATAGCTGGTCTGGCGAAATGTGGTATTACAGCTATACATAAGAATAAGAATAATAATAATAATCCTTGCATTTGATATAGCGCTTTTCACGTCGGGAGGACGTCCCAAAGCGCTTCACAGAACACACTGTAAAGTGAATTGACTGTATATTTGTGGGCGAACGCGGCAGCCAATTGCGCACAGCAATGTCCCACAAACAGTCGTAGATTGAAAATGACCCAATTTTTTTATTATTGTTTTTTGGTTTTTTTGGAGGGATTATTATTATCTTGTTGATACTCGTCAACAAGGTGATGTCTCACCACTGTAATCATAGACAGACTGCAGACATGGTTGGGAAGAGAGACTGCAGACATGGATGCAGTGGGCATGGAGAGAAGGAATAGCATGACCAAATCCAGTGGCAATGTTTCCAACTTGGCAACGATGAGACCCACATAGTGCAAAAGTGAAAGGAAATTTCCGTAAACCCACCAATTCATAGGTCCCTCTTCAGAATGTCTTCAAGATTTCTGATGATTTTTTAAGTATCTTGCTCAACCAATTTACAATTCAACTGTGACTGTCTTTCACGCAGTATTCAGTGGAGAAGTTTGTTAAAGTTGATTTCTAAGTTTCCACAATGTTCATTTTAGAAATTCTAGTGGACAGTAATGCAGATAGCTTTTAGAGCACCTTTTAATTTTATTGCTTTTTATTCCCCTCACCCCTCCTCCCAATGAACTGTGTGTTACAATGAGGTGATGGATAGAATCTCAGTCAGAGCACTCATCCGATGATATCAACCATTGAATCGCTTTGCATGAAGATACATTTTTGCTGTAAATTGATGGTAGCCCTGTGCTATTCACTGATACCGACTGGGAGCTGAGAGCCATCAGCATATGTCAGAGAATGAGAGGCAGAAAATACTTTTATTGCTTCTGTTTAGATTGAAAATCAATCCATTTAATGGAGTTAATAAGACTGGGCTCTAACAACTCGTGGTCTTAAATTTGTGGTTTAAAATGATTTCAACTCTGCAATAATGTGCCAACACAAATCTTGAAACATCCAAAGGGAACTTGGTTTAGCTTACAAAAGACTATACAATAATATACAGTTTGGAATGTACTTTAACCATGGGTAAAATGCAGCTTAATAGTATCTTTATCATTGATTATTCTGAACCTTTTAACTGGTATTGATTATTATGAAGAATGTATTGCATTTTATTCATAAATCTAGCCTTAGAGAAAGTATGAGTAAAACTTTTAGATTGTGTTATGGGCCAGTCTATGAGGTGAGGAATGAAAAGCTCAGTCGAGGTAGATGAAAACTCTTGTGTTTAGCTGTGCACCCTCCAGCGTTAATCACTGTGGTGTCAGATTAACAGTACCAAATGTCAGCTGTTACTGAATCAATATAACAATGATTATTATTTTTTATATACAACTTTGAGGTGATTCCTGGTAACATTCCGTTTCAATTGTGCTCACTTGAAATATTTTAATAATTTCTATAAACATTTCCTTTGGCAATAAAATAAAAGGGAAAGATCGTAATGTTATCCATTTTACAACCTATTTCTGACTTGCAGGCATAGTTGTTGTGTTCGACAACTCCTTCTAAAGGCATTTAGTGGTTGGATACGAGATGCTGTGTGGGAATGAGCAACGTGAATTGCATAGCACAAAGCTAAGTCTTTGTTTATTTGGAAGCCTAGTTAATAGTTTGAAGTCTGTAAATCACACCATTTTCTTTAAATACGTCTTCATTTCTGAGAATGGGGCGAATGTCATTCTCATCAAGACTAGAAACCTCTGTGCAACGGAATGAATGGATTTTCTCACTTTTGCACACATTTACTGTATTGGCACTGAGCCTTCCAAGTCATCTCAGAATATAATACAGAATAAAGCTCCCTCTATATCTACTACTGTTATTACACTAACAATGGGAGAGACATTCCTCCTGCCATGAAGTGTAGAGACCTGGAACCTGTGTTTATTGATTATAAAAATATCTGCCGCACACAGCAACAGGCCAGAATAGTGCCCTCATTGTATTTAACTCTAATCTGAGAGACCATCTCCTCAACTGCGCCTGACATTTCCATTTCTCACATTGGCTTCTCTGTGGCCTCTCTAAGTAAGACTGCCAATTAGTGCCGAACTGTAGGCAGTTTGCACTGTGGACTTCCCCGCTGGGAATTGACTCCTTGAAATGTAACCAGCAGAGAGGAAACCTTTGCTTCAAGGGGCTCAGAGATGAAAGGAATAGATTACAAGCCAATATGCCACCAGCCTCCTCCTCACAATTTTCTTTAATGGGAAAGCACAATGGGATTTTGTACTCGGTAGGTACGGACTAGAAAATGTAGCCTTCAAGACTGTTTAAAGCCTTTAACTAGAATTTGCTCCCGACTAACTGTCCCAGTACTGAATGTGTTTGTCAGTGGCTCAGTTGTCCCATTGCAATTGAGGCAGCCGTGGAATTGATTTGATAGTGTCATTTACGAGCTTTACTGCCCCAATATTAATCATGAAAATCGAAGTAACCTTGCCGTTGCTGACTGTATATAAAAGGACTGTGCCATTACTGACTGTGAAAGTTCACATTTCGGCTGACAACAATTTGTATTCAGTGAGAGTTTTCAAGGCTTGCATACAGATTTTGCTGTCATTCCAAAAATACCCTTAAATTGAAAGAATATTTTATTTCCCTTTCATTCCTGCAATGTCGTAAAGTTTGTTTTCAGTCAGTGGTGTACAGTAAACTCTGAGTTCATTACCATCTGGTACTGTGTTGCACATGTATTTATCCATGTTAAAGGGGCACAGTCTTCTACCAGAATTTTTTATTATTTAGGAAGGAGATTAGCAGAGAGCTGTGTCGATTACTTTGCCACAGGCAAATATCATAATGTGACTGAAAAAACATTGCCATTATTTTTGCAAAGAACCAAAAAAACGTTTGTGAAACATTTAAAAGAAGGCGATGCCTCTAAATCCTTAACATATAGAAATGGTGCTCATCACATGAGAGTAAATAACATTTGAGAGCAGAGCAAGTTAAAAAGGTGGACCATTGTTAATTTTACCAGCATATCAAGTCCAGGAGCCAGACAACAGATCTCTCATGCAGACGATGGCCTCTCTACATACAAATAACTTCCAGTGTTTATGTGGTATAGAAGTGCCTAAACATCTGCTTGCCTGTTTTTAATGTGTGGTGTATTATAGCCACAGTAATCATTCTAGGTGTGCAAACAGACTGCGGTTTGTGAACACTAGTGGACAACAACAGCTTGCACTTGTATAACGCCTTTTGCGTAGTATGAACATCTTGAAACATTTCAAGAAGTTGATTAGGATCACTACAGATAGATTTTTAAGAGAGCTTTGAAGGCGGGGAATGAAGGCACAAGGTGAGGGATTTAAAGGAGAGAGTATCAGAGGGTGGGGCGCAGTGGCTGAAGGCTATGGTGGGACAGAATGAGTGAGGAACAAGCAGTGGACCAGAAGAATGGAGTGTATGGGTAGGAGAATGAGCTGGCGAAATTTTTAGTCTCAGGGTGAGGCACGATTGTGAAGAGAGTTGAAGGTAATGGAAGCCGGCGAGGATGAGCTTAACGTGTTTGCGGAGCCTGGTGTAGCAGAGGAGTGTGGTAGAGGCTGCGGAGATTTGCTTTTAAGAATCGGAGCTATGAAGGAACTTACATGACTGAACTGATCAACAGCAAAACGGAAAAAAAAAAGTACTTGTTCCACTGTCTGTCCATGTTTTTCCCGCAAGAGTGACATTGAAAGAAATCATGGAAGTGCTATATTTAAACTGCTGAACCCATCCAGCTGAAGGGAGCGACTAACTGTCAGTGAGCAAACGTGTCGCGTTGGGAGATGGGGAAAAATGAAAAGTAAAAACCTTCAGGACCTAGTCTCTAGATTTTAGTGGTTAAAATACCTTGTTGAGATGAGGAAAATATTTCTTTGTTACCCCAAAGGCAAATCCATTTTGATTAAGTCTTGCATTTCCCAGGCGTATCAGGTCTCCTGCTTTTAGTGTCTAAATCTGGCAGAGAGGCTGATATGGGGATAAAATGGTGTTATTTCCATCTGTCTGCTACATTTTTGCTAAATCACAGAGGAATTACAATGGGCATTAGCATGTGCTGGCAGTGTGAAAGTTATGTGTGGTGCGTACAGCATGTAAGTACATCATATGGAAACTGGACAGACTTGCATTCACTACGCAGAAACTGGCAGGCACACAGGGAGCGATATGGCTGGCTGTGCACATGCACTGTGAAGCTGGCTATTATGCCTCGTTACAATTTTATGGATCCCAACCACCACATTATAACGGTGCTCCACTCTACAGGAAACGGCAAGCGATGTCTCTTTTTCAAAAAAAATCAAAAATCACAAACAGTTTTGTAATAAAAATACAATTATTTAAAAAAAGTAATGTGTTTCATCATCATTTGAATGTACAGTATATTCCAATCAAGCGCCTAATAAATATTTTCAAGTCTATTGTACACGTCTGAGGTTTTATTTTATTTGGATTAAATGCTCTGAGACGCTACCCCGATGAAGAACGCGATATAAATGCAAGTTGCTGTTGTTGTCCCTAGAAAGGTGACATAAATCAGAGTAAGAAAGGAACGAGTAAAAAATTAGATCACGCACTGGGGAACATGAGGTCTCGCATTTTGGTCTGAGTGCCTGATTACAGCTGCCCACTGAGTCATTTTGCTTTGGCCCATGCACTTTTTGTAGAATGCAACCTTCCCAATGAGGAGAATCGAAAATTAGCACTTGGATATGTATTACACAGTAACAACTGTTGTGGGGTGAATGAATTATTGTCGAGTGAAATGACACCTGTAAAGAATTAACTGTATTCCATCAATCTTGTTTGTTCGTTATACAGTATGTAATCAATCCAGTGTACAACTCCTCGCACATTTAATAATTTTGGGTAATTTTTCTAGGAGTCACACCGGGTATGACATTTGTGCTTAAAGCTCATATAAAACCCCACAGGAATTTAAACCTGATATAGTGGGCGTTTTTCGTTGTCTATTTTCTTCCTCCACCTCCATTTCCTTTTATCCAATCACCAAAACGTACTGACTCGAGCATGGTTTGTATGGTTCCATCTCTCCTGAGTGCCAGTTGCTCACGTGAGTCTAGACAGTGAGTATTAGCAGGTTATTTTCACTGTGGGGAGTCATCAGAGCCAAGGTTCTGCATCCTCTTAATGTTTAAGACCACACTGTCTAAAGCGCCGCGGGACACTACCTCGCGTGAAGGGCGCTATATAAATGCAAGTTGTTAAAATTGAAGATTGTGCAGAATTGTGGAAACTTCTTAAATTCAGTCAAAATCAAGGTTTTTTTTTAAGAATTGTGGAAAACCAACAACAATAACAACATTTATATAACATTTGGATTTGTATAGCACCTTTGATGTTGGGGGAGGATTTCTGAACCCTGAAACCAGATTCCAAAATTAGACACCGTTGAAGAATTTTGTACAATTCTGTAGGATCTTAAATTTTAAGTTAAAATAAATCTGCATCTTCTAGCAGAAGTCACTGATTTTCATGCCCTAGCACGGAGGATGCCAAAGCTAATTGCTGCTCCAAAAAGGTCACCTAATTGAGCACAAGACTGAGAATTATACCTCTAGCCATTCTAGTGTGTATGATTCAGTGTCACAGCAAGAAGTGCCATTATCCATTGGGCCATCAGTGGAGCTTATTACTATGTTCCATATTGCAGTTACGTCCTGTTGAAAAGGTTCTGATTTATCCAGGGCTCCTGATGCTGCTGTGAAATTTAACCCATTTATATTGCAGGTGTGTTTGGTAGCACTGTCAGCAATGCACAAGTACACACAAGATTGTATACGCCCAAATATTTGAAAGGTGCATTCAGGGCTTACACGAATGGCTGCCAGTTTTACGGTTACCAGTCTTGCATGGTGTTTGGAAGCATCGTGAGTATGTGACATGCCGAAATCCAGAAAGAGATGGTAGGTAGTCAAAGGCACATTGCTATTGTTGCCCTGATGCTGCTTTTCTGAAGGGATGGAGAAAGTCTTGTGGCAACAGCAGTGCCCTTAAGGTAAATTTGGCATAAGTACCAGATCAACAAATTCATCTCAAAATACTTTATGGAAACAAATTGTTCTTGAGCTTTGTTAATTATATTGCTCCGAGTGAAAGTCTCTCCATGAGAAAAGAAAATCTAATTTTGAGACTGTTTAGGAACAACAGTGAATAATAGATATTTACGTAATGTGTTGTGGCTTCTTTATTTTCTTCCCGTGCGAGCTTGGCTTTTCCAAATGAACTTTTTTAGTACTTCCAAAGTCCTAATTTGTGATGAATTGAGCACAAAATACCCTGAGGCAGAGATCTTGCACCACTGCCGGCTTAAGCTTTTTTGACAGATGTCTCAAAGACCATATTTTATGTTCTGCCTAATCAGAAAATTGCCTTTTTAAGAAACTGGATCCAAATGGAGGGACTAATGGGCTCACAAAAAGGAATGTTTGATAAGCCACTTCTTAAGTAAACGGGTGGCCTTAATCTTTGACCTCGTAGACTGGTAAAGTTCCTGGGTTAATGGTATATGATTCCTGTTGGGTTTCAGGTCATATTGAAATCAAAGTTGGCCTAATTGTTGTTATTTTAATGTTGTGGATGTGCACCTGTTTCACTAAAAGGTCCATTCTCTGCCAAGCGTTTGAGGAGTCGGTGGGAGTGAAATTTATTCACAGAAGAATAGAGGCAGATGGCAAACCAATTTAAAACAAATTGAAATGGGATGAGAGCAATGACTTTTTTTTATATTTTCTAATTTTCACAGAGTGAAGCACAATGGATATGTGGATTTAAGCCCCTGTGAAAAAGATTTTGTGACAATATTCTAGGCTGTAGCCTCAGGTGCTTTCTTCCATGAATAATGGCAAAGGTTCTGTGCCTGGGCTATCACCACAGACCACACTGCAGGTCACAGTAAGCTTTGCAGTGTCCCAACGGTAGTTTCTGACGTTACAAAATAATGCAATTAACTGCACACATGACCAATGTTATCTTGTTTAAGAATTAAGTCATTATTTTAATTCTGAAATGTAAACTCTTGCAAAGAAGACAGTTCGTATTATGTCTTAAATTACACAAACTATTTCAGAGCCTGAAGTAACCAGTGTAAAGTGACGGCTATGTTCACAAAGTGTTTACCTAGGAAAACCCCTTTGAATCAAGCTCGGTTCCCGAAAACCTTGGGTCTTGACTGATGTGGGCATTCAAGATTCTGGTGGGTTGACTTGAAGAAGCTCCCTTACTCCACGCAGAGTGTGGCTCCGCAACACTATTCAGACTGCCTGTGGAGGAACGTTGCAGAGTGTGATCCTGGAATGCCATTCTGCCATTCGCACAGCCTGTAGGGGAATGATCCTATCGATGAGAGGGATAAATGGAGGGGGTGGTTGGTGGGGATGGGGGCAGAGAAATTAGATTTAATTGGAATTTAGTGGGTTTGTATAGATGCCCGGAAGACTATTGGCTTTGGCACAAACCTACACACGTTTAGGGTTTTTTGAGTCTTTTCTAGGATAAAGCTGTGCAAACCCTTGACTGTCCAATGTCTTGGGTCGTCCTCCTGATGTGAAAAGCGCTATTTCAATGCAATGAGCTATTTTGTTTCTACCAACCCTGGTGTGTGTGTGCGTTTGTGTGTGGTGGGCGGGGGGTGGATGAGGAGGAGTGGGTGTTCTGTTGCTGGGACTCTGGCTGGCTTGGGGGCCTCTTTGTTGCTGGGCCAGTGCCACTGGCCTCTCGGACGCATATTTGGGCCAATTTGAGTCTTTGTCGAATAGGTTGCCTTTCTCTTCATCGAGAATGAATAGGAACGAGGCTGGGTTTGGGTGCTGCACTGTTGGCCTGTGCGGTTGTGCAAAGTTAGCTCGGTGACATTCACAGACCAATGCACGCTTACAGTTGATTCGTTACAACAAAACATAAAATAAATATTTAGAGTAAATAAATACCAGGACCTGATTAAAACATAAACAATTACATAAAACAAAATCATGAAAAACAGACCAAATGGGACTTTCTTGCTTGCTGCTTTTTCCACAGTACTTGGGTCTGGGCCCATTCCTTATCTGCACTCATGCTCTTGTTAACTGTACTTTATGGGTCCAGTTTGTGCCTTTTGTTGATTGGTGAATGCACAGGCTGTTTGGTGGAAAATACCATTTGATCCCATGCCCAGATTAATTCCTTAAAGATCCTACCACAACAATAAATCACATTTCTATAGCGTTCTTCATGTAGAATAACGTCTCCCAAGTGCTTTACAGAGGCGGGGGCAGGTGACGAGCGGGGGTGAGGGAGAGGCAGGAGGGGTCGTGACCATAGAGAAGGTCGAAAAGGTATGCTTTCAAAGTGGGACTTGAAGAGAGATAGAGCAGAGGTGAAACAGAGGGAATTCCAGAGGTGAGGGGCATAGAATCACTTAATGGCTGTTTGTGGGACATTACTGTGCACAAATTGGCAGCCGCATTTGCCCACAAACACAAGGTCACTGCACTTTATAGTACATTCTGTGAAAAGCTTTGGGATGTCCTCCTGCCATGAAAGGCACTCTACCAAATGTAAGGTTTAGCACATTTAATAATCGTCCTAGGGACTCGCAAGAGGAATCCCATCCCCGTTTTCAAACAATGTGCACTTTATTTGAACTGTGGTACACTTTCTATAACATGTTTATAACAAATTAAAGCAAAGTAGTTTTAATAGTCTGCAGGGCACAGACCAGAAGAATAAGACTCGCTATCCAATAATGAGAGGGTTTTTTTGCTGATGAAAAGCATAATTTGAATATGAATCAGTGAAACATGCCTGTCAGTATTTCCGTTTTCCACACAGTGGTTTACTGTGTTGCTGGAATATGGAGACGAGACAGCTTGACTTCCAATGAAATGTTTCAGTGACTGTTGTTCATTAAAGTATCACATGTGAATATTGGAGCTGTCTGTCTGCCCTAGCGCACCACTTTCTACCACAGCCACAATCCTCAAACAACAGAAACATCTGTCTTGTTTCCATCCATGAAGATTAAACCTCAGGCACTGCTATTTATATTATATACAGCTTCACTGATCAGAGAAGAATCTAATCTGGAGACCTCTTTCGTGCTTTGAAAGAACATTGACATCATTATTTCAGCTACGATTAAAAATGCCAGGTGTATCTCTTCTCTCCGTCTTTTGTGGTCGGATACGATTCAGACCATCCTGTTATCTGCAGAATTTTCCATACCATGGGACCTTAACTTAGTAAAGACAAGTCTGTTACACTGATTGCTTTACTTTAAACTAGCCAACATTTTCCTACGTCTTTATTATAGGAAATCTAAATAGCAACAAAATGCCCTGCCTTTGCCGGCCAGCTATTTGTACAAATGTTTATACATCTACTTCTTTATGTGGCTGTACCTGCACAGTGGTGCTGAGTTTCAAGGGAAGGCACAGCACCCGTACATGTCCAGTGCAACCCAGGCCGTTCTGTTGGCTGAAATGTCACATCCCAAACATCAACCTATTGTTCGGTTTCAGGCGCTGATCGGTTTTGCTGTATATTTCTGTTTTAATTTACAATTTCCATTATTCTGGGTTTTCGTTTCATTTCATTAAACAAGGCAATTCCTCCTAATTGGTTGTCTTTAGAATCCTTTTAAAAGCTGGGAAAATGGCGCTGCTTGAGTGCGGTTTCCCATTCTACCCGAACATGACAAATGCATTAACACTGTTAGAAGAAGTGATAATGATGGCTGACACTGCTAACTTGCCTCTCACTCTATAAAACGTGTCCGTTCCTTCTCAGCTGACAGTGAAACGTGTTGATATACTCTTGCGGCTGTTGGCATTTTCATTTTTCCCATCAATTACCAGGACAGGGTGGGTGAAATACAGGGTTTGGGAGAGTGATAACATGCTGCTTTGCTACTTTCACAAAGAAAGATGTGAATGCAGTTGAACGGAGGATTAATACCACACGATGATATTAGCAGTGTAACGTGGAACTTTATTGATTATTTTTAAATTCTCAAACTAGCATTTAAAAACCATAGCGTGATGAAATACCTTCAAGGAGGAAAAAGTGGTAAATTTTCCAGGAATAAATTAAATACCTTGGCAGTCGTCAATGGAGAGCATCACTCATTTCAAATTTATAATGTTGATTTGGGGAGTTTCATCCAACAGAGTGTAGGCTCTGAAAAACTGTGAAACACCAGGTTATCATCTCTGTGAGACATTGCAGTCAGGAGCAGAAGAGAACATCATCAATAAATAGAAGAACAGGTTTGAAAATTACTCTTAACCAGTTTATTTGTGTGTGTATGAATGCATTACAGTCTTTATCATATGTTGCTTTTGTTCCATTTTCAGTAGCCTCAGGGAGATGTACACATTCTGAACTGTAAATGTCAGGATCAGAATTCAGTGTTGAATCTTTTAGCACTTCAAGTGTTAAGACCTCAGATCTCACACTTCAAAACAGGCGACAGGTGTGGTCCAGAGAGGTTTGAACTCACTCGCTGGTGAACAGCTGACAATGAACTCTGCTGCTTCAGAACAAAGTGACAAAAAGCCAATTAATGGTCGTATATATAGAGTGCATGAGACTGAGGAAATACGATAGGGGCTGCAGAAAGACTGTTGTAGTTTTAATCACAGAAACCCAAATGCCTGTATAAAAAATTCTTCAGCCCAAACATAGAATTTGTATTGTGTAGAGGTACAAAGTTGCATTTAATGTTGACTTATCTGTACATTGGGGGCCTTTAAACTGCTGCTGCAGTACAAGGAGAGAAATTGAAGCTATTGCTTTTGACTTACTAGTGGGGAATGAACTAGGCTACGGAAACCTTAGAAATCTGTTGAGTTTGTTTCACTAATTCCTGGAGCACATCCTATATTCTGGGAACGACAGGAAGCCATGTTAGAAAATCAGGAACAGGAAAAGGCCATTCGTGCAAACTTCATCGCAGACCACCCCATGGCCTACATATTGCAAACTGCCCCTAATCTTAGCTGTCTGTCTTCCCACCATGTCTCTCAATGTATTAAATTCCCAAGTTATCTCATTCTTCTCACCTATGGCTTTCTGAGGCAGTGCATTCTAATCCAAAATAAATTAAACCGCTCCAGGGTTGGCGTGACTGTATTTGGTGCAAGGTTTATATTCCAAGCAAAGCCTGTGAACTAAACAACAAACCTTGGAATTGCGTTGAATTGCGGGACATTGAGTTCTTCTGTGCATCGCAAGTGCCAACGGATCAAGACTACATTTCAAATGGTTGAATGCTGCTGGCCGGTAAAGGTCAGGATATAATTTCCCGTGATTCATGGCAGCAGGTAAGTGAGGGAATAATGGAGGCGTTACGAGTTAGTAAAAGCGCTCTGGGGCACTGCCCTGCATGAGAGGCACTATATAAATCCGAGTTGTATAAAATTCATCTTCACTATGGTTAATATGCTGTCATTGCTGGGAAGTAGCGTGGAATCATATAGCAATTTGCAGGATTTCAACGGAAAGTCACAGTCGAATTGTTGTCAGAGAGTGACTGATTGATTGAAAGCAATATCTTAAAGTAAGTGATTTTTTTTGCCCCGCAATTCACATGTTCTGAGTCAACAACTTCTTTAACAAACCAATTGTTTTGGATCGCTAGTTTTGGAGCTTGATCTTGATGAATGAGATTTCTATCAAATAATGACTAGTCCTTTCAGAGGTAGGAGGTGTACAGCCCAGACAGTGTACCTCAGGCCAGGCCTTACCCTGAGGTACATCATCTGAGCTATACACCTCCTATCTCTGAAACTGCTGCTTCAATTGTGTTTATGGTCACCTCCCTCCTCTCCCCGGCTCAGCGTTGTGCTCCGCGCCACTGCCAAGCGCTCTGGGACGTTAGTTACCCTGCGTGAGGGGCACTGTATAAATGCAAGTAGTTGTTGTTGTATCTTCTCCTACCTCACTCTTCTGCTCACTTCCTCCGCTCAGCAAACGGTGCATTACCACACCAGCTCTGCCTCACCAGCTTTCAGCAGCCTCACCCCCACATTTTGGACTCCCACCCTTTACTCCTCGGTCTCGCCCCCTCTCTGTCTCTCTTTAAATTCTGCCTAAAACCCTACAATTTCAATCACCTCCCTCTCCCCTGCTTCTTTGTTGACGTCCGACACCTTCCCTGTAAACTGCTCAGACATTATCCTACGTGAAGGGTGCTTTATAAATGCAAGTTCCTATTGGACTGGTAATCTCGTGTGGTGCGTTGCAATATTCTGCCTTCACAATTATTCTTTCTGAAGCAATTTTTCTTAACTAATAATAGACATAGCATACCGATAAACATTCTAATTTATAAAATGTATATTAAAGAGCACAGAGGCGTTCCAGTGAGTACTTCAGATGGGAAAGGCGGGCGAATCTATTATTCTGAGAAATTGTTTTAACCAGAATGTTTCAGAAAAATGCCTGTAGAATAAAACATTATTTTCTGTAATTCAAAACCAATTGAGTGTAGCCCTTGAATGAGTTTCTGTGAGAGAAGGGGAGTATTGATTCAGGTGCTTGGAATATTGATGCTTTGAAGCAAGGATTCCTTGGGGAGTTTCGAGCCAATGGTCAAAGGGGAAAATTATTAAAATGTGAACTTGTGGGTCACAGTGAATTACTGCTTAGTTTTTCATTAGCTTGAGAGAGCTGCAGTCATCACAAGAGGTCAGATATAAACAACACAGATATGAATCTATCCAAACAGTCTTTGAGATAATATCTGATACCTGGTTCCTCATAGGTTCAGTATAATAATTGCATTTATACAAGTGGATTTGTTCTGAGGGGTTCACTTATTTAAATGTTACATCAAAGCAGGAATTTATTTGTGTGATGACTAACCAATGTGAGTTGTTGAAGTGCTTTCTTAAAATCATTTAAACGTGCATAATTGAGGAGTTGCTTCACAGAGCATACAGCATACGTATATATAGTATTATACCTTTTTATATACAACAGAAGGAGACCATTCTACCCAGGTCGCCTGTGCTGGTTCTCTGAAAGTTATTGTTTTAGTCCCACTCCACTGTTTTTTTTCCCATAAATAAGATGCAGCCAAAGACTCGAACAGTATGATTATGGGGACTTGCTCTATCACCTCACCAATCTGGGTTGTTTATAAGTGCACACGATAAAATATTGTGCAATGTTTAATTCGTAGAGAGTGAAGATCAGAATACTGCATATTGTGTGACAGATCTAGAGTGGAATAGTCTGTTATGTGTGATGCATATATCATAAGGTGGATGGTATATTTTTACGTGTATACATAGATTGTATGGCATGTAAAATAGTATTCCATCTAATATCCAGAAAAAAATAAATCTATAGCAATCGAATTTATTTAGAATTATATTCAAACTGAATTGAGATGATTTGATTTTGATCTTTGAACAGAAGAAACTGCAAATTTGGATTCTGCGATTTCTAAACTCAGACTTCATCCAATTAAAATTCTGGAAAAATCTGCTTTGGCCTCAGTTGACCAAGTTAGGATTCTGAAAAAATCCCCATTATATCTGCAAACAATGGGAACAGTAATACCATTGATATATTAAGTTAACTGTCTAATAATGATCAGAATAGTTGTGGATCTCAAAAACCTCTTTTACGAGTATTTCTTTTATTTGCCCGAATGACTTTAATTTAGGTGAAAACCATTGTGATAGAAAGAGTCATATTTCATAAAGCAAAGTGTTACAAAAGCCGTCATGCCCATTGTTTCATTGAACTGAGAGTCTTAGATTATGAATGACCTGTCAGTCCTTCTTGCTTTTTTTAAAGTGTTTTGTATTCTTTTCTTTCCGTGTGCAGAAATGGGTTGTGTATGGAAGCTAATTGGACCCTGGGCTTTTTTCGATTCCTTTCCTGTTACATGTAACAGGATGTGAGGTTCTTCCTCTTATTGAATGAAACGTAAAGAAACCTCTTTGGGGTATTGTGAGGAGTGATCAAAGTATTGCAATTCGAACGTGCTTTTAAGGCTATCTCAGTTGCGCAGACACCTGATCTGCACCTGGGAGAAAGAAGTGTTGAAATCTCTTGTACCAACATTGTTCAAGCTGGTGAGTATTGGGTAGTGGAGCCAGAGAGAGAGAGTTTGGAGTTGAAAGAACATTGGCATTCGGTGAAGTGGCCTGCAAGATTTATCAGATTAGTATGCTATCTGCGGAAACATGACTTCAGTGAGGGTGATGATAGAAAGAAGAGGAAAATAATTTAAAAAGTTATAATTTCCAAAGAGTAATAGTATTCTGAAAATAAGTGTAACGGATACAGAGTGCTCCATTGGCTGAAAATTCCACCGAGTATGAATCAGCGTCTGCAATTATTTTGTCTTGCAATTTAAGATGATGCAGAGTTGTGGAAAAATTCTTAAATTTAGTCTTAATTTCATTTTGAAGTCAGCTTAATAAACTGGCAGGAAGAAAACATGAACCTAGCACTTCTAAAATCTCTCCTCACATAACTGGTCATGGTTCCAATCCCCACTCTCTTCAGTTCCGTCAGCACCCCAGCTCATGTGCCCAGCCAGCTGTGTAAAGCGCTTTGAGACGACCTCGCAATGCGAAAGACCCTATATAAATGTAAATCGTATTGCAGTGTTTATTTTTCTTTGACAATGCGAGTGAACTTTTTGAAATGATATTGAGTATGATGACGGTGCTCGGTGTGTGATTCCTGCTATGTTTGTTCCAGGGCTGTTCAGTTTGTGCAACTGAATTCTTATATGTATTTCTGGTTTGGCGAGAAAGTGCTTTGGATTGTTTGGGATTTACTCAGACTGTTGCCATTATTAAAGACCAGTTTCTTATGCTTTGTAACGAAGCCCATTAATCATTTAACTTAAACTGAATGGGAATAGTGATTAGAAGAATTACTGCTTCTATATTATTTTAATAAATTACCCCAAATGAACTTTTACTGAGCTGATGTGTATAAGATTAGGCTGAAGTGCAGCTGGGGGACTGGGTGGTGCTTTTTTGTTTGAACAATGATTGACGTTTCACTTATGGTTTTAAATCTAATCCTGACAAAGTGATGAAAGCCGCTT
Source organism: Callorhinchus milii (assembly GCF_018977255.1). Lineage (NCBI taxonomy): Eukaryota > Metazoa > Chordata > Chondrichthyes > Chimaeriformes > Callorhinchidae > Callorhinchus > Callorhinchus milii. The sequence goes on along the minus strand of NW_024704749.1, from coordinate 9,418,234 downwards.
TTCTCTGATGAATTAGAACACATTGTGTAGAGAAAGCAAACCCAGAACAATAGTTTCAGATATGCCGAGACAGCACAGGGTGGAGGACGGGCACCAAAAAATATTTCATTGCACAGAAGATAATTATCAACGAGAATGGGTTACCTTGAAGATTGATTGAGGCAATATTTAAGAAACAGACAATTATTATCATGGGAAGAAGGCGGGATTGATATTTTGCAAGGATGAGATTAAATGAACCGAAAGGTTATCTTCATCCGATAATCACTTGCTCTTATGACCACTTTCCTTTCAGCGCGAACAGAATTTGAATGTATTATCCATATTTGAGGCCTTGTTTTAAAGATACTATTGCACCTTAGTGACGTGCAGGGTAAGGTTCACAATCCATGAGTAACAGGGAACAAAGATAAATCTGAAAAAGAGATTTGGGGTTTAACCAAAATTAGAGGCTGAAAGATTCAGCAACTGCTTAAATGGGAAGATTTAATATGTTGAGACTAACCACATTATTGCTGTCATTATTGGGAAAATATGTGGGTGAATTGCCAGGATAAATAAGGTTTTTCTTTGCATCTTGTGAGATTTTGTAAGACAGTTTCACATGTGATGGGGGAAATAAAAACCTGTCAATGTCTGATATTCGTATCACAGAGATTCCCAATTATATTCAGACACGGTTCCCTCAATTTATTTATTGATCTTACCAAGGCAACTGGAGTGCGGGGGCTGGTTTAAATGGTTTTGCAATTTGGAATCGCTAGAGGCAGCAGAAGAACCGTCTCGTACAGACTGGGAGGAGTTTGGAGCAGATAGACATGGTGAAACATGGGGAGAAGAAGTTTTTGAGTGTTTGTGCTGTTAAAACATTGTTTGTTTGTATTTCTATGTGTCTGAATCTGATCAAAAGAAACCACAAAATCCCACAAAATACAAACACTTGCATCACAGTGATTATTCTGCATAGGATATCCTGGCCAACAATGCACCAGATAAATTGGTAATTCACCGCATGGCTATTTGTGAGACGTTGCTGAACACAAATTGGCCTCTGCATTTTGCCTACAAAGACAACACAGTTTCTACGCTTGACAGTAATTACAGCAAAGTACTTTGAGGCGTTTTGACATTCTAGGCCTATATCAAGTATCAAGACTTATTATTTATTATACTCTCCTGTGTCGATATTCTGTCCCAGATGCGACAAAAGTACAGTCACTATAAATAACATTATTTCACAACTGGGAACCATGTTGCTTTCGGCAGCTACTCTCCATTGCAATAAACAGCGAGGTCTCATCTCTGTGGAGGAATGAATTTGAATGTGATCCTGTGATCAGCGTGTATGTATTGTGTTCTGGTTGGTTTCCATCAGTGTCCCATCACTACAACTTCAGTTGTTCAGCAAATGTAACCTTCCTACAGGTCGACAAAACCTGCCCTTTTAATTATCAGCCAGTCAGGCTGTCGTTATTTATCAGATTGCTGGAAGTTATGGTAATTGCTTTAAACCAGCGTTTTGCCCTGTGTGTTTCTTTTTAAACGTACCTTTTATGGATCAAGCCCTAATGACCCAACGTAATTACTTGCAGCTGAAAGCCACCGATGTAATGAGTTGTGAATTGCTGAGCAGTTGCGTATCGCACTGTCCAGCTGATCCCATATCTCTGTACAATATCAGTAAATTCAAAGAATAATGGGAAGTTGCATTTGTATGCATATTGTACCTGGTCTTCTGTAGCGTCTCGGTGTTAAAACCTGAGCCAAGCGTTTTAGTGTGTGTGTGTGTGTGTGTGTGCTTGGCTCACCTCAGGTGCTGATAGCATCACTATTGTGGAGTCTTGTAGCTCAGTAGTGAGAGTACTCGCTTTGCAAGCGAGAGACCTGAGTTCAATTCCAGGCAGAGGGTGAAACCTTGGGCAAGTTTCCTTACTCCACACACCTAATAATAATCCCTCCAAAACAAAACAATAATAAATTGGCCATTTTCAATCCACGACTGTTTGTGGGACATTGCTGTGCGCAATTGGCTGCTGCGTTTCGCCCACAAAATATACGGTCAATTCACTTAACAGTCTATTCTGTGAAGCGCTTTGAGACATCGAGAAGATGTGAAAAGCGCTATATCAAATGCAAGGATTATTATTATTATTATTCACGGATGCACTCTCTACCTCACCAAGCCAGAACTGGAACTCCCTACTTCTGCTACCTATAAACCTTTACCAACTCTGTCCACTCCCTCTGCTCGGCAGGCACTCGCCTGCCCCGCATCTCCTGCCCTGCCCCCTCCACCATCAACGGTCGATCTTTCAGCCTTTCTGCCCCCACCCTCTGGAACGCCATCTGTGAGCCTCGCCACCTCCTTTGCCTCCTTCAAAGCCCGTCTTCAAAGCTTATCTCCAACAATCAAGATGGCAGCGATAGGCTATCCTGAGTTTCCCTGCCTATTTTTAAGTTTGCCGAATGAAATCTACAGTAAGATGTGATGAATAGTTAGTGTTACATGCTTTTTAATAACCTGTCAAATCCTGGGTCTGACTCGATGTCTGTAGCCACTCTTCTCTGCCTCGCATTCACTGCCTACAACCAGCGCGTGGAGCTAAACCCGAGTGCACAGTATCAGAGATCCTGAAATTGACTTGTGCTTCCAAGAGTTGAATGTTGTTGAAATAATTGGCAACGGAAAACATTTTAAAATTTTTTTAATGTCTTTTATGCCTAAAGGAATTGGTGGTACTTGTGGATCTATCTATGAGTGTTTTATTTAAGTGTGATTGTTTTAGCAAGAACTGGAGCCCTAACCAGCGATTACACCAGACTTGCCTTCAGCCTGCAAATTAAAAGAAAAAAAGACCATAGATAAAATTATTGATTGTTATTGGAATTCCTACTGTTACTCAATGCTAAACAAGGGAGCTGATATTGATGGATGAGAGCGATTCTTAACTGCCCTTCATTTTTCTGCAGTCTGATTGGAGTTATTGACTGGAAAATCTTATCTCCACTTAAATAAAAGTATAGTTACAAAATTGAATTAGGGATGCAGTACTCTGGTCGTGCAATTTTTTGATTTATTTAAGGGGAAATATCTTTTTTTTCCCGAAGGCTTTTTTTAATGGTTGTAAGTGGAATGCAGATAGTCATTGTTAATGCATATAGCATAAATATTTTACGTGCTTCTTCAGAGAACAGATAGCTTTATATATTTTGTCCATGATATAGTCTGTGCAAACCAATTATTAAAACCGCCTGCCCCTGATGAACTGCATACAATTAGAACAGCGAGATTAACAGTCGGTAACTGGCTGATTGGCAGCAGAAAACTGTCAAGCCAGTATTGCCTGAACAAAACATGCAATTGAGAATTGGACTGTAGAGATAATGAGCAAGACTATTTGTGAATGCTGGTAACACACAGCAGATCAGTCAGTATCTGAAAGAACACTTGTTGCTTGACTTGTGACCTTTTGTTAGAATGATTCTTCCACAGATCTATACTCACACAATTCTCTCCCTCTGAAAAAAAGTCTTCAATACATCTATTCATCAGTAATTTGCATGGATGGTTTCATTATGTTTGTGGCTAAGAGCACATAATGAGAATTATGTCACTGTTTCAAGGTGTGGTTTCATGCCGTAGAGATATGTGAATAGGAACTGACATTATACTGACAGGATTGTTTTTTTAAGTACAATTACATTGTACTGTAACTGCTTTGACATTGAATTCCAGTGAGGAGAAATTCCTCCTGGGTCTAGATTTAACACTGTTATTAAATGCTATTAATGTACCATTTAAGACTGTCTGGAATTTGACAAATTGCTGAATTCCATCTTGAACTTTGCTGCCAGTTGTCTGCAGCTTCAGAAAAGAACTTAAGAAAAAAAATGAAGCTAAATTTAAGAATTTTACCAAACTCTGAAGGCTCTAAAATGCTAAATGAACAATGTGAATCCAGAACCGGAGAAGGGAATCATAGTAAAAATTGGTTTAGTGGTCGCGTTCAGCAGCCAGACAGTCTGGACACTTGCAACTATATAAGAATGCCAAACGTCTGGTTGCGAGCCCTTCCCATGAACACTCTTGCTTTGAGAAAGTATCTCTACTGATAGGTTGGTTACGATCAGGAAGATGGCATGTGGGTAATTGCACATAGAGAGCCTCCATCTCAGCACTCAGTGGCACAGCTTGCCATTACCTTCAGCATCCAATCCCCAACTCAGTTGTATGTTTGTCATCAGGTTCTTTTTTAATTCCACCTACATTTTAAACAACTGTGTTTCGAACAAGTTTCAGAAGCTCGACAGTTTATTTAGGAAATTTCACACATGGTAGTTAATGTACATTAACGTTTTACTGATACCTTTTGCAAAATATAACCTTCCCCTAAAATGTCAAAGTTTAAATTATCAAGCCAATTGTTTTGCTAAAAGTGGACGGAGTTTGCACAGTGGTTATCTGCAGTGCTTCCAATCAGTAGGAGATTGTGTTTCATGCCGGTCCTGCCTTGCAATGCTGGTTTTAGATAACTATTTATTTTAGAATTTTGAAAAAAACAAACGCAGTTGTCTCTGGGTACTGTAAATGAATTGTTGCTGGGATTGATTGAGTGCAACCATCCCCGCACACATACATACATACACACACACAGAGTAAATGGCAGCCGTTAAGCTTCTTCATCAATGAGAGGGATAAGGCTTTATTGGATTCTCGTACAAACCATGAGGCGTTAGAGAGGGCAGAGAAGGAGAGGCAGAGGGGTCCGAAAAGCAGTTTCTCTGAAACTGTTACCTGAAAACAAAACCTTTCCCTGTTGCCCTGTCTTCCAGCACATCCAGATACACAGTGGCATCAGGCCATGATCTGGTACCATGTTAAGATGCGTCTTTGAGTAACACAGCAAAGGACACTTCTATGTTGCCCCATTTATTGCCTTCATTGACAGCCCCAAGTTCTATGCAGAGGGATCTAGGACAATGATGCTCCTGGTAATGGATCAGACCATCGAATAGTTGAGAGCCTGTAAATTACCAAGCTACAAAATGTCCATCAATTGATTAAAAACACCATCAGACCCTCCAGCCTGTATGCTAGAAGCAGAATTTCATGACGTGTAATCCCCTTAGTAGTCGGTCATTGTGATTTTTTTTGTGTAGTGAAAAATTGGCTTCCATTGTTCACCTCATTCCTCATTTGCCAAGCTTAAGCTACCGTACTCATAGAAATAAGTTTTATAGAGCGATCGATTTATCATCAGCAGAGATAAAACTGATAAATTGCTACAGAGTCTTCAGCAATTGGGGTGCATGAGCTCACACATCATCACTTGTTGAAAAGTGATGTGCCTGGCGGTAATTGAAAAAGTCGCCCTCTTCAAGGTTGAATTCTTGCTGCAGGCACTTATATGACCTGATAGATCCCTGCACCAGCAGCTGGTGTGTTGCGGCAAATCTACCCCATACTGCTTAATGAAACGTCTGGTCCACTGTTGGATGGGGCGTCAGTTATTCCTTCAGTCGATCTTTTTTCAGCGAGATAATGGAACCTAAAAGAAATGGCATATATTCACCTCTGGACTCGTCCTGCTGAGAGGGATAAGCCTCAGTGTTGCTGTACCACACTGTGGATGATTTAGTCACGTGCTGTTAGCATGGCCTTTCAGTTCTGCTTGACGTCAGATATAGAATTAGATATGCAGGCAATGTTTCCACAAACCTGCTAAAGAAGCACAATCTCCCCAACTTCCATCTATCAATCGAAAAGAATTCACAGAGAGAGAGAGAGAGAGAGAGGGAAGTGTGTGGTCAAGGTTGGATATCCAGACAGCAGACCTTTCGAATGTGCTTTCGTGCGTTTAGGACATTGTAAAATAAGAGGTTAAATGTTTGGCAGAGTGACCTGGAGGTGATGAAAGGAAATATAGGATGTGCCCTTATTAAGGGAAAATCCCACGTTAAGCAAACATTGTGAAGATATGTCTACATCTCCAAGTCTTACTGATGAGCCAGTCAGGCTGGTCAACCATGAACAATCCCTTGGGACATATTGTATTAATTGTATTTATTAACCTTGGTAGGCTGAAGGGCTATGTGGACTCAACTTTTCAACCCAAGTCTGGGTTTAGTAAATGAGGATTTAGAAGATGTATTTGTGGAGCTGACCTTGTGGGTGCGAGCGATCACGTTTGACTTGATATGAATGTAGTGTGTTGCCTCTCAGAAGCCAAATTGCAGCCAATTGTGGAGCTATTCTGATCTCTGTTATAACTCTGATATAACTTAATTTGTTCGAACTGGAGTCGGTGAAGATTATATCAGCTGATCCAGTGTGGAGTCTCACACACGACCTTGAAGTTGCGAATTAGCTTTGTGTTGTGCCTTAATTTGAAAGGCTCCGAATTCAAATCCTGAAATAATTCACTTATGCACGATCTATTATCCAAAGCTGATGACTCTAATGCTCATCCTTTATCCCAGCTGGAGAAAGAGCGAAACAAACTACACGTCCATTTTAACATATGTTCAGGTGATTTAAAAACATGAGCTGCTTATAAAGGTTTTTTTTTAAGCAAGTCGAGGATACAAAATTTCAATACACTGGGAGATTAACTCTGTCAAGAAACAGGTATTCACATGCCTGAAGGCTCTGGGTCCTTGGGAACATCTACAATAAATAATGAACTATAGCGTTTCTTGTTCAAAACAACAAAGGATTTGAGAATGTTTCTACACCGAATGTGATGCAGCACAAGAGTCCATTTCGCACTGAATTCTCTGCCAGGGTTAATACTCCAAATCCAGAGGGACCCGGCAGTTCTTGTGAGAAAGTGCTCCTGGGAGACCAGAGGCTCACAGAGATTTTTCAGGATTGTAAAGGCTGAAGCAGGTAGCAATTAGTTATGACAGGTGGTGATTCACAATCCTGCTGTGACAATTAAAGTGCCTCGGAAAGGTTTATTGTGCTGCACGGGAATCATTCCTTCTCTTGTGTTATGACACAAGCTGGGTATTTCTGAACTGTAAAAGCTGATGAATAAGTTACTATCAAACCTGAAGTGTAGATCAGTTTAGCTTGTTTTGTTATTTGTTTTTAAAAGTGTAGATAGACGGTATGTTTTTCAGAGGTTTTGTATTCTGGGCTTGTGTAGAATGCCCAGTCTGGAAGACAGACACCACTCAGTATTCAACTAATATCGAGACCCAGTGTGGCATCCTACCAACAGCACTGGGAAGCTTAGGATGAATCTTCTTGTGATAATCTACTGGGAGCAGGAACAAGCCTCATTTGGATCTGTATTCTTAACTACCATAAAGCCACATTAAAAACTGGAGTGGTGTTAAATGCAATTAATGATTAACTTACTGAAATGAAAAGGAACGTTTACCCTTGACTGTCCAGGACCCTGGAGGCTTATCTCTCAAGGTTTGCCCTGGACAGTCGAGGGGTTTGGTACAATGTACACGGTGTACCTGACACCGTGTACGTTAAGGGGTTCGTATTTTGCCCCCAACAACTTTGAGAACATTGAAGCTGTCAATGTGATTAGACATGGTTTGAACAAGTGAACAAGGTTTGAATGAATCATTTTCAAAGAGTGGCTCATTTATGCTCACAGCTACACTGATTATCAGCACTGTGCAATGTTGTACCTATCAGGGCTGCGCATATTGGCTTCTTATATCAGCGAGAACATGTTGAATACTGCTTTTGCTAATTATAAATATTATAATTAACCTCCTTATGTTGTAACAACATGGTTTAGTTTGGGCACGAAGCCAGGACTGTGACTGAATATAAAGGAGCAAAATGAATGTACTGTTACTTCAAACAATTCTTTTTTGACGTACGAATATTTTTGGTATTTTCTCATAGGTGAGAAATAAAAGGAAACAAGAATTAAATGGTCTTCACTGTTGCAGTGTTGGTATTTGTGAGATCAAGTGCCGACTTACAATCCTTACTCTGGCAGAACAATGAAGAGAGAGAACAGAGTAGAGCTCATTGGCATAACTTTCACTGTAAAAACAGTGGCTCAGTTGGTAAACTGAGGACCTGTCTATCTGACCTTAAAAGATCCCATACATAGCACTATCCAAAAAGTTGGAGGGAGTTTCTTGGCCTCAATTTAAAAAAAAATGATGATTTATCTCCTCGTTGTTTGTGAGACGTTCCAGTGCACAACTTGGCTGCATCATTTGGCTACAAAGACAGTCACTACACTTCACAATAAATCTTGTGAAGCACTTTGAGACATTTTGATACTCTGACCAAATGCGAGGATTATTAATATTATAAAATGCAATGTGGGCCCCACTTCATCCCTTCTATCTGCTGGAGGCAAACTCTCTGCGATCTCCAAGGGACCTGAACAAAAACTATTTTGCTCCACATCACTCCTGTTGTGGTCCTACTCCGATACAGACATCTGTCTCTCTCAGCCTCAGCTAAACAGAAATACAACACAATGTATGTCAATTAATTTCTTCCTGGAATATCAGATTTAGGCTAAAGTTGTGAGCAAAAAGTTTTGATACTCGTCTGGTTCTATTTTAGAGTTTAAGTGTTAACAATCTTTACTGGTAATTGGTTCTACATGTCTACTACAATTCTAGATAAAGGTAAATTTTCCCTAATGTTAAGCATGAGCAGGACAGTTTTTGACTCTTGCTAATTGTGGGCTTGTGACCAGCTTGGCTCTTTATAATCCCAAGTTATGGGTGTGGGACTTCTGTTACTTCACGCTGGTAACGGATCAGAACAGCAGTAGTATTTCAAACAGCCTGTCAGTGCCTGCTCATGCTGCTTTGTTCTATCCAGCTTGGAACCATCAAGATAGGCAGGGACACACTATTTGTGAAGCTTTCCGATCGGTGTTGTAGAGTGTTAAAACCATCTTTTATTGCACTTGGTGGAATGGAACATGTGGCATTGGTGATATGGCTTGCGTCTAGAAGACATGAAATTCTAAAAGTCCTGAGGATGTGAATTGCAATCGTTCATATTGTACGAAATCTGTTTTTTTTTGTCTCTCCTCTTACCACCACCCGATTCACTACTGGAATGAACAGCCTGAGACTGACACAGGGACATCACAAGTTGACTTGTGGTGTTGGCAGTAAAACAACTCTTATTTTTGTCTGCAGACCACATCGATTTTTTTNAACCAAACTCATGTGTTCAAACAGCTTGCAGTTCCCTCTGAAGAAGAAGCTATCTGTATCTTAATAGTTAGTGCCTACGATCTACCAATGAAAAATAATATCTACTTATTTAAAAAAAAACTCAAATATTACGTGGAGGAGGGCTTTTGTAATCCTGTAGAGTATTATAGAGTGAGTGGCTGACCAGACAACAACAGCAATAAATTACATTTGTATAGCATTTACATTTGTATCTCAAGGCGCTGATAGCTAAGTATTCTCCCACCTGCAGTCTGCCCGTATTGTGGCTTGCTGTTGGGTCCCAACTCAGCTCTGAATGTTCATCTCCTTGGCTTGGTAATTAAATCTGACCTGAACTGTATAAACAACTAGTGAAGCTGGTGGGAATAGCATGAGGCCTTAGGAATCTCTGTTCCACTTGTTCTGACGGTAACTTCATTTTTCTATATAGCCAGGATCTGCCCAGTGATGGAAGATTATTGCCCTGCCTGGCAGGCTGCAGAGAAAATCTGTCCCTTGTTCCTGGGCTCAATGCTGTAATTTTTATGGCTGCAGAATATAATCTTCTATAAAATTGTCAATACAATGGGCAATCCTCTTCTCATGTTCCTAATCCTAGCTACACCAATGTGTCAAAGCCCTTTGCAGGATTTACTGTAAAGTGCAGTGACTTTTATTTTGTAGGTAAACACGGCAGCTAATTTGCCCACGGCCATGTCCCATAATTAGGCATTGAGTGAATGTCCAAATTTATTTGGGGGATTGTTTGCCAGGACACCAGGAGAAACTCCTCTTTTTGAGTACCATGAGATCTTTCATCTCCACTTGAATAAGCGCTTGGGGTCTCAGTTTAACATCTCACCTAAAGGTCTGCAATTCCAACAAATAAGTGCACCCCCATTGGAATGTCAGCCGAGACTGTACCAGTTTATAGTTATGACGTGGGACTTAAACCCAGAACCTTCTGACTCGAGTGAATGTTATTAACTGAACTATAGGTATGTATCTGAATTTCTGAGATAAGAATTACTATAAAATCCACATTCAGAACTGAATTTTTGTCCCAAGCTTTGCCGCTTGTTCAATCACATTTCTATCCAAACCAACGGAACGCTGAAAAAAATGTTTCCGCGATTGTAAGATGACGTCTGTGCTGCTGTGCCCCGGTGAGATTTGGCGGCTGATAGACTATAATGTTAATCATTCCTCTTGATATAGTGCCTTATCACGTTGTCGTCGTCAATGTCTCAGAGTGCTTCACAGGATTTACTGTAACTATATTTCGGTGCTGAATGTGGCAGCCAATTTGCCCAGAATCAAGAGTTTGCTGAACAAAATACTGCAATAATTCAGGTTCACTGTGCGCTTGCATTAGAAATCCACCGGGGTTACAGGGATGGGATGTGGTTTGATAAATTAGAATTCTATTGTTTGGAGCAGCTCTGTGTTTATCTTGAAGAAACTCTACTCCAGTGGATTAATTTATTGAACACTCGAGGTTGATTGTTTTGTGGGGAAATTTATTTTTCTTTCAAATTCTTCTTTCGATAAGCTCTTTAGGGTTTTTAGAAAGTCAGATTGCTGCAACTTTGAAGAGCTCGGTCATGGTCGCTGGTGCCTCTTTCCTGTTGAATGTGTTCAAGTTGTTGCATTGCAATAGCAGCATAAGACAGGGAAATACTTTACAGACCCAAATAAGAATGGGGATGGAGATTTGTTTACTTTTGTTCACTGCTGGTCAGGAGCAGCCTTAGATACTGCGTCTTGTAAAGGGAGTGACTGCAGGTTGCTGGTTACTGTAACAGTAATAATAAATCCTTGCATTTGAGATAACGCTTTATCACTTCTTCAAGACGTCTCAAAGTCTCTTGCTTCACAGAATATATTGTAAAGTGAATTGACTGAGTATATTTTGGGCGAAACACATCAACCAATTACGCACAGCAGTGTTCCACAAACAGTCGTGGATTGAGTGATTTTTTTTTTTGGACGGGTTATTACTCCCAGAAAGCGATCTGCCAATCAACTAACTACCGGGTTTCTGCTTACTGCTGGATACTCCGAGGAATGATAAGGAAACTCGCCTGAGGTATCTCCACAGATATCTTCAGTTGTATTTCAGACGAGCAGAATCACCCTTTTAAAATTATGTGAATTTGTCGATGATTGGGAGCATTCTGGGTGAGTTCCTGCAAAATGAGAAGAGAGATGAGCTGGTGACCGTGCCAGGAACCACTGCTGCTGACAGCTGCCTCTTTCATATCTTGCACACAGGCAAACCTATCAGTCGAGCAATAAGCCAAGGTTTTAAGAAAAATATTCAAACCAAACCTTATGAGGCCCAGACTGTAATAAGACCTTTTGCGTAAACATAATCGAGTCGGTGAAGGAGCTAAAGCCATCAAATGAGGTGAAGAACTATACACCGAGGCTTGTCATATCATATTACAAAGTGCAGACACGCTACTGTGCATTCTTTACTGGGTTGACGACAAGTGTGTATTCAGCGTTAGCTAAACAGAACCTGCGGGAAATGATTGCTAGCTAAATAACGCTCATCTGTCTCATGTGAAGAAGATTAGAAGCAGCAGCAGGGAGCCTGAGACTCCAGATTCCATCAGCGCTCGCCTACCATTGTAAATTTTACATGGTATTCTTCTTGGAAAAAATAACTTCAGAAGATGTATCACCTTTTGGATGATGGATTCAAAATGCCACCATTAATGCTCTTAATGCTCAAGACGTGCACAAGCCCTGTGCAAATAATTAATCCCCTTTGAGAAGTGAATGACTTCTGCAGCTGCACTGTGAAAGAACTGTTCTTGATGTTTCTGAGGATTCGGAACATTGGACTAACTGTGCCAGACTTTGTCCGGTCAATTAAGCTGACGAGACATGTTAAAGCTAAAGACAAGCTAAAGACTTCACCTGGTGATTACCTTTTAATCTGTTCATTAACAACTTATCTTCCTAATAAGACTGTCAGAATACTGTAGGAAATGAAATGCCTTCTCTTTCTCTGCCAGCACTAAGTCAAAATCTTGGTGTACAAACAAAACATAGTGGGACTGCACAAAGCTGGTAGAGCACATTAATGGCACCGAAATTCTTATAGACCTACATGTACTTTTTTTTAAAAAAAGTTTTCTTCTCACATTCTGGGGTTTCCTGATGTCCTTTAGGATTTTATTACTTTCATTCCCTTTGATTTTTTTGGGATGTCACATATACGGAAACCTATCACCGTGCTTAAAGAGTATCCAAATCAGATTGAGAGTTGCATGTATGCAGTTTATATATGGACATTTTGTTATCTGGATTGTAATGTTCACCCTCTCCTCAGAGGAACGCATCCTGATTACCTAATTCTGGAGAATATTAAGCATAGGTTGGTAAGAGCCAAGGCTTGGGGACTCTAGACTGCTAGAGTTTAACCAGCTAATACCTCAAGCTTGCCATTGGAAGCACTGTCTGGCAAGCGTCCCGCTGCTTATCCAGCTAACACCACCTTACCCATTAAGGCTTTGGCTTCCAGTTGTAAAGGAGCTGAGTGGGAAGAATTCCTGCCCTCATTACCAGTCAGCCACATTCATTACTATTCACATCAATCCTCAATAATAATTGAATCGGTGCTGTCTTTGGTAACCGTCTTCTATCAGTATAAATAAAAAAAAGTATTGATGTACAAATGTTTTGACATTTTAAAAACAAAAGACTTGATGTCCTACTGTGCTTGTGTTCTGACGAATGTAGGGAGTATTGATTTTAGGCACAGAAATGAGGAGGCAGAATGTGAGCGGCAGAGAGTGAGTGCTGCGTGATTCCATTTCGCTCTGTTGAGCTGTGTTATTGCTCAAGTTTAGGCCTAAACTCTTCCACTCACCCTTTCTGCAGATGTTTGCCAGATGAATGAACCGGGGTTGAAGGTCTCCGTTGCTGTTGCCTCATGAGAGCTGTGCATGCTTAACTCTGAAATGGAATTTAGTGCGTAGAACTAGATCACAGCATCACCAAATGGGTGTGTAATTTAGTAAATAAAACTTGATGTAAAACTCCACAGCTGGACTTTATTACTTAGCACCAGAGCTTCAATGCAGAGATGACCAATATTTCACATATTTGCTTATATTATAATAGTTCCTTATTGGGGTGGGGGGGGGGCGGAATTGAGAAATTCTTTTTATGACCTGGTGCCTTTCATTGTTCCTGCCATACGAGCCCCCTAATGTCACCATCAACCTCCTCCAAGAGATGTTCCTTGCCCAACAATGTGACTCACTTGGCAGCATTCTTGCCTCGGAGGCAGAAGGCTGCTGGTTCAAGTCCCATGTCGGGATTTGAGTTCACAGTCAGGGTTGACGCTACAATGCGGTGCTGGGGGGGAATGCTGCATTGTCAGAGATGCTGTCCTTTGAATGAGACGTTGAAAACCAAGACCCCGTTTGCCTGTTCAAGTGGATGTTAAAGATCCCACGGCACCACTCACTCCATGGCTGCTTGTCGGATGTCGCTTTGTGCAAGTTGGCTGCCGCATTTTGCTCACCAAATACATGGTTACTGTGAAACCCTTTGAGATGGCTCAATGACATGACAAGGCAATATATCAAATGCAAGGATTGTTCTCAGATATCGATCAGTAACACCGCGGTGGTGCTAGCCAGGGGAACTTACTGAACTGGAGTGTGGGGATCTGGATTAAGATCCTTAGCCAATAGGTTGATCACCTAACTGCAGCCTTGGCAGTGCCCCACCCTTGATTGCTGTGCGCAATTGGCTGCCGCGTTTCGCCCACAAAATATACAATTCACTTGACAGTATATTCTGTGTAGGGCTTTGAGACGTCTCGAAGACGTGATAAGGCGCTGTATCAAGTGCAAGGATTATTATTATTATTGAGGCCCATGAGCACATACTGTTTAAGTGTCTGGGACTCTACCCCGAGTGAAGGCCACTATATAAATGCAAGTTGTTGTTTAAACCAAAATATTTCAAAAGGACAGGCTAGCATGCTGATATTAATGACAATTCTGTATAATTGGTGGTTACGCTTATCATTGAATGACACACAATGTTCTGCTTATATGCTTGGGGACTGAACTGCAGTTATTTGGATTTAACCTTTAACAAGTCAACATCGCGTTCCTAGTCTAGCCTCTGGGTAGTATTAACCTACAAGTCTAGGTACCATACTCTCGTTTTGATACGATCCACACGGTTTCACATCTGCACAACATTCTTCTAATAAAGAACATGGAAGAAATTTGTACCTTTGTTGAGAGTATTCTCAAGTATAATATCCATTCAAATAAGCAAACTTGAAACATGCATCCAATGGGAACCTCCTGTAGTGCTGCGTAGAAAGCTTTTTGTGATGATGCGCGATTGATCGAGACTTGGACAAGGAATCCTTTATTCTGAATAAGTTGAGACATGTATATCCCCACTTACTATCAGTAGTATGGTTACAATACAATACAAAATTACGTTTGTATAGCTCCTTCCATGTCGGGAGGTCTTCCCAAGGCACTGGTTGTCATGGATGTGTGTCCACACCAGTCTTTATTATAGTAATTGTGTAGTAAGTTTGCTTGTTGCAAAGATTAGATGTGGACTTGTGTCTAATGGGCATTTATATTATGCACACAAGTCTACATCTAATCTTTGCAACAAGCAAGTGGGGAACAAATTGGGCACAACAAACATTTGCTTAAATCATGAATTCATTATTGTGTAAATTGTACTAAACAGGAAGTGGCCCTTGTGCCCAATGCCTTGGATGGCCTACTGTGTGATGTGGTTGGTTTCTTCTTTAGTAAACGGTATGATTTGGTTGTAACAGGAGAAGACTGTTCAGCCCGTCAAGTCTGTTCTGCCATTTTATTACATCTTGGCAGATCTTAGTCACATTTTTGTGTCGTTTCTCCATATCCCTTCAGTAGCCTTACTTCCCAAGTATCGATCGATCTTTCAGAGAAAACATCGAGAGTATTGATTGGAAGATACCATGGGCAGAAGTCCGAATTGTTAACACTGCAATGCAGTGTTGGGGGTGTGCTGCATTGTCAGAGGTGCCGTCCTTTGGATGAGATGGTTCCTCCTTAAACCCATGCAAATACAAGGATTTGTTATTATATATGCAAGCTGCAGCATTGGAAGGTACTTGAAATGTTTGGGCACAGAATTTTTAGCAGAGTTCTTGGAACAGGAAAAAGGCATTCAGCCAACAAGCCTGCTCCTTTGTAGCTCAATCCTTTTCTACTTCTGATTAGTGAGGACTGACACCAATACAATGCATCGAATGGCCCCCCTACTGCAGGATGACCACACATCCCCGCTTTCCAGGCAGGGAGAGTCCCCCACATGAGGTATCGTGTCCCTGGGGCCAAATTTGCGTTCAGCAATAAATTGAGCAACAACAATAAAATTCGAAGACATATACCCTCGTTAGAGAAATACAACTATTAATCCAACAATCTTCTCAGGTACTGCTTCCATAGCAATTGTGTTGAGTTCAATATGTTTTATATGCGTCCGTGGTTTACAAAATATACTCGCTCTACCCGACTGGGTCGTAGAGTTCTATGATCCTACGGATTCGGAGCACCTCGTTGACAGAAATATGGCTCCCAATTGTTTGCGTCATCCCAGCAACGATGGAAACAAATGGATGTTGTCCACGATAGTTCCGTTGTTAGTCTGTACTGGATGACAGGAATTTCCGGAATTTGGCAATACACTTTAGAATTTGTTGACAAGTATTTAAGACGAAATGTAAACCAGTTGGAAAATGGATTTTTAGTTTTTGAGAAATAAATCAACAAAATGAGCGGGGCCGTGTGCAGTAATCTGAAGGTGAACGTCTCTGCACTTTAGTTCTCAGCAATAACACTGCAGAAGTCTGCATGCCAATTTTAAGAAGTTGCTCAATAGAATAAATTGTTATTGCTTCTTTTGTTTACTGAATTGCCACAGATAGAAAATATTTTGAGAGTTAGCCTTATAAATAAGGAGAATAAAAGAGTGGGGAGATGCCATTGCAGATGTCTTAACATATTACTGGTTTGAGTCACCTTATGCGCACATTTTTAATAATAATAACAATCCTTGAATTTGGCACATTGCCATATCATGTTGAAATATCTCAAAAGTACTTCGCACGAGTTATAGAGTAGCGACTGGCCCTATAGGTAAGCATAATAATAATAACCATTGAATTTGACGAGACATCTCAAAGCGCTTCACAGAATATACTGTGAAGTGTAGTGACTATATTTTGTGGGTGAAATGCACAGCATTTTACAATACAGTGTATTTTAAATGATATTTTTTGCAGTTTTTATCCCCAAAAGGTACAAACATGTTTACAACAGATCAATAAAACAATAAGTAGAAAAGTATTTATTTTAGATCTACTTTCTACTATTTTTTTCAATTTTAAAGAACTATAGTGACCACATGTTTTGGGCTGATTTAATTTAAGAATTTCACACCTCGTTACACCTGCTATTGATCAATTTCAATGAGTGAACAAGGTAATGATTTAGCTGTGATAGATTAAATGAAACGTTTTGGCACCTTGTTAAATCTGCTTAAGGTGGGAGTATCTCAATTTCAGTGCGAGAATTTGTGGCATATCTTGTGATGTACCTGATATAGTTTTTGCACTACTGATTTACGTCTGGCGGAAATCTTGTGTCCGGAGTAACTTGAATTCAAGATCCTCATCCTCACCTACAAGGCCATTCACGGCCTCGCTCCCTCCTACCTCTCCAACCTACTATCCCCCTACCTACCTGCCCGTACCCTCCGTTCCTCCGGCTCCGGTCTGCTCCACATCCCCCGCCCCAACCGCCCTACCATCGGTGGTCGGGCCTTCAGCCTCTCAGCCCCGAGGCTCTGGAACTCTATCCCCCAGTGCCTTCGCCGCTTCCTCCCTTTCCTCCTTCAAGGCCGGTCTCAAGACCTTTCTCTTCGACCGTGCCTTCAGCTCCCCTCTCGACTCTCTACCCCCTCCTCGCTCCCTCCCTTCCCTCCCCTCACCCTGACCATTTCCCCCCAATGCTCGGGTCCCGACCCAACTGTACAGCGCCTTGGGACGTCCTCCCGACGTGAAAGGCGCTCTATAAATGAAATGTTGTTGTTGAAGGCTATACAGTAATGGCTAGTTTTCTCAGCTCTGGATCTCATCAAAATTACCCTTTTAGATAGGTTCTCCCGTTACCTTGGCTCCGTGTGAAAGATTGGGGAATTGGAGTGAGTTGTCCCAACCGCTTTCTGTGTCTGCTTAGATTTTATAATAATAAATAATAATAATCACTTAAGATGTTCGTACATATGCAAACTGCCATGAGAGGGTTTCAACACATTCAAATGCAAACTGAGTTGAAGGTTTTTTCCGGGTTATCTCTGCAGTAGCAGAATTGTGAATCGCTGGGAGCAAAGTTGCAAAATTTTCAGGAACATATCCCTGCCTCTGCTACTGTTATTTGAGTTGCGAATATAACCCAAAACGATTCTTATGGAAGTCTGCTCATTTGCAAATGTCTTGAAGTCATTGCTGTACCTGAGCGGTAATCTCAGAGCGAGCTGTGCGCATTCGGAGAATCTTATTCGCTGCAAACGGTTTCTGGAGGTCACACAAAAGCACAAGAATTACCTCAGCCGTGCAGAACTCCGAACCTGCGAAAAACATAAGTGTATGATTGTTAGACAGTGCTCCAAAACCACTGACTGTGTGCATCCAATTGAATTAGATCACCTGATGAAAGTCATTGCGATCTTCAGAGAATATAACCAGCTCAGAGCCAGCAAACTGATGTGTCTGCAAGCCCGGTCTGTACTCAACTACACAGTGGATGAGATGTACTGTAACAGCATCCGTTGCATGCAGTCAGCAGGTAGCATCAGCAATTACATACGGCAAAACCTTGAGGGTTCCTCCTCCACCACATGGCAGACATTCAAGGCACCGCTATGATCTCGCTCTGTCCAGCTCTGGAGTGGGAGCTGACACCACTGGTACTGTGTGGGTATGTATCTTATTTCATTGCCGTACGTAATAAGTGCCTTTCAAACAATACAGATGAAATACGATGAAGGCTGATGTAGTTGGACAACAACGAGCCTTTTTATCAATTACGCAGCAAAACTGAGGACTTGCTCCTGGAGTGAACTGCTGTCACTGTGCCAGCTACCTTTGTTAGGAAGATAAATAGACACTGTCTGGGCAGCCCTCAGGGAGAATGTAGCCCGCTGACCTAGTGGACAGAGCTCGTAAAACCCCCCAAAACTAAGCCTGAAGGAGACGGCGAGTGCTCGAAGGATGGTTTTAAATTCATATCCAGTGCAGGGCTTGTGTTTAAATCCTGTGTGTTTTTTAAATCGCGTCCCAAGGGATTCCTGGAGCTGGATGTGAATGTAGCTGCTGGCGCCCTGCACTTCACGTGATGCTGATGTATATTTTCCCTGTATAAATAGTGCGTCGTTAAGTGATGCAAATGCCTTTTACTGGTTTGAGTGAGGGCTTGTTCACCCATAAACCAGGAATACACAGCACTTACAAGCAGTGTTAGAGTCAAATGTCTTACAACTGGCAGTTCCACAGTATCTTTCATGACCATTAAAGATTTCATGTGAAATTTTAGCTCGTCTTTACTTCCGCATCACAGCCCTCGGGCAGATATAAGTCGCTTTACTGCCTTTCAAACATTTCAGTTGATTCTGTACAGCCTTCTAGATTAGCAATGCGTGTTCTCACTTCAGTAGCACGTGACTGTGGCAGTAATCATAATAATACTTGGATGTAGCATCTTTCACTTTGGGAGGATGTCTCAAAGCGCTTCACAAGATGTACTGTAAAATATAGCGACTGTTTTGTAGACAAAACCTTCAGTAACGCAAAATTGGGACGTAGGCATGAAGGTGTGTCATTCCTCGCTTGTGAGGCAGCAAAGGTTTGTGTGGGTGATGATTTGCTTGGTCTTTGAATGAACAGAATGATGATTTGGGCTTGTATTTTAAAATTACTTTGAGCTATTTTGGGTATGTCATTTGAATTAATATTTATCCTTTTGAAAACATGGCTCCATCCTTTAAACTGGCATCGATAACAGCATTCCCTGATCCACAGGAAGGCCTGAACTTCAGGAACTGGGTGAACAATGTGCATTATTATCCCAGTGTTGTGATGAGAAAAAAATCAGAGAGTGAGTCAAATGCAATAATTCTATCTGGAGATTCACATGGCATTGTCTTAAACCCTTCAGTGCAATTACTACCTCTTAGCTCACCAAAATCAATATTACTTTGGAGACAATTGGGCCATAATATATAAAAATCTCCTTTTGTCTTGTGGAAATACTTGGCAGGTTTGTGAGAAATGAATTTATGACACTTTTGAAGGATATTGTACATAACTCAATATAATCATAAAGCATGTTTTGGGCTGATGTGATGAATAACGTTGCGAGTGTAGCCTCAGAGAGATGAGATTTGTTTTCTCGGTGGAGAACTGTGCGGAAAATACAGTAGAATTTAATAGCTTGGGCCTTGGATCATGCTCAATGACCGTGACGTTATGTGTGTTGTGTGGCCCCTTTGTCACACTCTTTGTACAGTAATTGCTATTAATGGATCAAATTGTTCTGCAGAATTGAAGCTCCTGATGTGCGCACAGCACAGTGTGCGGGGGTTCAGATCTTGTGGCGATTACACGCCTGTACTATCTCCTTGAGGACCTGTATCGCTCCCACTCCCTTCACGTCTTTATCAAGATGGATTTTGAATGCAGTGCTCCAATGGTTAAAACTGTTTAAAAGTGAACTGCTGTACAAATATTGATGTGCTCTTTAATAATTCAGGACCAGTTTGCCATGTGAAAGTAAAAGGGCCTTGATTGATTGGCCGACCTTTTAAATCGTTTCCATTTTTTTGTGTGTTGGGGGAAGAGGGTAGAATGTCTTAAATTATTCACGTGACCCTTCTGGTTCCCGAAGCTAAAATGAAATAAGGCTGGATGTGTGAGTTACTTTAAAAGGTTTGTGTTCCAATAGTCATTAGCGTTATTTCAATAGTGATCAATAAGAGCGGCTCTCCTTACTTTCTCCCTTGGTTGGCACTGGCTTAGTCCTCCTCAGAATCGTCAACAGGACAGCATCTCTCTTAACGTATTTCAAAAATTGATGTCCTTTTGAAGAGGAAAAAAGACCATTAATTGCCTCAAATTGATTTTTTTTCTGTGTTTTAATGAGCCTTCCAGTTGCTGACATTATTGGTGTCTCCCCTTTCGAGCTGAATCTTAATTTATTTAAAACGCAGAGCTGTACTTTGAACTGAAATCACTGATGGAGGTTGAAGGGAATACTTTACCTCACTCGGCCAATCAATTCCCATCTTCATTTTCTTCTTACTTCTGCATTTCCTCCAATTCCTCCTCCTTTTTCTCAGAATGCTGAGGTGTAGTGCAGGTTAGTGTTACATCTGGAGCAGTATGTTGCACTTCCAAGCACCGTCTAAAGCGGTTAGATTTTCCCATACGCTCCCACACCGAAAGTCTTTAAAGTTTAAGATTGTGTAAAGATTTGGGGAAATTATTAAATTCAATCTTAAGGATAAGGAACGGATGAGAATGGACTCGTGCAGGAGAGGAGATCCGTTGCAGCGTTCAGTATGCTCTGGAGTCTTAGGAGAGGCTGTTGAGCGGGTCCTTGGAAAGGTTCAGTACCTGGTACTTTTGAAACGAGTAAAAAGGCTTGCGCTGGCAGCAGTGGTGGTGTAGGACGAAGGGGGACTTGACCCTCTACCCCTCCCCGATCATTAAAAAAAACAATAATCCTTGTGTTTGATATATATACGGTCTCATAAAATGGTTGAAATGTCTCAAAACGTTTCACGGGTTTACTGTAAAGTACTGTAGTGACTGCATATTTGCAGACAACTACTGTCAGAACTGGCCTTGGGGAGGGGAAACCCAAGGTGGGTGCTGGATCTCCAGGCAGTTCCTGGCTTGACCGAGACGATTGCCAGCTTCCAGCCTGCCTTTCTGGAATCATTTCTGCTTTTCATTTTTCGTTAAACATTCTTAACCTCTCTCAAGCCCATTGCTGAAGTCCACTCTGGGTCTGCAGGGATGTGTGAGCCATCATCCTGAATTGTTTATGCCGAGAAAAGATTTATTAAACGCAATTGCCTCACGTAGGTAGCCGCAAGTCAAGCATAGCGCCGTTGACAACTATTTTCAAGAAAGTAAAAGGGCCAGAATATTTCCGAATGCTCTGGTATGTTGTTGCTGGCAGTGTGGTGTGGATGGTATGTTCAGTCTGTCTGTTTTGTTGGCTCCCTGGTGAACGTACTCTGAGAATATCATGCAATATCTTCTCTTTATAGTGAATGCTTTTTGCTCATCGGGTGAGCTAGGGAATACTTTCTCCCTATTTTTTTTTTAAACACTTAAAATCTCAGCACGGAGACAGGGGGGAAGCACTCAGAAAGGAGTCCCGTGTATTTCTGATTGAACAGGGTGGAGAAATGCAATGCAGGAGGGAGACAAAGAGGACTGGACTGGGACCCGGGCACAAATGTAAAATAATAGTTCAACTAGAGGCTTTTCTCCTTCCTTTCATATGCTCTACATTGGTTCATCCGTTGAGATTGCAATATGAACCCAATCTTTAGGGTTCTCTTGAAACTACACCTGGAGCTATTGGAGAAATTCCTGATCGCCCAGTGACTGCACAATGTATCGTTGTCCAGATCTCGAGAGACCATGTTTTACCTCACCATCTAATCAAGATTACTGTATAATCGATGCACGAGGTAACCCTGTTACACAAGATAGAGCTAATACTCTAACTACTGACGACAGATAAATAGAGAGAGCAGTCTCCTCAGAGTCGGGTGGGGCGGAGGGGAGTTGTAATTCCCTAATAACTAGATTTTGATGGTTTATTTTAATAGTGCTTGTTTGCATGATGTTTCATCTGGAGAATGTTATGTGCACATTGTACAAAGTACATAAGAGCGTTCAAAGCACGGCTGCACTACAGTACAAAGCTCTCCTGGTGAGAATTTGAATCTGGAATGGCTCCACTTCCGATACGGTGTAGTAATAATAATCCTTGCATTTTGATATAACGCCTTATCACGTCTTCGAGAAGTCGCCAAGCGCTTCACAGAAGACACTGTAAAGTGAATTGACTGTGTGGACGGTGACAAAGGCAGCAGAGTCGTGTTTATTCCCATCTGGAGAGGCACGGAAATGGGTTTCTGCCTCACTGCCCAGAACTAACCGAAAGCGTTACCTGGGTCCCCTCCGGAACAATTTGTGATTTTACTGGTTAACGTCTGACAGCTCCTGTCAGTGAGGAGATGGAATTTTGCCTGATTGGAGCCGGAAAAAAAGCCTTTCAGGACAGGACACAAAAATATTATAATTCCTATTCCTAATAGTGAGTTGTTTAAAGGATTCTGTAAGCTGTAGTAGCTTAATGGTTTGCAGGAAGCCGCAGGGCACAGGGTTTGTAGTGTTTACAGCGTCTGACCTTTGCTGGAGTCGATTTTTCAGATTTCACTTGGAGCAAAATCCTCCAGAGAAATGCAGATTTCAATTTCCATTTCGCCACATGAGTGAGACTGTTGATTCTCCGCTTTTCGGATTTCACCGGTTCTGAAAGGAAACCTGATTTGAAACCAACGTAGTTTATATTCATTCGAACAATAAGTCGGGGGAGGGGTGAGGAATGTGCTAGGTCTCGCACGGGCAGTTCCCTTGTAAAACATTGCCAAACCATGTACAAGCCTGAGGCATTCTCCACTCAACTCCGAGACGTTTAACGTGTGTCTTACTTTTCGACTGGATTAAAATTCTGGTTATAATTGGATGGCATTTGAAAGGTGCTAGACCTTTGCCTCAGCCTAAGCCCGTGTTTTGCTATTTAAAATCAATTGCTACCACATCAAAGTACACTGCTGTTCCAACACGCGCCAGCCTTTCTTTGTATAATGTTTGATAGTGGTTGAGAGCTTTGCAGTGGCTTCGGAGAAAGCCGTGCAAATTGGACAATGTTAGGAAAGTGAGAAGATCACAGCATAAAGCTCTGAACAGGGATTCTTCCCATTCAGCTACTGTCAATTTTGCAAGCTACAGGGGTAGGTTGGACTGAGCTGGACAAACAGCAAGAGGCTTACCAAACAGTGTTCACAATGGGAAGCTATGTGGTTATAGCTAGATAAACAGCATTAAAACCTTGGGTCTTGCTAACCCGCACCTAATATTCTCTGGAATTAGGTAAGCCTGAGTCTGGAATAGAACGCAGACAGACTAAGGGGAATTTCCACGTGTAGGTAAAAGCATATGTGAAACCGTGTCTGGTTTGAATACTCTTGAACCCGATAATGGGTTTCTGCGTGTATCTGGCACCCAGCTAACCCCCCGAAAAAACAGCGGAAAGCTGGTTCCTAGTCTCCAAGCAGCTTTGTGTCCATGTGGCGTTATCTCCATCAGAGTTTCTTCAACAGCCTGAGAATGCTTCACCAACATCAAACTCCCTGACGTTGCCCCACACCCTGGATTGTTAGCTGGATCAGCCTTCACAATCCCCTTCATCAATGTGAAAACTTCCATCTGTTCACCCGCGTCACAGTCTCTCATTTTCTGAAGAAAGCAAACATTGCTTCTTGATTTTTTTCCCTCATGTTTACATTCCTATAACTTGGTACCATCTTGATTATATGAAAAATATAAATCGTGGGGAAGACATGGAAAGTGGCTAGCTCATCCAGTTGACTATGAATGACAAATAACTTGAGCAATTCAAAACCTAGCAGACAGTTTCAGTGTAAGTTTCAAATGTAAGGATTATTATTCTTCCACGGTCATTCGCCATTCCCTCCCCACCTCCCCTCAGTCCCTCCTCCATCCACGCGCCCCTTCCTGAATACAAGCTGTTTGGCTGTGAATTGAAAGCTGTTCAGAACCCAGGTTATGTGTGAAACATGTCGCTGCAGTGAGAGCTCCAGAAACGACTCACCAACAGGGAACTTGATGCATAATATGTCTCCTGGAGTGCACTCCGAGGAGCAGTTTTACAGCATAAAACATGGAACAAAGGAGTGCCGACAAACCCCAGTAACTGTACAGATGGCTCTTCCTAAAATGCTCACGCGGTAATTTTGGTGAATGAACGTTTCCTTTCAACATATACAGGGTAACAGTTGGATTGGAATGTACAATGTGGTACTTGTTCGTTTGTCACTCCTGTGTAAATGGCCAAACCTTCATCCACCATATTCTTGTCCTCTGGAACACTGTTCCAAAAAGACTTCACTTGCTACCTTTCTCCTTTCCTTCAGAATCCTACCAAAAACATTTCTCGTTGGGCAACATCTTAAATCTAGATTTTCCCAGTGTCCATGTGTAGGTATATTTGTCAAGCACTTTTAAGGTGTTCTTCTAAGCGAAAGATGCTGTTGAAATGCAAGTACATATTTCTATATTTGTCAGAAACCTGAGCTCCGGTTTTGGAATATAACTGTGTGAGTATTGTAATTTAATGTAACCTACATGTTTTAACCTACAAGTCGAGTGTGCACACACCTACCTGTCTATCAGTCACCATTTGTTGGGCGTACAGACTATCTTAGGCCTTCTGAAGAGATGGTCAAGTGGCAGTCAGGTGTTTTTCTGCTGGGAGAGAGACCGTGTGTTTGTCTGTTATTCGCATCCTACCAGTTGTAGAATTTATTGGCAGAGGTACAGGAGCAGGCAGTTTGCTTCTTCCCGTGGGTGTGAGACTTAATGTGGCAAGAGCCGAGGAAGAAGAGAAAACAAAATGGGATGTTGTTAATGCAGAATCCACTGTTACACATAATTTGTAATATCTCACAACAGTCTAGAGGCTACAGGCAAGGCAGACCATCCAGCAGTTGGCAGAAAATGCAATCTCATTTTAAGATAATAGAGACGAGGAGACTTGGTGGCAGTTTGGTACTACTGCTAGTTCACTGTGTGTACCCAGTACCAACCGTGAAGTGATTTTAAGAGATAGGCTACAGAATTGGTTTTCACAATCTGGAAGATGGGTCATGTGTTTACCAAAAAGGTTAAAAAACCGTAAACTGAGTCCGCAACACAAGCAGCGTATTCAGTTACGGTTAATAAATCGGCTCTTCTATGCTTCAGATGATTTATTTCTTTGGTAATTGCTAAGAGCCCATTATTTTTATAGGTCTGTTGTACTATAGTTGAGGGCTCTTGAAGTTGCGCTTAATAAGGACTGCAGTCGCTTTTGCAATCTGATGCATTCAAGGAGAAAAAGGATCTTTCACCTGTTTGGTAACTGCATTGTATGCAGTAAGTCAGAGGTTTGGAAATGACAAGTGTGACTTGGTTTCACTGCAGTTATTTCACTATTCATCTCTGCTTCTTCTCCTGTGCTAGAATACCTTTATGGTTTTGAGGCTTAGTATTGCCTTTGGGCACCTCCCAGCCTCATCCCCACCTATCTTTCACCCCTCTTAATTCCAACCCCAGCTTAGGCGTAAACCCTCGACTGTCCAGAGCCTTGGGATGTCCTTCTGATGTGAAAGGCACTATATAAATTTAATTTTGTTGTCGATTCATGCATCGATCCAGTTCCCAGTAAGCACAAGACCACGTCACCAAACAGCTGCAATTACTAAATTGTCGTTGACACAGAATATGTACAATTATTGTGACGGGAAATGAAGTTGTCACAACTGTACGGTCGGAGCTGCTCTTCTGAGACTGGGGTTATTGCACATTTCTCTCTCTTATACTCTAAGCCATAGGACACATCGTTTCAATCAGGACTTTATGTAAACTTGAAAACCAGTTTCCTCTCCAGTACTTGGCAGCACTTCAGGCTGTCAGCAGGACTGACAGTGCAATCGACTGACAGTCTCGGCATTTCAAAAGGGGAGGAAAAAAATCTTCGAATCACAAATAGATTTATCTGGATTGTGGAAACTGACAGGAATGAAATGAATGGATTGGGGGCGAGCAGTAGTGCACTCTGCTTGCTGATGTACTGTTCTCTGCTCAGTACGGTTTAGACATTTTCTTCGATGCACTAAGAAATTACTTGAATGAAATTCGCAAGTAAAGTTAAATGTGATATTTTTGTTAGACGCACAGGGACAGATTCTCAAAACTTACCAAATGGAGAAAAACAGTCAATGCGTGTTTCACAGAATTCGTAAATTCTTTTCGAAAGGTAATTGGGTTGATGCTTATTAATGTATCAGTGGTGATGGTAAGTAGGAAAGTGGGATTCAATTCGGCGGCTCATGTGGAGAAACATATCAGTGTATATGTGATGGGCTAAATTGCCTGTTTCTGTGCTGTAAACATTCCACGATTCAATGAAATATGGCCAGTGAATACACATAATTCTTTGCAGGGTTTAAGCCTCACTCTAGATCAAAACATAGAAACGAGTCGTCTATTCAGCCCCTCGAGCCTGTTCTGCCATTCTATAAGACCTTGGCTGATCTGTACCTCAAGTCCAATTACCTATCCTTGCCCCGTATCCCTTAATGCCCTGACCTAAAAAATATATGCTTAGATCTATGCTTATTCGTGAGGTGCTCAACACAACTTCTTTCTCGATCAAAAATAAATGATGGACCTGCCTGTATTGTGTGCACAGTAGAAAATATTTTGGAGGGCGTGAATAAGTTGAACTTAGCTTGCTGTGGTTTGTGAAGTTATCGCAATTATCATCTGTGGTTCAGCCTTGTAACTCCCTCCAGCTTGTCCGATATTCCAGTTGGGGTACATTTTAAAATATTTCATGAAATTGTGCAGGGAATTATTTTTTTAAAAAAGCTTCAATACCATTAGAACAAGGCTGCTCTCCTCAGAACAGAATGGTCTCCTAGCTGGTCACATAAACAGCCAAACTAGTTCAACAAATTGGAATCTGTATCTTTAATAAAGAACAGCTTTGAATGCCGGGGACACTGGGGAATTATCATTAAGCTGGTCCAGTCTACGCCTGGAGGCTCTTTGCTGTGTGGTCTGCCTGAATGGAAACTTAAAGGATATTCAGCTTTCTGTTAAATGCTTAATAAGGACCTTGGTGGCAGCTCGAGAATGACCTCGGAAGAACGAGAGTTCAACTCGCACATCATTGTGAAAAATCAAAAGTATGGATGTGTATTTTTCCTCACAGAACCGAGGGAAGCTGGGTGTGCTCAGCCCCGAGTATCACTAATTGCTCTTAAAAGACTATGCAGCCGGTTGACCTGCACTCACGCGTTCTAAATTAATGGGTATTTGATTGAAAGAGCACATATGGGTACATGTGACATCTTTGCAAATTGTCTCATTTATAGTGCACCACAGCATGGTGCCGGCACCACGGAGACACAGTGAATCCAAGCTCAACACTCGATCCTCTATGTTTGTACTGTATCTCACTGTGACATATTTGCCTTGTGAATATTGTGTGTTTTAGTAACCACCTGTACTTATGAGCGAAATTTGCATCCAAGACAAGATTAAAGAGACGAGTCTTTTGTAGGTTGTATAGGGTGGGGAAAGAGGCAGCGAAGCAAAGAGTATATGAAGGAGAAATCCAGGTGAGAGGATATGGTAGCCGAAGGCACGGCTTCCATGGAGGAGCTGAGCGAGGGAGTGCAGACTGTCATAAAAGCAGAGTATGAGCGAGCTTAGAGGGCTGGAAAGACAGGACACAAAGGATGGGACAAGATCATAGAGAGGTGAGGAAACCAGAATCTTAATAATAATATTCCTTGCATTTGATATAGCGCTTTTCACGTCGGGAGGACGTCCCAAAGCGCTTCACAGAACACACTGTAAAGTGAATTGACTGTATATTTGTGGGCGAACGCGGCAGCCAATTGCGCACAGCAATGTTCCACAAACAGTCGTAGATTCAAAATGACCAATTTATTGGTTTTTTTTTGGTTTTGGAGGGATTATTTATCTTGAAGGCAATCTGCTGAAGTGGAGCCAGTGCTGGATCGATTTGAGATGTTGGACACGTGAATAGCACTACCTCGGCCTTGTCTTGTCTGTCTCTAGGCTGTCTGCTCCTGTGTGAGGATAGTTGTATAGATTGTAATAATAATAATAATAATCCTTGCATTTGATTACAGGGTTTATAATGCACACACAGGTGTGAATCCTGAGAATTGTACAAACAATGCAGTTACATATATGTATAAATTATTCCCTTTCAGCCTGTGTGCACTGTACATATGGGGTTGCTATTAGAGACAAAGACAGGAGTCCATAGACCAGAAGGTTTGGTTGAATGCCTCTACTGACCTTGTGTGTGTGTGTGTAAATAATCCTAATAATAACAGTGATATAGCGCCTTTCATGTCAGAAGGATGTGTCAAAGTGCTTCTTCACAGGATTTGTCGTACAAAATATAGAGACTGGGTATTTTGTAAGAGAATGTGACAGCCATCTTGCTGACGTCCCACAAACAGGCACCAATTTTATTCGGGTGATTTTTTTGAAAATCCCCTTATCTTTTTGAATCGTGTCACGGAATCATAAATGTCCATCTGAACAGGCAAATGGGAGCTTGGTTTAACATCTTCAACAATCCAGTGCTCCCCAACACTGCATTGGAATGTCAGTCATCCTGGACAAATTGACTGTTCAGTTTACCATATAAATATACATCATTAACCGGCTCTGTACATCAGTACCTGTTAAAACTGAATGAAAACATTGGTGCAACGTACGGGATGAAGGATGTTTATTTTAGAGGCTCAACACCTGGTTTGAATTACTGTAAACTGCATCCATTTGTCATTTAATCCGATTCATATCTTCACACTACATTCCAGAGATCCCACCGCATATTTGCAATATTCCCCCGTGCGTCAGTAAAGCTTGGAGCCAGCTTTAGTGCGAGTGTAACGTTTGGGCACTTGGTGAACCTTCAGCAATCTATCAGCCATGAGAAATTCACATTTTCAGCCCCAGATATTCAGATTGCTCGTTCTAATACACAACCAACCAGTTCTAATGTAGAAATATTAGCACAATTTAAGAGTATACACAGCTTTATATGTGTTTTCATTCCTCTGCACGTGTAGATATGTTAATGGCAGAACAACATATACATTGTGTGTGTGTATATTTTACTCTGGGTATCATACTCTTGTTTGTGTCTTCAGGCGAAAGAGGCGAAAGAACGAATAGTGTAGAATACAATGTGTACAAATAAATCTGCACTTGGCCCAGTTACTGTCCTGCACTGTAATGCACTATGCTGCCAGAGAGCTTGATAACCAGATGATGAATTATTAGTTAAAAATGTTTATTGATTCCTTTTAATCTGATCTGTTAATATTTGTGTTGGTGAGTTTACTAACCGAGAGATGGCTTGGGGTGTGATTTATCGATGAATGGAAGCAGATATGGCATTTCAGACCATGTCCTACATTATTCAGGGTTATCTGATGTTCGGGGAATTGCACTGTCATGTCTCTCCTTGATGTAGTTCCTTCTGTGCAATCTAGATGAGTGAAAGTATGGCTCATCTGTTCTGCATATTAAATCCTTTTAATGCTCCATATTTAATGCAGCTATTGACAGGGTGGGGGTGGGGTGGGAGGTTCTTGACTTTGATGTTAGAACATACTTGATATGTCAAATTAATCTTTTTTAACCCTCTAATTGAGTTTTCTGCAAAACACATCATCACCAACCAGGTCATTCTCTTGTTTCTGCTTCTGGAGTGTCGTGTAAGAGTTGGTTGTGCTTTGTAAGATAGGCCTTTCTCCCTTTTTTGCATGCTTAAACCCACAACATTGTGAAAAGTGACACGGTAGTTACAGGGATGGTGGCCTGTCATGGGAGATTGTCACTCTTCATTGCACACCTCATACAGCTGCTCAGGCTGCTCCTCCTGCGGGTGAGTTCATGTTCATGTCCGACATCTCCAAGGGTGACAGGTCTCTTTGCGGCGTGGGGAAGGGAGATTGGAAGAGAGGAGAAAATTGGTGACACAATTACTGCCCGACCAACTACGCTACAGCTGACTCCCTCTATTCCTCTTTGTCCAGTGCCTATCGAGTGGTCTGCTGTGAATGTCTTTGTCTGTGTTGTGCAAGTTAATAGAGCTGTAATATTTTGTAAATAACAATAGACTCTGTGGAGAGTCTCGTAATGTGCCTGAAACAGCATTTGTCATCTGCAGAGTTGTCTCTACGTTCCACTACGTGTAGTTGTCATATTGGTGAATTCAGCCTTTGTAATAATCAGATCATCTACAATATTTGGATATCTCCTGTCCCCAGTTGCCCCTTTCTGTCTCTCGAAGTCGGCCCTTTCAGGTTTCATGCTGCCTTTGGGATTCTGATATCTTAATGTGGAAAAGGTAATTTCACAGTTGAAATTTCCAAAGATAAGGAAGGCATTCTAGCATTCTTGCCTCGGCTGCTGTCGCCTCTGGAGGTTTCTGGTTGCTCAGTGCAAAAAGCTTTGTCACACAGCCAAGCCTCGGAGAAAAGATGTGTGAGAATTGTGAATCCTGAAAATGACTCTGGCAGTAGCCTCCTGATCGTTGACAGGACTGAGCATTTTATAGGATGATTTCTTATCTCCCACATGACATCCTGTCCCTTCTCTTTGTGTTCACAAAACAGAAGGATGATAATGTTTGAGAAGCAGTAACCACAGTGTCTGGATCATTTATGGTATGATGTAGTGGTAGCTTCCCCTGGTATAATCTCAAACCTTCGTACTGAAAGTGACTGGGATCGACCAGAATTATAGTAGGTGACTGATGGAGAACAGCAGAGTGGACCTAATGGATGGTTGAATGGCTTGTTTCTGTCGTAAGATTATAATAATAAGCATTGCATTTGGTATAGCGCCTTTCGCGTTGAGTGGACATCTCAAAGCACTTCACAGGATATACTGTAAAGTGGAGTTGTTGTATGTTTTGTAGGTGAACAGAGCAGCTAGTTTGCCCACAGCAATATCCCACAAACAGCCATGAATGACCAGTTTTATCTGGAGAATTGTTGGCCAGAAACCAAGTGAAACTGGTTGTTTGTGGGACATTACTGTGCACAGATCGCCTGCAGTGGTAGCCTCTAAATACACAGATACTACACTTCACAGTGAAATATTGTGACGCACTTTGAGACGTCTTGATGACGCAGTAAGACACTATATCAAATGCAAGTATTATTATTATGTTAAAGATTCTGTGGCAGTAATCGAAAACAGAAGGGAGTCTGTCCTTGCGGAGTGCTCGTGGTGGCACATGTGGAAGGTACGGCTAAAATATGTTGCTCCACCTTGCATGGGCCTCTGTAATTTGGGTCTGCGTAAAGATCAATGTGTTGGCAGATGAGTGATGTGCTGGCTGTAATTCCGGGTGAGTGAGGCTGCCTCTGCATCCGAGTTGGAAAGGCTTAGGGTTAACTCATTGTGGTTTACGGTGGATATCTTTTCTAATTTGTCATTTAATCAATTTTTAGAATCATCGATCTCCCTCCTCTGACTTGATTATTGACGATCTGGCCAAAACAATGTATTGATCCCATACCAAGAAGTGACTCTTCCACTCACTGCCCCCCCCCCCCCCCCCCCCCCACACACACACACACGCACACACACTCCTATTCCATGAACTAACGTGCCTCTATATCTGCCCTATTTCTAGACTTCTTGAAGTACTCGGTTCTCTGTGAAGCTGTTTCTTTACTTAGCATTGTGATGAATCTGGGCTAAAATTCCATTTGCTTTCAGCGAGAAATGTTTCATTGGCTCAGACGCCAGAACTCAAGTCAGTGAAACATTAGTTGAGTGCTTAGAGCTTATTTTCTGAGTCTTGTTACTTCAATGCTTTGGTGCTTGAGGTGGTATCTTTTGTGTTCCATCTGCATCTAATTTGCATCAGTTTTTGCCAGTGCGGAGTGGGTGGGCTGTGTTGCTGATGTGCAGCAGGCTATATTGTATACTGTGGGTGGGTGAGATGGGATTTCAGTTTAGCAGAGGCACGAGACAAAGCCAGACATCAAAGGAGATGATGGACCAGATTCTAGACAAATACACATGTGTAAGCTGTTTGTTGCACAAATGCTGTACATGCAACTGAATGACCCTGTCTCATGTGTTGTATTATCACCATCAAATTATAGAACAAAGAATATTTTCTCGAACGAAATGTCTGTTTCTCAGCATTGTAGTAAGCTCACGACTTTACTGCGGCTCCAGCGAATTGGATTGATTCATTGAGAAGTTTATTGGCCAGTCAGTTTTAAAAGAAGTGTTTATATTGTTTCCATAACGTGCAATTGATTTTCGTTCAGGGACTGGGCTCGGGTGTGGTCGTGCAATGATGCCTCTGCTTCTTCATACAGAACTATGGGAGACATTAGCCTTTTGTGCAACAAACTCTGTTCTTCATGATGGAACCAAAGTGTCAGATACATGCTGTCAGCCTGCAGTAAATGCTACAGTAGTTTAAAATACTTGCCTGAAATTTGATGACAGTTCTATTGCAGAATTCAGCTACTTTATTTATTTTAGAAGCCATAAAATAGCACTGCAGAATACAGTTTAAATGTATATTAGAGCATTAGCCAGTTGCTAGAAAATGTTTAAAGATATGGAATTGTTATGAACTTAACCCCAGGCGAGACAACAAAAGAGATCTTATTTCAATAGATAACGAGAACTTTTCAGTTCCAGTAGCTGTGCCTGTATTTGCAATGGTTACAGAATGAGGTTTGTTCACACTGTTGCAGATGAAAATAATAATACTCTTTGCATTTGATATAGCGCCTTATCACATCTTCGAGACGTCTCAAACTGCTTCACAGAATATACTGTGAAGTGAATTGACCCTATATTTTGTGGGCAAAGAATTTTGGGTACTTTACCACAAAGAATCTAAACTTTTTTTTTATTGTTCTAACATTTCTCATGTTCTATTGGGATATGCCTCTCTGCTTCTGGTTCCCAACCTCCTCGTACTGGCGTACAGTTCCTTGGACCTTGGTTGCTTCCAGTACCCCCCAACCAAGTAGCCAACATTATTGTGCGAGCCTTGGCAGTCAGTGTTGGCATGCTGCTCAACCTTAAAGGACTTCCCAGCTGAGAAACCTCCTCTCATCCGACTACCACGTACATGCACATCCAGTAGAGAGTGCTAAAGAGTAATAAGAAGCAGGAACCCCGAATGGCTTTATCCTTTGTAAACCCAAGGAAAACTGGGGCCAGTGAAAGAATCCAAACTTGATGAAGGCTGAAAGTTGGGTCATAGACTCGGGCTTCGATGAGAGAAGGCCATTTAGCCTATCGAACCCATTTTTGTACAGACCACAAACACTCTCCCTTATCTGATCTCCTATTATTTTAGAGAGGTGAGAAGGTGGAAAGGGAGAGGTGATGAATGTCAGGACTAAGGAGTGCAACATTATCCATGTTTGGCACAGAGCAGTCCCAGGTCAAATTTAAATACAGGATAAACCTCCCTTAAACTTGCCCCAATCTCAGAACTGCGCTAGTGAGTTTTTCCATTTCCCATATTAACCATCCATGTGGCCTCTCTGAGAGAGTGCCAATTAGTGTCAAATTATAGGCAGTTTGTGCTTTGCACTCACTCTGAACTGTGCTGAGAATGTCCCAAATTTATTTCACAGGAATTTTACAGCTGACAAGGGGGGATTTTCATCCTGTTAGTCTGGACTGAATCCAAATCCAGGTCTCTGAGGTAGAAAGAAATCTTGGTTACAATGGCATTGTGTATTGCGGCTTTGGTCTACTGTGTGCCATGGAACGGGATCACTCGGCTTTCTCTCTCTGCAAAGCCATTTCCCTCTGGGGTGTTGCTGAGCAGAGGGGCCAGGTGCTTCGAGACAGGAGGTGATGGAAAATCCGACGTAGGGACGTGCACTTTGTGCTGCTGTTGCACCTCACCATCCTGACCTCCCTTGGAAACTGAACCGACTTTTAAACCATTTTCCACACGTATCCAAAGCAGACTGCAGCAAATGGAGTCATCAATGCTGTTCCGAAAACTGAATTACCTATGAATTTAATGTTGCGTTCAGTAGAACAGGCTGAAAAGGAGACATTATTCATGAGTATAATTGGCTGCGTGCATGATGTGATCTGTTCTGTATAGCACAGAATATACATTAGACACACTCCTGTGATTGTGAGGGGGGGAGGTTAAGGGTTGATATCAAAAATGGATATGAATGATTCCTGAACAGTTTCTGAATTCTAGTCATGCTGTTTGCACATCTCATGATCCAACTATCATTCTGATATTGGTATGCATTTGTGTTGTGTTTAATAAGCAAGGGTGGGTGGAGACATGGGACAATAAGGCAATGTAGAAACGACCTTAAAACTCGCATTTAATGATCTCTCCCGGGT
The DNA here is from genome assembly GCF_018977255.1 of Callorhinchus milii. Taxonomy (NCBI): domain Eukaryota; kingdom Metazoa; phylum Chordata; class Chondrichthyes; order Chimaeriformes; family Callorhinchidae; genus Callorhinchus; species Callorhinchus milii. The sequence continues at coordinate 9,383,664 of NW_024704749.1, read as the reverse complement.
TCCCAGTAAAATACTTAGCTTTACATCCGTCAGCCTCGGGTCAGTCTCCCAGTGTTGTTTTTGGGGGCCCAAAAAAAATTAAGAATGAAAAGACTTAACACAATCAGTGCTTTGTTGCAAAGTGGCTGCAGAATGCTGCGGTGTGTGTGGATAGCCCGCCTGCCTTCCCATGCCTAAACCTTCAGCTGTTTCCACACAATGCAGAGAGTGTGACAGAATTGATTGTTCTCTTCCGCTTTTCGCCCTGATTGAAATTGGTTGTTGGTGAAAGACCGAATCTTACTCATTGAGGGAAACTGGGATCACGCTGTTTCAGCACCTATCTGGGAGCGCTTGTGTTGAGATTAACTGAGAGTCAGTTATGGGATCAGGGATAATTGTGTAATTGCAAGATGACGGATATGCGACGTATCCCTGAATGATCTCCAATGATCCGGGGCCCAGATATGTGGGAGAGGGCACTGTTGACAGAGCAGTTGCAGCAGTTGGTGTCGTATCATGGGATTTCACAAACTAACGTGAGTTGGAATGTCAAACACCAACAGCCAGTCTTTGAATCGGTGCCCTTCCTGCTCGCTTCCATCATTCTTTTTTTCATCTTCCAATTTGCACCTCGAATAGTTTATTTTTCTGTGCGGTACGCGGCGCGCGCAGCTCCAGCACGGTTCACGCTCTCTCGGGGACCATTGATGCTCCATATGCGGTGACGAATAACTGTCACAGTCGCTGTGATTTGCCAAACGTGCAGTATAAAAGCATCATAATTAACGGACCGTTGCATTGCATTGCATTCCGCGGCTGCAGTAAAACGGTGAAGGATGTGGAGCGTACTTGCTTTTCAGCCTGTCTTGGGCCGGTTTGGGTTGCTGTTTGCTCTACCTGTGTGTGTTTTTTTTTGAAAGATACTGCGCGAAAATATTGTTGCCGTGCACTGCCAGTATCAGGGAAATGTAAAATTCTTACTTGCCATTCCGGTCTTGTTTTCTAATTGACGACTGACAGAGGTTAGGAGCGCCGACCTTGTATGGATTATGAGGAGCCATTTTTATTAAGTATTGCATCATTTCTTATAAGCATCTTTCCAAAAATAATGGGACAGCTGCCAGGCACTATTTGTAATCCGATACACCATGAGGTCTGAGGAGAGTGGGAGAGTGCATGATTCCATTCTCAGGGATTGGGAATGTGTTTCTACCCCACGTTAACTGAATCTGGCAGCAGCAATCTGTACAGAAAAATGAAACCAGTCAAGGGAACAGCACAACTGTGTTGTGTGTGATATTTTGCAGTCTCGGTTGTCTTGACAACAGCTCCATGAAACAAAATGGGAACGTGTGAAAAGCAGGCTCTAATTTTTTTTATATATAAATGTCACCTTTTTAATATAAACTGTTATATTAATTCTTCCTCGGTGCGGCTGCGGGTAAATGCCACACCATTTAGGTACTGAGCCACGTAAGAAACGCTAGACGAAGAAAGACCAAGGTCCATCTAGTTCGCCTTCCGCCTTCCTGGTGGTCGCCTGCACATATGTCCCGAACTACTTATGTGCAATATCCCATAATATTATACCATAAAGTACTATCTTTGATCCCTGGTCTTGCTTTAACTAGCTGGTGCCCAGTTCGAATTGGCTGGGGGGGGGGGGGCAGGTAGGGTTCCGATGCTCAATATCTTTAGTATGACTGACAGCAATGGCCCTCTGATACACCTTTCCTAACTGCACTTGGCCCCATTCCCTCCCGCTCTCTGGATAAGCACCTTGCCTCGTTGGCCCTTCTCCCCGCTGAGCCGGACGAGAGTAGGAAGCCTGACCTTTGGGGAATTCAGGCACGAGTTCTCTCTGCCTCCTACCCGTGCTTAGCCACACGAGCTGGCAGGCTGCCCCACGTGCCAGTCAGCGGATGTATCCTTCATACCATTAGTGGCATTGAATCATTAGTCCCATAACAATTAAAAAACCATTTCATTATTTGAATTACTGAAGCTTCAATTGTGGTTGGTGATTGTAAATTGCACTCAAACTCCCGAGCTTGACAGACGCGGTCACAAAAAGCCTATTGTCATGCGGTTAAAGGAATTTCAAATAAATAAATAATGTAATTTATAGAAAAAAANCACAAGGCTTCTCACCTCTCATTAATTGTAATTTGTGGATTATGAGAAAATTCCATTCTCAATACATGAAGGGACGAAAATCTAATTACACTGCCATCGGACGTCACACAGAAATTTATAGTTTACTGTTCTATAAAAGGTGGTGATGATTCTTCATCACTGCAGTTTGATAATAGTACACATTTGTGTGAAGTTTAATTAACATTAAGCATTGTTTTCTGCCATGAAGCCTTATGCGGTTCAGTGCTCGCACATTTATACTCACCAATTCAATAAATGGTTTGATAATAAACTTCATTAGCAATAGGTTCATAATCAAGATTAACCCATAAAGACTGAAATGTAATATTCATGTACATGAATTCTCAGTGTTGCGTCAGATCTGACTCCTATCTTCACTTCATGGCCGGTTTACTTAGAGGAGTAGCTACTATAATGAGGAATATCGTTGCATATTAATTACAGTCATATTCCATCTCACTGTTACAGAAGACGTCTCATTAATCCCTTTGGACATTGTTTTAGCAATATTCAAGATATATTTTGCTGGAGATAGACTTAGACTGTTGTATTAAAAGATGTGTTGTGAATTGTGAGGGGGGCAGAAATGATGACAAGAAAGAAAAACACTCTGTCTGTTGTGTGGTGAAGCTACAAAGAGATGGATATGACAGCAGCTCCAGCAAATGAGGTGTTGCAGAGTTCTTAGTGCATTTTATGAGTCTCTGGGCACTGTGACTGCAAGTAATGTGATGTTCAGAATAAGATGCTTCAACATTTTGGTGGTGCTTCTTGGTTTATTGTTTATGGTCATTGTGAGGAGCGAGGAGTATTTATATGTGTGCGGGCACATTGAGATGTGTGTGTATTAGAAGAATATGACAATCACTGAAATTCTACTTCATCTTTTTAAAGCGTATGGAGTTTCCCTTTTTATGGGAAAGGTGCTGATAAATGTAACGTGTTGGTACAATACGAGTGTGTGTTTGTCTTGTGTTAGTCCATACCTATGTGTGCATATGCACAGTGTGCTTGCCTGTGTCGCTTACAAAAAATGCAGTCATTACCCCTTACAGTGTTCCTGTGAAGTTCTTTGAGGCATCCTTCCGACTTGACAGATGCTATATCAAATCTAAGAATTATTTTGCCTGAGCGTATGTGACATTTCCTTGCGGAGTACATACAGGGAAGAAGGGGATTATTCCTTGTGGCGGTTAGCCATTACCTTGTCCTATTTACTAGATTTTAAAATAGAAAGGTTTCAGATAATAATAATAATCCTTGCATTTGCTACAGCGCCTTATCATGTCTTTGAGACGTCTTGAAGCGTGTTACTGTATAGTGATTACTGTAATCACTGTAAAGTGATTTGGCTGTATATTTTGTGGGCGAAATGCGGCAACCACGACTGTTTGTGGGACACTGCTGTGCACAATTGGCTGCCGCATTTCGCCCACAAGCACACAGTTAATTCACTTTACAGTATATTCCGTGAAGAGCTTTGAGACGTCTCAAAGATGTGAAAAGCGCTATATCAAATGCAAGGATTATTATTATTATTTGTATAACTAATTGGGTACACAGCAGGTGAAGCGAATATACCAACTTTAGTTACAACCTAAAATCTAAAAGTGGTGTTGACACAGTATGTTACAGATTTAAATTAAAACTTGACAAGTGATTTACCTTCTATCAACTGAATGCTTCTAAACACAGCAGCAGAAGAATATTCCTCCTCTAAACCCGCCAAAGTTACTTCTAGCTTTTCTTCTCTCCAGGGTTTCATCTCTGAGTTTGGTTCTCTATGTCACATATACAGAATTTAGATCCTCCTCCTGAACACATTTCCTTTGACTAGTTGAGCTTGGATATTCAGTTATTTTGTCTGCAAGCAGAAAGCACTGGACTGTTCTTCTTATCTGGTACTGACGTTGACACCAAGGTTTTCTTTCTCAAGCCTGGACCTTACTTTGACTTCCAATGAGATTTTCAATAAGTAGCTTCTTAATAATAGCAGAATTCTCCCTGGTGTAATGCAATTCCTACATCCAGGTGACTTCTGTGTCAATGGCTGAACACTTCATAAATGTGAAGGGATGTCTGCAGTGAAACTAAAGACTAATTATATTTCTTCAATATTTGCACGGAAAACTCGTGTGTAAAGGGCTCGAATCCTGGAAAATGTCTGGTTCTCAGCATTGATCTTGCCAGACATCACTGTGCCAAGGGCATGTTGCCCAAACTTTTTTTTGTTTTAAGATTTGAACTCGCATTGAAGCTGACACTCCAATGAAGTGAGCGACCAATTTTATTTGGGAAATTGTTGGCCAAGACACTGGGAGAAACTTTCTTCTCTTTTTGAATAGCACAATGGGATCTTTAACGTCCACCTCAATAGGCAGACGGGACCTTGGGTTAACGTTTCATCTCAAGGATGGCATCTCCAACATTGCAACACCCCTCCCCCCCCACCCCTGGGCACTGCATTGGAATGCCAGTTAGCGTATGTGAGTTCAAGCCCTGACGTGGGGTTTAAACCCACAACCTTCTGACCTAGAGGCGAGAGTGCTGGGACTGAGCCAGGCTAACGTACATTTTTCCCATTCAACCATTAATCTGACAAAGTACATAAGTGATCAATGAGCTCCTTATTCCCGCCCTGACAAGATAAATCTGTGTGGATCAGTAACAGCCTACAGCACACTTCAGATAACTAATGATCAGTAACTCTTCCGAACGGCCTGCCCTTTCTATTAACTGTGCCCAGATCAGCATCCAATACAATAGTAATAATTCTTGCTTTTGATATAGCGCTTTTCACGTCTTCTAGACGTCTCAAAGTGCTTCACAGAATATAATGTAAAGTGAATTAATTGTGTATTTGTGACCGAAACGCGGCAGCCAATTGCGCACAACAGTGTCCCACAAACGGTCATGGATTGAAGTGATCAATTTATTAGTTTTTTCTTGAAGGCTTATTATCAGGCATGTGGAGTAAGGAAACTTGCCCAAGGTTTCTCCTTGCTGGGAATCAAACCCAGGTCTCTCGCGAGGTGAGTGCGCTAGCAACTGAGCTACAGGACTCCATATCATTTCAGGGTTATAAAGTGTGCAACTGTGCCAGTGCCAGTCTGGTTAAAGGTCTTATTTGGAAAACATGAGACATTTCCTCCTCTGAAAGGGTACCAGAGACTGTAGTACCAAAAAATATAGTGAATTTACTTTACAGTATATTCTGTGAAATGCTTTGAGACGTTTCGAAGATGTGATAAGGTGCTATATCAAATGTAAGCATTATGATTATTATTATTCAATAGGCATCACTGAGAATCTGTTTCTGGACTGGGAAGATGTGTAGCGATTGCTGCGCTGGATCATAAGAGTATTCTGCAGTTAGCATATGGATCAATCTGTTTAAACAGTGGAGGCTAGTCATGGAGAGATGTTTTATACACCCCCGGGTCACAGTGTAAGCTCAGTTTTACTGTAGAGTCTGTCTGTGTCTCTCTTCCACTATCTGTCAGTTTAAACCTCCTTTACAGCTCATTACAGTCTCTCACTGCTACTTACTGAGTGATGAAAAATCATGCTGAACATTAAAGGTCCAGCGGTTGAAGCAGAAATGGAGTGTAGATTTATTGAGGAGGAAACTCCAACCTCTAAACTCCCTTTATTGCCGGTGGGAATGAGAGGCTTTTGGAAAAAATACAAAATATTTATTTAAATATTTATCAAATGTAATATTGAAAGTCTAAGTTCTAAATGAAAATAGACCACTTGATTGAAGGATAGTGAGTGATGCTCTTCAATCAGCTCCCTGTTACACATGGCTGTTCCACTCCCACACATCACATCCATTTACTGCTGCTATGTTACAACAACAATAAAATGGCATTTGTATAGCGCCTTTCGTAGACAGAGGACGTCCCAAGGCACTGGACAGACAGTTTCGGACCCGAGTTGGGGGTCGGGGAGGGTGGAGGGCGGGGGGGAAGCAGAGAGATCAAAGGCACGGTTGAAGAGGAGGGTCTTGAGATGGGTCTTGACAGTGGCAAGGGAGGGGGTGAGGCTGAGGGACTGCGGGATGGAGTTCCAGAAGGTGGGGCAGAGTTACAGAAGATAAAACAGTGGCTTGCCATGAACAGCATGAACCTCTCCATTCAAATGAAGAGTACGTTAGTCCTTTGCTCCCGCTGATGCCCTTTGCTTTTGTGATTCTTGTCTTATGTTTATTCCTTACTCCCTCTACCCATCAGTAATAATAATAATTGGGTGACTCAATCCACGACTGTTTGTGGGACACTGTGCAATTGGCTGCTGGGTTTCGCCCACAAAACAAACACTCACTCCATTTACTGTGTATTCTGTGAAGTGCTTTGAGACACCTCAAAGATGTGATAAGACGCTATATCAAATGCAAGGATTATTATTATTATCAGCGGCTATGCCCTCTGCTCTCTGAAGCTCCCTCTTCAATTCGCTTCTTCTTGCCCTTTTCCGTCTGCTTTAAAAAGCCTCTTTAAAAAAAAATTATTTTATTGACCGTGCCTTTGGCCAACACCCTTAAATTTCCCCATCCTTTGTCCCTTACTTGGTGATTCCCATTGCCTTTATAAAGAATTTTCAAATTTACCCTTGCAAAGAATTACTGGATAGGCAGGTCGCAGTGTTAAGTGCAAATTGTATGTTGACCTTATTTCCAGACATGGGAGCGAGACGTAGTTGTGCTCTCAGGGTAACAAAGGCGAATACATGTTGTAAACTGTATCAAGAGCAAAAAAACTACATAAGACTGATATTGATATTTCAGGTTGGTGGCAGCAGTGCGCCAACGTACTCCATATCATTGCAGCAGTACTTAGTGACACCGTTATATCAGTTAATTACAGTGATCGCCCGGTATTAAAGCTGGCTGTTGGCTTCCCAGCTGCACTCAGCAGATAACACCCGTGTGACAGACATGTTAGTGAGGCCAGCAATCACCGTCCTGTGAAACTCGGGCAGTGCAGATAATTGTGGATGCTGGTGAGATGCTGAGTGTACATTTCACCCACAATACCTTGTAAGCAACGTGTTTAAATCATTTGGGATGTTTCAAATTTTCATCACTTCTTTTTCCTTCTTCGGGAAACTGGTGATGCACCCAGTATGATCAGGGTCAGCTCTGGAGCGAGAGTGAGTGTGAGACAGAGGGAAAGGTTCCTGTTCCTTGGGATATCTGGATTGGATTTCCGGGAGTGTGGGGTGTGGGGGCAACACTGAGCCGTTCACAGCCATTTTTATTAATTAGTAATAATTATAGCGGATTGGTTTTCTGAGGGTAATAATCCCTTCAAAAAAAATATACAGTATATAAACAATGATTTGGTCACTCAATCACGACTGTTTGTGGGACGCTGCTGCACGCAATTGGCTTCCTCACTTCACCCACTCACCCCCCACCCCAAAATATACAGTCAATTCACTTACAGTATATTCTGTGTCTGTATATTCTATCAAATCAAGGATTTATTATTATTATAGTAAAACAATGTGACAGCAATAGGAATACCTGAACGTAGATAATGAAATAAATGGGAGACTGGAGTCCTTGGTGTGTGGGGAGAGCGTGGACTTACACTATCGTTGTTCTTTTTTACGCAGGCATACTTCCGACAGGGTGTTGCCCTCCAGTACCTGGGCCGCCATGCAGACTCGCTGGCTGCGTTTGCCTCTGGCCTGGCCCAGGATCCCAAGAGCTTACAGCTGCTAGTCGGGATGGTGGAGGCTGCCATGAAGTCTCCGCTCCGAGGTAAGATCTCACAATGCCCCCATTCCAACAGTTACTGATTCACTGGACAAACTGTTGCCAGCAATCATTTGGGGGCACTGGTTAACACTGGCTCTCTGCTACCATGACCAGTCTCTCTCTTTCACTCCTAGTCTGAGTTGACTTTGGCTCGCTGTCTGGGCTGAAGACCGCAGTGTCTGGCAGTAATGACGTCTCTGAGAGGACACTCCTTGCTTGGAATGCCTTGGTTATAAAAGGGTTTGATCCAGTAGTTTGCAAACCAACGTCAGGGAAATGGAGCTGTCACCGTGAAGACAGCAGCTTGTTCATGATCAATCTCCACACTTTCATGGAGTAACTTAGTCTCTGTTTTATGTGTCAGGCCTGTTTTATGTACGCAATTGGCTGCCCGCATTTTGCCCACAAAACATACAGGCAATTCACTTTACAGTATATTATGTGAAGCGCTTTGAGACGTCTCGAAGACGTGATAAGCCGCTGTATCAAATGCAAGGGTTTTTTTAATTATAGAACTGTGTGTTTCTGTGATCAAACCAATGTTGAATAACAAGCCCGGTGTTTTTTGGTTCACACGGTGAACGTTGCATCGTTTGCTTGCTGGATAGATAGGGCTTCAGGTCGGACTCTGTTTTTGCTTCAGTGCTTCCTGTTGTTCCCATGGTCCCTGTGCTGACATTCACCAAAGGATGTGAAGACTTATAATATTGACTGATATTTGGTCAGTTTATTTATCGTCAAGTAAATCCTTTGTGTTTCCTTCCCTTTGAAAACTCCACATACAATGCAGAATCCCAGGCAGCAAGGGTTAACCTGGGACCTGTCCTTGGCCTCCTATCAGCTGATGGGGATGTGTGAGAGAGTCTCAGGGCGTGCGAGAGGGTCTCGGGTGTGTGTGTGTGTGGGGAGGAATTGGCCGGTTGGTATTTGTGTGTGTGTGGGGCGGGGGTGTGGGATTGGCGTGTGGAGCGCGAGGTGATCATTTGTGTGAGGGGGTGGAGATCCCCGAGTGTAATTCAGTCACAATCTGTTTACTGACGAGTACGATCTGATTTTTGCCACAGAATCCTTGGAGCCGACTTACCAGAAATTACAGAAGATGAAGTTGGACAAGAGCCCGTTTGTGGTCGTGTCTGTCATTGGCCAGGAGCTGCTGACAGCCGGGCACCACAGTGCCTCAGTGGTCGTCCTGGAGGCTGCCTTGAAAATCGGGACATGCAGCTTGAAACTCCGTGGCTCAGTGTTCTCTGCCCTGAGCAGTGCTTACTGGGCTTTAGGGAACTCCGAGAAGAGCGTTGGCTACATGCAGCAGGACTTCGATGTAGCCAAAACTTTAGGTAAACCTGTAAGAACGGGTTTACCTGTTTAGCAATTGGGGATGGGAACAATACAAAATAGCACCTGATTCAAGCCAACAGATTAGACGCAGCCCTGATGATGGAGTACCGTGGGGGTGGCAGGAGGTCACTGCTTTGGATCCTCAGCTGTTCTTCACTGAGTTTGCTGGTTTCAACTGATCAAATCGGTCCCAGTCTTCCCTGGATTTAGAAGGACAAAACTAGCCAGGATTCTTATTGTTCATTCCTGTCTGCCAGTTCTCGCGGTGGATGCTAAAGATCCCATTGTCTTGTTCATAAACACATTTTACAGAATCTTTGAACATCCATCTGCAAAGATGGCTAGAACCTCAGTTTGATGGCTCAGCTGAAAAGTGGCATCTCAAAAAAAATCCAGTATTTCCTAATACTGCACTAAAGAATCAGCCTAGGATGTGAACTCAAGGGTAGATTATGGGGCTTGAACCCACATGCTTCTGCCCCAGAGACGAGGAAGAATGTGCGAGTGTGCATCTGCAAATGGAAGTGAAACTGTTGGCAATTAATTCATCGAGTCAGTTGTGAAAGTTTATTGGGGGCGGGAGGGAATTTGCCAGCCAGCAGATGTTTCCTGGGCAACAGCACAGGGTCCACTCTGTCACATTTGAGAAAAAGTGTCCAGAACACAGATCCAATTAGATTTTAAAAATCTGACACCAGTTTTACACAGTTGATCTGGCACAGAATTGCAGGCTGATGTCGCTCCTGCTGGCTGGATAATTGAGTGTATGTAATTTGTCTCTAAATTATGATTATTTTGAGATTGCATCTGGATGTAGATGATAGCTTTACAGAAATTTACAGGGAGAAGCAAACATTTCAGTTCTAGACCTTTGCTCTACATTTATTATCTCATTATTGCTGCCCAGAATCACACAGCTGTACTGAAGGTGTATATTACCAAAATAATAATAATTTGGTCACTCAATCCACGACTGTTTGCGGGACACACTGTACGCAATTGGCTACTGCGTTTTGCCCACAAAATATACAGTCAATTCACTCTACAGCATATTCTGTGAAGCTCTTTGAGATGTCTTCAAGATGTGATAAGGCGCTATATCAAATGCAAGGATTATTATTTTTTATTTTACTCACACCCAGCAAACCTGTTCAACTCAACTCATCTGCCGGTTGTCGCAGCTCTGCACAAATACTCACAGTACATTGAAACAGTTAACTAAATGGCCAACAGAGCTCTCTTTATTGTTCCTGAAAACCGGGGATTCATGTAGGAAATGGAGAAGAACTGATTCCCGGGTAACTCTGGCAAATCCGGCTCCAATTTCCATCGCAGTTCCATGCCAACATTTATTTTAAAATTTCTGGATGTGCTCCTGGCTGTAATTATACTGTCAGCCCTTCCTACCCTTGAAATTCTTCTGCCAGCATAAACAGAATCTGTGTTCAAACTGTGGGAGCCCCAAAGATCATCATTGGTCTAAGAGCTAGTAATCTTTTTGCAAAGTGTTTTGGAACAGTATTGCAGAAATTAAGCACTTGCATAAGTATTATAGCAGACGTGAGTGTAATGAAGACTTGTGCTCTGGCAAAGTCTTGTTCACCACGAGTTTCCATTCTCCATCATTCCACGTATCTGAACACTTCGATCAGATTCCAGTCTCAACCCCAAGTTCCATTATTTCTATATATTCTCTTAAGAGGTTAGATTTCTCCCTCTTCCGTTGACAAAAGTTCAGTCCAAACTTATAAATGATGCAGTTGAGACCCATTAGTTTTTTTTTATCCTGGAAATGCAAGAGAACCACCAACAGAACTGCTGTCAATCAAAAAACGTCCTCTACAATTGCATGCCTGAGTTGAATCTTAAAGAGCGACCATTAGAGATTTCCACCGCAAGCATGGATACCACTCTGAAACTTACAGAAAGATCCACTTACACAAAGTGAAGAATTGTACAGTGTCCAGCTTTTAAACCATTATAATGTTTAAAGGCCACCAGTAATTGGCTCCATCTGTCAAAAAAACATCCTGTGCAAGTTTCCACTCTGAAGACTTTTTTTTGACATTTCCAATCTCAGTACTGCCCATATTAAATTTAAACGTTACACTAAAATTTTAAGTGAACCGCCTGGCTCAGGAACCGGATTACCAAGACTGCCACAGATGGCGGGCTTGATTCTGTTGCCAAATATGTCACCTTGGAGCACGTTCAGCTCCGAGGAGATCTGGAGCTCCAATGCCTGGCCCTGATCTGTCCACCTTAAGCATCTTGCACTGCATGAACCATCCGACTATCCCGATTAGATTCCAGACTGGATCTAATTCTGTATATAAATTATCCAAAAACCCAGATGAGATTTTAGTGTGTAATTCACCTCCAGTATTCTCTACCTCTCTCGGATCAATAATGATATATAAATAAAACTCATTTTGTCAGTCTTCCAAAGCCCTTTTGCAGTGGTTAAGTGAACATTGAGTTAAGCTGATATTGACTAAACGTGGATTCAACAAAGACTGCAAAGACAAGGCTGAAATGAACTAAATTGAAAAGTGATGAAAATCCTCTTGATAACGGGAGTGGACAGGAAGAGGAGAATTTACTGGGAAGTAATTCCCTGTGTTTTACTGGGATTGTCTAGATTAGTCTTGGGATCTATACAGAGCTCTTATTTGCTTATTTAACTCCATTCAGTAATGATTCAAGGCATTAAATGTGATTTCAGTGTTTCGAAACTTGTAGGGACTGAAATTGCTTATTGCTGATGGGCAACTCAACGGCTGATTATAGCCCCAGTCCCAAAAGGTCTAAGCGAATCCCAATTGTTTGACATAGAATTTGTGACTCTGGAGGCAGCGAGGCTAAATACATTCCTGTCTGAAATGCATTCCATGATGGTTGACGATATTTGGAAAGAAAGGGAGTTCAGAACTGATCATTAAGGCAATCTGTGGAGGTTATAAACTGCGATTATTCCACGCAGTCAGTTTAATTTAAATAAACACAAAATATAGTTACTGTTTCATTCATTCCAATACACAGGGCTCTTCCAGTTAACTCTGTATTCGTCCAGTTTGGGTGAGGAGTTGGAAGGAGGGAAAAGCCAGGCAAGATTGGGGAAAGTAGGGGCAAAACGATCTGGAGAATGAATGCTCATTGAGTTCTGTGCTTCACATACTGATTGTTTCAATGGAGGAATAGGTACCTCACAAGAGAGGCCTGTTAAAATGTGGTTGCTTTATAAACAGTAATATTTAAACATGCTTGAGAAACAATTCCTTGCATTTGATATATCCTGTGCAGGATGAGAAAGAATGTTGAGTACTCGGCATTGTACTACTGCCCTCCGGAGTTGACCTGTTCAAGGACATCCCTCCTGGACTAACTGGAAACGCATTAACTTGGAGATGTCGAGGATGCTTCTGATATTCATAAAACTTAATATGCGCTGTGCATTCAGTGCCACATCTGGAGTTTTGCTCTTGAGTTCAGTCATGTTTTGCATATTATACGCTCAACCCACTGATTAAAAAAAATAATCCTTGCATTTGCCATTTCACCAATAGGGAGGATGTCTCAAAGTGCTTCGTATGAACTACTGTAGTAACCCTGTATCTTGTAGGTGAATGTGACAGCCCATTTGCTCACAGCAATGTCCCGCAAACAGCCTTGAAGTGAATGAGGGATTGCTGGCCAGGATACAGGGGAAAACTCCTTGAATAGTGCCATGGGATCTTTAACGTCCGTCCACCTGAACAGGCCGATGGACCTCGATTTAAAGGGTGGCAGCTCTGATAATAAAGCGCTTGCCACAGCGTTGTATTGGTGACAGCCTAGACTATGGAGTTCAAAGTCCCAACATGGGGCTTGAACCTACCACCTACTGACTGTGATGTGAGTGCTGCCAGCTGAGCCAAGCTGACACCATCCAACAGATGATTTCATGTGAAAACAACAACAACAAATTACTTTTGTACAGCACCTTTCATGTCAGGAGGACATCCCAAAGCGCTGGACAGTCAGGGATCCGCACCTGAGCTGATGGTTGGGATCAGGAGGGATGGAGAGTGGGTAGGAGGGTGACCGAAGGCACGATCGAAGAGGAGGGTCTTGAGGCGGGTCTTGAAAGGGGCAAGGGAGGAGCGAGGCGATGCAGAGGAACTGTGGCATGGAGTTCCAGAGGGTGGGAAAGGGGGGGTGAAGGCCCTCCCGCCAATGATTGTTTTCCGTTCCCCTTTTCTCAGGTGACCACACGGGCGAGTGCAGAGCACATGGCAACCTGGGATCGGCATTCTTCACCAGCGGTAACTACCGAGAGGCCCTTAACAACCACCGCCTCCAGCTTGTGCTGGCCATGAAACTAAAGGATCGTGAGGTGAGACCTACCGTTCCTTGTCCATGCTGAACCAATCATCAATGCCTTTGACTCCCACCTTGCATGCCTTCTGACAACACTTTACGCAAGGTCTTTGTGCATTTCTGTCCTTCTGCTCCAAATCGTTCATCAACTTACAACCTCAACCCAATGAACTACAATATTTCACTCCCAACTGGTAGATGAGTTTGGATATTGATCGCAGCTGAAATTTACAACTGGGATAAGGCTTTTGTACACCTCTTGAGCATGTTTCCCAGGCAGCAGCAGTGTCCGATGAGCCTCAGGAAAATGGGTCAAAGCTGGAAAAATAGGTGGAGAGGAAATGAGGAATGAGTGGTTCAAAAAATCCGACTCCAATATTTCTACAAATACTAAATATTTCTGCCCAGTATGTAAACTTCTGAACGCAGACGAGTTGCGTTTTGTAAGCAGGTGCCACTGCCCTGATGGGCCGATCCATTGAGTATCAGATTAAATACAGGAAGTGTATTTGAAGCTTTGGAAATTAGCTTCTAAATGAGCCGTGTTATTGTTGGAACAAGTTTTCCTACGTTCCTGTTTGGTCGTAAGAAAGGACAAAGCAGAAGATGTAATACACATTTTAGGGAGAACCTAATACTTTGCAGTGGTGAGGTAATGCATTTATAAGGTTGTTCCTGAGGAGAAATTTTCCGTACGTGAAATTGCACAAAGGGAGTATTTGGTTTGCATCAGTTGAAAGTAATTAAGAGGAGCAGGTCCAGTAGTAGTATTATTGTAAGCAGAACTGGGATGGATCTCCGGTCAAGACGTTCCAATGGAACATTTGACCCCAAGGCAAAGCTGACGGTCTTCAGAAGTCAGGAAATGACGTGATTGCAGCTATGCAATACTTACAGAGAGAGTGGTATTTGGGGAGGGAGGATGTTTACAAACGTAATGGAGGGTGTTGATGCTTGCAACTGGTAATGGATTTCACAGTAGTTATAGATGCAAGCTTTGCAAGCAAGAGACCTGAGTTCAATTCCAGGCAGAGGGCGAAACCTTGGGCAAGTTTCCTTACTCCACACAGAGCCTAATAATAATCCCTCCAAAACCAAAAACAATAATAAATTGGTCATTTTCAATCTACGACTGTTTGTGGGACATTGCTGTGCGCAATTGGCTGCCGCGTTTGCCCACAAATATACAGTCAATTCACTTTACAGTGTGTTCTGTGAAGTGCTTTGGGACGTCCTCCCGACGTGAAAAGCGCTATATCAAATGCAAGGATTATTATTATTATAGATGTGAGGGGAATAGTGACATGGTGTAATAATGGCAGGAATGGGATGCAGCGTTAAATTCCTCATATTGCATTGACATTACCTCTCAATTTGGAGCACAGAGAGAGAGAGAGAGTGTGTGTGTTCAATGCTATTGGTAGTTCTGTGGCTTTCGTAAGAGCAAGATTGCAGAATTAATTGATACCTGAATTCTCTGCTTATTCAACCTGTTTCAGCAGAATGTTTTGCTTTTCCTAAGTAGCTTCTTAATAATCAGATAATATTTCACATAATCCAGCATAAAGGTTGAACATTCATCTTCAGTACTACAGTGAAATGTAATTGTCATCAGAATTTTGGGAGTTCCCGCCCAGTTGATTGAGTTCTCATGCGCCATCTGTGTACACATACAAAACGCACCCACTGACACACTCAACCTTTGAAGAGAGATCACTGAATAGTCTTCGTGAGCAGCAACAAAAAAGGTGAGAAAGCAGTTCCGCTCGGAATCAGCGTATGTGGGCATGTTGCCAGGCAGAGGGAAAACTAACACTGGTGACAGATGAGGAGGAAATGCCAGCCACCACTGGTTCTCGAGCTGTTTGTGCAGCGTGTGAAACCTGCACGTCTCGTGGAATATTAATCACTGCTAATCACACCAGTTCCCAGTGTCGCTGCAGTGTCACATTACTGACTCTGCAGGAACCCGACTTTGGTTCCTACTTATGGAAGGTAAACAGAGGCTGATTTTGGAGTAGTGCTGGTTTCTACAACTTCTTGCCCCTCAAACCCGGCGATGTTAATCCAAGGCATTCGAACGCCAAGTCAGATGGTTGAAATATGTGAATCAAGAAGCCTGTAACCCGCATCTTTCATTCCACTTTTGAACATTCTGTGGTGTTGGGGAGGCTAGTTCTGTGCAGGTTTTCCCATTAGCATATGCAATGTTACAGTGTCGGCCAGATGTTAGGAATTCTGTCACCATGCACTTTATTGTTGTTGGCTCTGGTACCACAATGACAGATGCTGATGCCAATGGGGGGTTGATGGAACTCCTCAGGATGTGGTTTTAGGAGGGATGGAGAAGCACAATGCAGAATAAGTGAAGTGTCATCAAGCTTTCTGGATGAATTGAATCTTTGGCTCTAACAGCAACATCCCAATGTTTATTAAATGCTCACTGACTCCTCTCTCTGGATGGACTGGCTTCTTGTGATTACATTGATGTATGATGGTCTCCTAGTAACAAAGAGTTTTATTTCTCCAGTAATTACAGAATGGATCACCACCACAAGCCCTCATTAAATTACTAAAATACTCCTAGAGGGCTTTTGATGGAAAGCAATTTGCTTGTTACCACATTTTCAAGGGTTATTTGTAATTTTAAATAAAAAGTGAAATGATGAAGGATTTCATGGACTGTCTGTTTAGTCTCCATGGAGGCTAATTTGCCAGTATTTAAATATACTGCACAAAATTAGACACTAAACATTGGGTATTTTGTGGGCTAGTATGGTTTATAATTCTGCATTTAATCACATTTCTTGCCATAAAAATGAACATGAATTTAACGTGGACATGCTTTCCCCTCAGTAGATATGTTTGTGTGCGGCGTGGGAAATGGTGTTCTGCCACAAGATGCTTATTTGAACCAAAGTAGCATCGCATCCCATTCATAAGTTCCATCTTCAAATGTTATTTTACCCATTCCAATGAGAGAGGCTTGTAGCCATATCTGGGTCAGAAGGTTGTGGGCGTAAGCCCCATGTCTGCTCGTAAGCTCATAGTCTAAGGTCACATTCCTGTGCATTGTTGAAAGCCCCAGCCTTCAGATGAGACATTATACCAAGGTCCCTTTGCTATAAAACGATGGGAAAAGAGTGAAACAACAAGAAGATTACATTTGTATAGCGCCTTTCGCGTTACGAGGATGTCCCAAAGAGCAGAGAGCTAGGGTTAATATTTTATAAATAGGATTTTAAAAAAATGGGGTAATACTTGACCTGTGTAAATCAATAGTTTCAAGTGGGTTATTGTGTCTAGTTCTGGTATATCCCTGCTATGGAAGAAATGCGAGGGCCACAGAGAAGGAGTAGAGGAAGGAGATTCACTGGGATGATACCAAGGATGAGAAGGTTTACAAGCAAGAAACTGGAGGAACTGAGGCTATTTTCCCTAGAACAGATAGCATTGAGAGGAGTCCAAAGAGAGAGTTTTAATATGATGAAGGGTTTTTTGATAACAAACGGAAATAAATTATTTCCACTGGTTGGTGAGTCGGTAATTAGTCGGTAACACTCCTACTGTTTGGTTGATTACTTCAGTAAAGACTCAATGGAGTAGGGGATATAGAATGGCACTGAATTGAAAATTGGTTTAAAACTGGACATTTTTCACACTTGATAATAGGGTATCCAAGGAGTGAGTCCTGCTGTTTTACATCTGTTTGAAAGAGGGCAGTGTAAGCATTCTTTTTGTGTGTGAAGATGATTCTGAAGCAGAGCAAATAAGATTTAGATTTGGATATTTTGAGTAGCTGGGCAAGTAAGCCCCAAACTTATGTGGTTAGATATAAAATGATTAGTATGGGAGAAAGGAAGGAAAGAGGGGATACACTTATCCTCTACCTTTCTGTAGGTGTATCTAATTCACTACTGCCCTTTACAGATATGGTTGTTAGCAATGATTTTGCAATCACTTTGCTAACATCTGTTCTCCGACTTTTAAAAGGAACATTCTGATCAGGAGAGCGATTTGAAGGCTGTTGTGGATGAATCTGTGGAACGGGACACAAGTTAAAATGAGCTGGAAGTAAGGAGAAAGTTCAGATGACATTGTTTCCGACAAATAATAATGCAATACGTTTGTTTGAGGGAAGGAGATTGAAGCAGAAACAATGGGTGTACGTGTGTGAGGGACAACTAGATGCATTTCTGGACAGAAGGGATTCAGGGGTAGAGTGAGAACAGACGTGTTGGGCTGAATGGCCTTTATCTGTTCTAAACATTTAATGTACACCTTATTGTAAACACATTGCAACAACTGACTGAGCAGGATTATAAATTAGGGTCTAGTGTTACACACTTCACACAAATTGTTTTTGAAGGATAGGTATGGAGTAAGTGCAGAAAAAAGAGAGTACCTTAAGTGGTAAATCGCACTTATTGTGATGGATAAGGAAGACAAATGATTAGCGTCTGAGGAAAACCTTTTATGGCACTTGGAGAGGAATGGTTCCACATCCTAAGGGAATAAAATGACAGCATTCATTCCATTCTACACGGTCACCATTCATGCTGTCAGTTGGTGATTTTGAATGAGAATACAGCTGTGTAAGTGCATGTTGTTGTCATTGCTCCATGGGTAACAGCTTATACTTGAATCAATCAAGTGCTTTTTAAACGTTAACTTTTTAACATATATATACACCGATCCTATGATCTGGGCTTTTGGTGGAATGTGCAGCTTGTATTTTAATACAATTTAGAGTTATAATTTACATTTATACAGGTCGAAGGGATAGGGAGGAGAACAATGACTGAAATGCGCAATCAAAGCTATATATCTTGAGATGGACCTTAAAGGGAGGTGAGGGAGGGAGTTAGACGGACACGTTGAGAGCAGGACTGAATAGTGCAGATGTAGGGATGGACAAGTATAAAAGGTCAAGGGTAAGAAATTGGGGTTAGGAGTAGATTGCAGTAGTGGGTGAGCTTGGTTCAGTTTAGGTTCAGACCTGATGGCCTCCTCCTGTGCTGTGATTTCTATAATCTTGGAGTTGTTTTCGGTATGCTGAGGGAATGTCCAGGCAGAATCTCCACAAGAAGGTGGGGTGAATGGATGTCAAGAGTGCGTTTTGTGTTGGCTGTGGAGGGAGTGGTCTTTTTACCTTGGTTGCTTGTCTCTAACCCCATCAACATCAACAACCTCCCTGTTTTAGGTCTGTTCGTGTAAAAGAAGATTGTGAATAGCTTTCGGGAGTAATAATAATATCGCTGGTGTCAGTTTCGTTTGTTCAGAAGATCTACCTGGGTTTGTCTTGCCTTATCTTGTATATTTTTAGACCTTTTTGCTTCTGATTCCAACCCACCCCCTCCCCACCCTCAATTGAACACTTCAATCAAAACAGTGGCCAGTTGATCAGTTGCCAGGTCTTTGCCAGGGGGTGTGGCAGAGCTGGTACTTTTTGGTACATTTTCTCTCCTTTCCTCGGGGCAAACATGTCATTTCTGCTCTGCACTTTACCCAATTAGCCGCAGTACTAAATTGAAAACTTCTCGTGTACAAGGATGTGTCTTCCACAGCTCTGCACAGCCTTGAGCTCAGTGTCTGGTTTTAATCAAGTGCTTTATAACTGCACGCAGGTGTCTGGGGCAAAGCAGCTTTCAACTGGCTGCCACATGCAGTTGCTGATCTTAGAAGTACCACACATGGTAAATGAACAGGAAAACCACAATAAAAAAGACTGAGTAGGCAGAGAATTAATGATATTCAAGGGGTAACATTCTTTCCCCTTTTCCCTCGGAGTGGAAAATCATTGTTTCCAATTACTGGCACATAAACTTCCTGTTCTAAGCCCACTTCGAGGTAGATAAGTAGACTGATCTGTTAAATGTACAGACCATTTACTGTTTTGATGGTTACTGACACTGGTATTGTAGAATTGTGTAGGACTGTACTTGTAGCATGAGAGTACTTTGTACAGTGGGTTTAATTGGCAGCTTGTTTTCTGACATTGGGATGTTGTCAATGGTCGGTGTTATTTCAATTATGCAGTAGTTTGAGGAGTTCATTCTTTCCTGATGAAATATTTGTTCTATGCGACAACAAACTGAACTCCTCCCTCCTGGATTTACCATAAAACATACACGGTTTAGGTGGTAACATCCCATCAGATTTGCTGTGTTTCTATTACACCTCTTCCTCCCAACCTGTCTCTTTCACCTTCTCTTCCTTTCTGTCTTTGTGTCTCATCTCTTTTTCTGCCTGAGCAGTTGATTACTTGATGCTAATGCCTTCACTTCATGGGTAAAAGCTAATTGTTCACTGGCATCTGTTACCTTACGCCTCCTGAATGGATCCATATAAACTACTGCATAGGTTCTGATGTAGTAATAATAAATAATAATCCTTGCATTTGATATAACGCCTT
The DNA here is from genome assembly GCF_018977255.1 of Callorhinchus milii. Lineage (NCBI taxonomy): Eukaryota > Metazoa > Chordata > Chondrichthyes > Chimaeriformes > Callorhinchidae > Callorhinchus > Callorhinchus milii. The sequence goes on along the minus strand of NW_024704749.1, from coordinate 9,363,646 downwards.
ATCAGGTCTTCGAGACGTCTCAAAGCGCTTCACGGGTACAATAGTTGTGAAAATAATACACAAATCCTTGGCAACTCCTATACAAAGAGGACCTGAAGCTCAAAATTTCACCTAGTCTTAGCCTGAAAGACCAATTTGTCGTAAAATTAACAATTGCATAGGAAAATTCTTAAAATCAATTTTAATTTGGAATTCATTTTAAGAATTGTGAAATGGTGGTTTCCAAATTAGGACACACTTTAAGAATGTTCAAGAATTCTGCATGGCCCTCATTTGTAAACACACAATAGTCTTGTAGGCAACAACAACAACAACTTGGATTTATATAGTGCCCTCCACGCCGGACAGCGTCTCAGAGCGCTTTACAGTGTAGGATCCCAGGACCGAGCCAGGGGGAGGTGACCGAAGGCGCGGTCGAAAAGAAGGGCAAAGACTAGGTGGAATGTAAGGTCCTGAGGGAAGAAATGTAGATTGGATTTAGTAATTATTATCAATTATATTGTTGTAAGATGAATAAATTAATTATTTATACTGTTAATATATACTTCTTTGTTTATATATTTAATCTAAACATTTAAAGTTATTCGTTGATATAATGTGTTTCCAATGAATTACTGGTTAAAATTGAGTGTGTTAGTTCCAATTCTAGGTATGTAGATTTAAACCTGCAATTATTCGCAAACCGAGGGCCCAAAATCATCAGCGCGGGCACCGGAGATGTTGAATGGAGGCAATCTGCTCCCCCAGGGAGAAGAGACCATCCATCTTGCCCCTTCTCAACTCTAGTGCCTCACTTCTCAACTCTCTTTTCATAACCGGTTGTGAGCGCTCTGGGACGCTGCCCTGCGTGAAGAGCGCTATATAAACGCAAGTTGTTGTTGTTGAGTCGATTGGCAGATTGCTTTCTCGGGGTAATAATCCCCTTCAAAAATTAAGAAATAATAATAATTCGGTCACTCAATCCACGACTGTTTGTGGGGACGCTGCTGTGCGCAATTGGTTGCCACGTTTCACCCACAAAATATACAGTCAATTCACTTTACAGTATATTCAGTGAAGCGCTTTGAGACGTCTCAACAACGTGATATGGTGCTATGTGAAATACTTATTTATTATGATAAACCTGTTCACCCTGGTGACATCCCAGAGACGTCAGCTAATGAGCAGCAAAAATTCTTCCTGGAATGTTCCTGGAATCCTCGTTAAAATGCAAAAAAAAATCTAAACTGAAACTCACTCATCCAAGGAAACTGCACCCGTGTTAATAATTTGCCAATGGGGTTTACCGCCTATAAATTGCTCGCATTATTTTAAATAAGTTGGAAAGAATTCGACGGCTTTGAAGCAAACCCTCAAATTGAATATTGCCCGTAAGCGATTTTGATCCTTTGCAGGCAATGGAATCAGTTAAAATCTTAATAACCTTTTTTAAAAAAAACTGGTCAGCCGGGTGTCTGACACATCATGCTTAAGAGTATCCAACCCAAACTGAGGATTCTAGGCATCCCATCGACACATGGAAATTCCAGAGGTAGATCGTTGGAATGGAACCCACTCTCTCCCTAGAGGGACACATCCCGGTTACCTAATTCCGGAATGTATTAAGCGCAGCTTGATGAGAACCAAGGCCTGGGCACCCCAAAGTGAGTGTTTGAGTAACTGCCGGAGTCTAACCAGCCAAAACCACCACTCCTCATGAAAGACTCATTCAGTTCGCAGGAGAAAAGGGGAGCAATATGATTTGGGCAATAAAATTTAAGGTGCATATCCAGGATTTTGAGTATCAAATGCTAGGATTATTTAGGGATTCGATAAACAACAGAAAATTAGCAGTTGTTCTGGTAGGTAAGAGCTTTACTTTCAAAGGCTCCATATTACAGGTCCTAAAGTTTGAAGTTTTATTTCCCAGTAAAAAAAAATAGTCAAATGTACACAGTGAACAGAATATTAATCAGAAGAAAATTGAAAAACTCATTTAAGTTGTTTGGAAATTTATAGTTTGAACAAACGAAAGGAGGGATTTTATGACTACCCCTGTGACTGGCCTCTGGTCACCCTTGTAATGAAGCCCCTGTGCACGTTATTTATGGGCAGCTGCATGTAATGTGTTGGCAACAAGCAAATTCTGATGGTTCATTGAAAGTAATGAATGAGTCATATTGTTGGAATAAAGCACTAAAGTTAACCCATTGAGGCTTCAAATGGCGTTTTAGGTGGAGAATGAAAGATACCTGAGAGTGAGTTAGAGCCGCAGTCAATCAAGGCTATGAGATAGTTTACACATCATCACCACAATCAATGCATTTGACATAGCGACTCTCACGTCAAAGCGCATCATTTACTGTAGAGTGTAGTGACTGTATTTTGTTGACATTATCCATGTAGGACTCGATTACATTCTGCCACCAACTTGAGGGATTCAGGTAGTTTACATACTTTGAATACAATACTTAATACCTGGGAATGGTGGATTAATACAGCATTATTTGAGTGTGCCATTAACTAGTGTCTGTAGAGATCTTTATGAAGTCGGAGTCTGAAAAACTACCTGGGTGCTGAGGTTCCTAGATTTACTGATTAAAAACACTATATTTTAAGTTTTGGAGGAAGTTCAGGGGGATTCGTGCAAAGAGCCTGCACATGCTGGTCTCATTAAAGTGTGCGGTGCCCAGCAACACAGGCAATCGCAGGAGAGTTTATCCTTTGTTTTGTAGCCCAACGGGTCAATCAGCTGTGGTTTTAATTCTGGTTGTGCTGCCAGAGCTCACGGTTGTTGCATAAATATTTTCCCCACTGTAATGGGTAGTAACGGAAGAAGCCCGGCTAGGTTTGTTTATGAAACAAATTATACGAACACTACTCATTGATCAGCTTCCCACAGGCTTCACATTTGAATATGTGGAAACATTACACAATAAACCGGAGGCAATAATGATCAATGACGCTTGTTTGAAAGCCTCAGACTGGTCTGAGATGAGTTTATTTTTCATCCTTCTCAATACTGCTCATTTCAAGTAACGACAACCGCTCGCTGCACTGTAAACGTTCACGTGTTCCTCATGTGAGTCTCCTCTTTTCCTGCCTTACCACAATCTATTGAAGAAAGATGAAAAATTCATCTCTTCTGTCATGACTTGTGATGAATGTTCACCGGATTGTGGATGTGCTGAGCATATGTACGCAAAACTGCTTTAACAGGCTTGGTGCAGAGAGGGCATGTACTCTCACTGCAGCCAAGTGACCTCCCCAACCTTATTATGGCTTTGTGTAAACAGCCAGGCAGCCGGGAAAAAGGCGGGTGGGGAGAGAACGCAGTAACTTAAAAGTAACAAGTAAATTCAGAAGAAACCAGAAAGTGCAGTTTTCGGTGTGACTCTAGCAGAACCATCTTTCTTTCGCCTGCAAAAACATACATTCACTTTACAGTATATTTCTGGGAAGCGCTTTGAGACGTCTCGAAGACATGATAAGGCGCTATATCAGATGCAAGGATTATTATTATTATCTTTCGGCGGCTGGTTGACCTATGCTGGAATTTCAGCATTTCATATTACCAACATTTTTTAACTGTGAAGTAATCGAATTTGCCCCCACACCCATTCATTAGGTATCAGCTCCCCACCGCCTCCCACACACCCACTTTTTGATTGAAAGAACACCAACTTAACCTCATCCCTAGCTCAGTGTGAAACACTGCCATTGCGAAGCACTCCTAGATGCTACCCTGCAAGAAGGGCGCTGTATATAAATGCAAGTTGTTGTTTTTGATTCTGTTGAATTTAAGCTATCTTAAAACGACCATCAAACAAATCCTCAGAGCGTCTGTGGACTGAATGGAACAGGAGTTTGCAATGTTTCACTCGCTTGTCCTCTTTTCCGTGTTATTTCACTCCCACTTGCTTGGGTTCCTCCCGCTTCGAGCTCCGTTCTTGCACATTTCTCACACAAGAGGGAGAGTAACTTGTTCCCAAGCCTCTGCCTGTGCCTCTCTAATTACAGTGAGGTTGGGTCTGTCTCTTTGCTTTTTATAGATTCAGGGCAAGCTGTGTTTTCTTTCAGCATCCCTCACAGTCCAGCAGCATTATCCTCTGGGGGCATTTTGGGGGAAATCAATACCATATTGGAGTTGTAAAGGATGTTTAGAAATGCCAACTCTTGCACATCCAATGTGTTTCATATGTTATTACTTCCTAACTCATTCATATGGGATCTAATCTCACACATAAATAGTTGTTAGTTACGGTCCTTTGCGTAGGTGAAAGCAGTCTATAGGGTCTTATAGATTGGTTTCATCCATGCCTTCGCTAAAAATAATACTTACTTTTGAATTCACATCAAAACCCAAAGGGATGCAACTAAACATAGAGGACCTTGGGATTCGAAAAATATTAGGAAGTTAACAATGGAAAAGAGGGAGGTTTATGCAAATTATAGGTCTACCATTACAGTGGAAAATAAGGAAATATATCAAAGATGCAAAGGCAGCAAAAAGGGAAATTAGAAAGGCTAAGAAACAACATAAAAAGACTGTTGGACAATATTAAAGGAAACTAAAGATTTTTATAAGCGTATTAGAAGCAAAGGGATAGTCAGGAGGAGGTTGTGTCACTAAGGACGAGACCGGTAATTTAGTAGAAGAGAAGCAAGGGTGACAGGGTTATTAAATAAGTACCATTAATGGGTGAGCTTTCAGCCACTTTGCCCCTGTTTTCTGGAATGCTCTTCCAAATTTCCTGTCTTTCTCCTTCCCTCACTGCTTTCAAAACCCATCTTAAACCCATCTCTCTTTGCCTACACCTTCCCCCAGGGTCAAGCTCCAACCACAACTCTGTAAAGCACTTTGGGATGTTCTCTTTATGTGAAAAGTGTATAAGTGCAGTTTGTTGTTGTTTGTCCAGTTCCTTAAGCATCAAAGGAGTGATGGCTCTTACTTAAAACAGTAATTTCAATTTGTAATTGTTAAATGAGGGAATATTGTACCCTCCACATGCCAACAACTTGCATGTGCAGAGCACCCTTCGTGCAGATAGGATCTCAGAGCACTTTAGAGTGGTATGGTTTGATCCCGAGCTGGAAAGAGAGGGTGGTGGGGGGGCGCGAGACCATAGAGGGATACAAAGATCTCAAACTCAATCTGCCAGGAGATGGGAAGCCAATTACGCTGAGCAAGGATGGAGGTGAGAGGCTTGTGCAGCCTGGCGTGCGAGAGGGTGTGAGTTGCGGATGTTTGGACAGTGTGCTTAGAGAAGAGCTGTGGAGTCCACCACCATCTAAGTGCTCCAAGATGCAGTCCAGCGTGAAGGGCACTGCATAAATGCAAGTTGTTGTTGTTGTTGCAAAGCACTGGCATAGTTGAGCCTGGACGTGATCAAGACATGTGTACAGAGGAATAAACAGCAATGAGAAATATTTTGCGGAATCTTTAATACTCTTCATTGGTTGTCAATCACACAATTAAGAAGATCTGTAATTACGAGCAAAGAGATCTACAGCACTGAATGAGGCCATTGAGCCCATCGAGTCTGCACTGTCCTCATACGTTCGTTTGTTCTTTACTTGCATAATAGACTCATTGTCTGCGTATAAAAGGCCACAAAATGGCAACACTTAATGAAACTGCGCCGGGTGGGTTTAGTGGTGTGTCTGCATGTCTGGTGGCCAGCCACAGGAGCCGATGCGTACTTTCCTAAATAATTCTGTTCTGGCCTCTGTTTTCGTTTGGTTCAAAACAACTCGAAGTGCTGCTTTGCTTAGGAGAGGAAAACTAAAAATAAAATCCTTTATTTAGCTATTTTTGGTGCCTCAAAGATCAGTTTTCCCCCCGATTAATTTTGTCTTCAGAAAATTATACTTTCGGAACTTAAAAACTCTGGTGTGAAGCCATCTGTTAAAGCGCTGTGGGTTAGCGGTGGATGGAGGGGAGGGGGGGTGGGGCAGAGTGCCAGTGGGAACTCACTGAGGAAATCTGGAACCAGCACCAAACCCAGTCGATGAAGTTGTCAGTGTCTCTGCCTGAATCCCAGCACAAAATCAAAAGTGTATCAAAACGTTGTACATTCCACCTGACCCTGTTACTGTAAATCGCTCCGAGACAATATCTTACACTGTCTAAATGCAAGTTGACGAACTGCCTATGATGGTGAAAAATATCAAAGCAAATTCACCAGTAGTTGCTATCATGAGCAATGACTTTGTGTTTGCAGCCAAGCGCTACAGCCAATTTGCACACAGTAATTCCCACAGCAGTAAGGTGAAGGTCCAGTTTATCTATTCTAGAGGATTGTTGGCTAGGACATCAGCAGAAACTCCCTTTCCTTTTTGAATAATGTTGTGGAATCTTTTTATATCTGCCTGAAAAGGCAGAAGGGCACTTGGTTTAATGTCTCATCCAAAAGATGCACCTCTGACAATACTTTGCTTCTTAAGTCTTTTTTTGGTCACCTGGCTGTTGGCCACACGCAGGAACCCATCAAACTGCTTAAGAGTATCAAAACCAAACTTCTATGCAGCCCGTCCACACATATTTATTGGAATAGAATGTGTATTCTTGCGCTGGACGGGATTACCTAATTCCTGAAAGTATCAGTCGCAGGTTGGGACCCCAGAGTGTGCGTTGAGATACTGCTGGAGTCTAACGAGCTAAACCTACATAATTTGCCTTTGAAAGCACTGTCTGACAAGCTTTCCCTCTGCTTGTCCAGGGGTTGGAGGGATTGGGCTTTCAGGGTTTATGGTAGCTGTGTGGGAAGAATCCCTGCCCCCAGTGACTGGCCTACTCTTCCAAGTTATGCTGACAAGCCGGGCTGTGCCCTGGAATACTGTGGACCCGCCTGGCTCAGGAACTAGTTAATGGACGAAGAGGAGTCACAATCTTCTGATGAGCATTAATCAATGTGTTCACCAACCTGATCCTGAAACAGCCCCCCTCGATTTATTTAGGATTGTAGTTTCAGTGTTAAAATGGCCAGTGGTTGAGCATGGAGTTCTGCTGTGGATGTGTGCTGAGGGACTCGCACAGTACAAGGCTGTACTCACCTGGTTCCATTTAGTATGATGGATCACATAATTAGGGGAACGACACCCCCTCCCCCACCAAACCACCATCGTGCCAGGACCTGTTCTGATCACGTACCTTTGAGGTCTGTGATGTCTTGCCAAGCACAACAACCCAATGCAAATTCCAAAATATGGGAGCCACGAATTCCACAAATCCCTTGGATATTTGCTGGATTTCGTTCATTGGAGATGCGTGTAAGTCTTATAGAATTCATTGTTACTCGCTAATAGTATGCACTCATGATGGTTAGCAATCCGCTATATTGCCATATGGCCTGTCGTGTTGCATCAAAGATCCCATCTAGCATTGCTACTGGTATGATTGTGGTACAGTTACATTTGCCAGCACTTGAACGTGGGCTGGTTGGTGCCTGCTGATTCTGTCTCCTAGCTACGCTGAAACCATTGAGTCTGATAAATACAGACTGGGTTTGCCAAGAAGTAAAGTTAGGCTTGTATTAAGATTCCTCGAAGCTGCAGGAATATTAAGATTCAGATCTCTGCACTTCGAGACCAGTCGTTTGTTCGCTGATTAGATCTAAACAAAAACAAGAGAGAAATAAAAACAGGACAAACCTATCCTGGACACTGAAGTGATTGGAGTTCGAAGCTGCACAGCTGTTTCTAGGGAATACTGTGTTTGGCAGTGAATTGTCTGTACTTTGTGCACTCAGCATTGTAAAATAAGATAATTGAGGACCAGTTCATACTTGGAAAGGGATTCTGTATTTAAGTGTTGTGCAGCATCAGGAATGTTATTAAGTCAGTGGGAGAAAGTTTAGTGCTTTGGGATTCTGATAATAAGGGGAGTTTTTCTAAAAGAGGAGTGAATGGGAAAGTATTCTGTCCTAATGGATTTCCATTCAATGTCTTGCTGAAGTTGGGAAGCTCTGAAACTCGACTCTTGGACGCTTTGGTTTCTCATTTGACATTAAGTTTGGGACATGTGTGCATGCGACTGCCAGGAAGGTGGAAGGCGAACTAGGTGGACCTTGGTCTTTTTTTTCGTCTAGCATTTCTTATGATCTTTTGTAAAGCTGGACATCTGCAAAGACTTTGACACTGTTAAAGAGAAAGCCCACATGATTGCAGATTTACGCTATCAATGGGGCACTTTAGATTGTCCAGAATGCGTCAAATTCAAATTCTTTAATACAAAACACAGCCATAATTTAAATCCAATTTTCTATAAGTTTGTTTCAGAAGGACAGAGTTCTTCGTTAACTACTTCAATGTGAAGACTGAATTGAAAATTCGCCAAATTCTTGGTGCTCTTAAAAGCTACGTTAATAGAGTAACTCTACACCCGCTGGAATTTCTCCGAAGGCTTCTAAATCACTTCTCAGTTATACTCTTGCAAAGTTGTGTTCTTGGATTTCTCTCAAATCGGTGCTGTAGTTGGTGAAGCAAATAAACTTTTTTTTGATTTCTTCTTTGCCTGTTCTTCGTGTTGTTGTCTTTGTTTACCCCCACACTTTCCGTCTCCTTTAACATGAAGTCCTGTAGCTGCAAATGAGAGATTTTATATCACTGTTTTTAGGAAAATACTCTAATGCATTATTGTAAGACAGCAGATCGCTCAATATTTCATAAAAAATGTATTTCCTGCATTACAGGCGGCCTCTACAGCACTGAGCAGCCTAGGTCATGTCTACACGGCCATCGGAGATTACCCGAATGCACTCGCCAGTCACAAACAGTGCGTCCTTCTCGCTAAACAATCCAAAGACGAACTCTTGGAAGCCAGAGAGCTGGGCAATATGGGGGCTGTTTACATCGCGATGGGTGACTTTGAAAATGCTGTGCAGTGCCACGAGCAGCACCTGAAAAATGCCAAGGACCTGGGCAACAAGCGGGAGGAAGCACGGGCATACAGTAACCTCGGCAGTGCCTACCACTACAGGAGGAACTTTGACAAGGCCATGTCCTACCACAACCACGTGCTGGAGCTCGCACAGGAACTAAGTGAGAAGTCCATCGAGATGAGGGCTTATGCAGGGCTGGGTCACGCAGCGCGCTGCATGCAGGACCTGGAGAGAGCCAAGCAGTACCACGAACAACAGTTGAGCATAGCAGAGAACCTGAAGGATCGGGCAGCAGAGGGACGTGCCTCCTCCAACCTGGGTAAGAGAGAACCCTTTCCTGAGTGGCACAGGATGTGTTTTCTATTATGATGCTCCTAAGATGATTGCGCCTCATGCTGGTAACTGCCTCAAGGAGATCAAGTACGACACTGATTTCCAGTGAGGCTTAAACTGATCTCTGAGAATCAGAGCAACTACGGTTGCCTGCGTCGCTAGAGCGAGAGCTGTTGCAAATACAGAGCAGGGTCAGTTGGCACCTGAAAGAGAAATGGCGGGAGACTTGAGGGGCTCCAATCCTGAGGCCAAAGTGGCCCGTTTCTGTGCTGTAACATCCTGATTCTATGAGTTAAAACATGACAGCGAGATGGAGCGAATCAATAAAAATTACTCTCCAAAGCTCAATGTTTTTTTTTGAAGGAAAGGAGCCTAAAATTACACACATTGGGTTTGTAAGTGCCTGTTGGTAAGTGAGTGTAAAGTGCTGCTCATACTGAACAAGCCTTCACAACGTATTAAAGTGTAACTCCTCCAAAGAGCCCATGTACATCATGCTGATTTAGGTGGCTGCTCGTTGACTGCTCTTTGCCTGCGGGAGCACAAGATGCAATATTTTAGAATCAACCCGCTTTGCATGCGTCTTTCAAACAACTTGAAAACTAAAATAGTGCTAAAGTTCTCACTGACTGAAGTAATGATTATGTTATTGAGAATTAAATTATGTTATTGAGAATTAAATGATTCTGGTAATTGATCCTAATTTGAAGAGTGTGCTTATTAGGCAGAACCAATTAGGCAAATCAACTTTCATAGCAATGAAGCAGTGTGTTAATATCCATTCACAGAGTTAGTCTCTGTGTTAGCTGCTTTGAGATTCCAACGTAAATTATTATGATGCGTGGGGCCAGCCACAGTTTTTACAGGGTTAGGGTTAGGGTTAGGGTTAGCAACTGCATTGAGCTTTTTGTCTCATTGTGGTCTCGGTGCAAAGGGACAGCAGCTTTTCAGTTTGAAAGAGCAAACATTTGTGATGGACCTTGCAAAATGATGTGGTGTAAGGATAACATTATTTTATATTTCTCGAATTGTGTGTTTGAAACAAATCATGCCTTTTAAGGTTGGAGTGTGAATGCACATATAGCCCTTGTCATAAAGTTGTGTTAAATATGTGTCAGTTGTATAGAGAAAGCAAAAACTGATCAATAGAAATCCAGACAGTGTGGTTCCACTTGCAGTTATTAGGTGAAAACATTCCTCTTTGATTGCCCCTGGGAGTGCATGTTCCTCACGAGCAATGATGCTATTGCATTAGTCTATAGCACAGAGATTACTTGTACTGAAGGCCCACGAGTATTGCACTGATTTGTTTTTTGCATTGCAGGCTGATGGAAATAAAATTGTTTTCCATTGTGAAGTTCATTATTGTTTACAGGTGATCTGCGGACCTTGAAAGCTGCACACAAAACCTTGTAAACAAAAATGAATTAAAAGTGGCACAGGTGTTTGATCTACAGCAAAATCCTTGCGCAAATTCCATTGCATAAATTCCATTACACTTTCCTACTATGTACACACAGGAACCAGGGACTAAACAGCAGCTCATCTAAGACACAATTCCGATTGAGGGATTCAGATAACATCATAAAAGGTGACAGCAGAGTCGTGGCCTGATGGAATACTTCACTGTTGGGTATGCGGGAGAAACTATACTCCCTCCAAATCAGGAGGTTGTTCAGTCGCAGGCCGATTATTAAAGACAGTTTCAGTCGGGAAAGCATTCCTTAATTATCCCTGGTGGTAATTCAGAGCAAACGGATTTAGGAACCACTTCCCTCCTTTCCCCCCCGCCGCCCACATATTTTCTCAGAATATGTGTCAGAATTGGGCTATCCCATTGTTAGGTACGTACTTTTGCAGATGTTATCCTCAGTGTAGACACCGATGGGCTGGGTCTGATGACGTGCACACATTAGTGTGCCAGGGTGAGGTGCCCAAATGTTTTGCCCGAAGGAAGGGGGGAAAATAGTTGGTTGGCTGCTGAAGGTCATAACGTAAATGATTCCCACTTAAGACTTGTAGGCCATTGTTAGCATTCACATGCTGTACACAGTTGGTGTACAAAGAAAATTGAAACAGCATGGAAGGCTAGAAATGAAACCTCACAGATGTTGATGCTTTTTTTTAATATTACAATGGAAGTAATAAAGTAACTGTACTGCATGCGTTGCACAAACCCCCTAAGGTCACAATGTATAATTTACAAGTGTGCGTGCAGCTGGAGCAGGGAGGATTTATGGGCACACAGAGGCAGTGAACCAAAATAGATGTGACTGGCTATGCCAAGCAGCGATGGAATGACTCCCTTTTCTGTTGGGTTCCTGAGCTACCAATAGACTCTAGATGTTTTGGATAAAGACACAGAAATAACATTGCATCAAGCCTTTGGCTCTTCTTGCCTTCTGTTTTCATTGCTTAGGCTAAGTCACTGCATGCCCACGAGTCAAGGCAGTGGCGGATATGACAGGATAGTCCTCAGTACAGAATGATTTTAGATGGGGTAGAAACCCTATCTACCACCCACATTGCAGCAACAATCTTCTATTGGCAGTCTGAGCCCTTCACAAAGTGGAACACAACCCGCCATGTTCACACAAGGAGTAAACAGGATTCTTCCTCGCTGTTATTCTCTGCGTGCTGACGTTTTTTGATACATGGGTTGGGGGGGGGTGGGGGGGCGAAGGGAAGAGAGACAAATAAATACCTTAAAAAGTGTGGGGGAAAGGGCAGGCAAGTGGGACTGAAAAGATTGCTCTTGAGGCAGCCGGCACAGACACAGAAATGGCATACTTCTGAGCTGTAAATTTTTCCGGTTCTATGATTTTACCTTACTACCTGGTGTAAAGTGGCACTCAGCGTGTCACTTTTACCTATTTTTAACCTAAGTTCTACTTGTCCCTCTCAAGAACAAGTGATTAAATGCTTCTCTCTTTAAACCCAAATTCTCTTTCTGTCTGTCATTTGTAATAATAATAATCCTTGCATTTGATATAGCACCTTATCACATCTTCGAGATGTCTCAAAGCGCTTCCCAGAATATACTGTAAAGTGAATTAAATGTATATTTTATGGGCGAAATGCACAGCAGTGTCCTACAAACAGTCGTCGATTGAGTGACCAAATTATTATTTTTTTTGAAGGAATTACTACCCCCGGAAAAGCTATCTGCCAATCGACCAACAACCGGGTTCCTCCTTACTGCTAGCTAAACAGAGGCGTGTGGAGCAAGGAAACTTGCCCAACATTTCGCCCTGCCCGGGAATTGAACCCAGATCATTAACTTGCGAGTTGAGTGCTCTAACCACTGAGCTGCAGGGCTTCACTGAGCTACATTTCCTCATCCTGCACATTACTTTCCCAGGCTCACAGGGCAAGAGGGTAAGTTAAACTCAGGGCTACTGCTAGCTGCCCTGGAGGCCTCTTGTCAACAGACCAGACAAGATTTGGAATCAGACAAAATCATCATTCGCGTGTGTGATACAGTAACATGATGGCTCTGTATGACAGTTATCTGATTTGAAGAGATTGCAATATTTTTATATTTTTTGAAAGATATCTGGCTCACTCGGACACTTTTCTAGCCTCAGGGGGAAACTCCCAAATCTCTTCCATCGCTATCACAGCCTCTGGGAAGCTCATTTTTCCTCCTTTTGTGCCAAAGATTTCTTTTCCTCAACAATCCAAAGCTTCGCTCTGGGATTTGTCATGCACTGATCCTTGCCTTACAAGCGGCAAATTTCAATTCAAACGCTTAAGGAAAAAATAGCCACAGTTAACATCATCTCCGAATCCCTTTCAACATAAGTTTGTCCAAGAATTGAATACTCATCAAGTCTCTTCCAAGTTCTCTCTTGGCACATTTTTTGCCTCCCATTCTTTTCCAAGGGCTTTACAATTAGAGCAGGAAATGGCATTTCTGTTTCCCATGCTATCTACTTCTAATGCCATTCACCTGGCATTTTCCTGTGCTGTTTCTTATTAGTTGCCATCAAGTATTGATGTATATAGATTGGACCAGTTTAAAAAAAAGGCATTCCACTTTCTCCAGTGAACAGCCCTCTGTTTAAAAAAATATTGAATCCAGTTTTTTTCTTCTGATGTTAATCTTCAATTTATGGTAATAATTTCAATGGTAATAATATCTAGTTAATTACCCTATCAGAACCATTCACAATATTGAAAACCTCTATTACCCTTCTCTGCTCGGGCAAAAAACTGCTTCATGTTTCGAAACTGTCCAAGTAATTATATCCTAACATTCCTGCGAATGAGAATACAGATGAATGCAAGGTACTACATGTAGAAAGTAAGAATAGGAAACACATGTACTCTGAGGATACAAGGATAATAATAATAATGAAAAAAACGCAAAATACTGCAGATGCTGAAAACCTGAAACAAAAACAGAAGTCGCTGGGAACACTCAGCAGGTCAGGCAGCATCTATGGAGAAAGGAAAGTGAGTCAACATTCTAGGTCCATGACCCTTCGTCAGAACTGGTCATAATAATAATAAGAATAATCATTGCATTTGATGTAGAGCCTTATCACACCATTGACACGTTTCGAAGTGCTTCACAGAATTTGGATTTTTTTTTGAGATGGGGATGATGCAGTGGTTTTAATGGGTAAGTGGACAGTCAGAGAGAGAGGCATAGGTATATTGACGATAATGTTATTATTATTATTGGCCGGTAGGGGGACAGAGAAAAGGTTATTGGTTAGTCAAATAGGTTGACTCATCAGAGTATCCAGTCAAGAGAGAAAGCGCATCCTGTCAGGGCTCACAGTCATGTACAGTCACAGATGGACAGATAGGGTGACTTGTCCAAGCTCCATGTTTTTTTAATATATATATTATATAATATATATATACACACACAGTGATAGACATTCAGACAAACAGAGGGACCTGTCAGATTTCCCCTTATTTACACAGTGACACAGACGATTTTCATGTCTCACTTACAAATGTGTCTGGGAAGGAGGTGAGATGTTTGGTGCTGTGGATGCCTGCAGGAATGCTGTATGTCTGAGTGCAGAAATTATAAAATTGGTTTCTTCACATCTTCAGGTGGAAGATCTAGTCATTAACTTGGGCTCAAGCTGTTCCTTTTAATATTTTATTGCGTCGTCCTCCCCTGCGTCAGGTTTCCAAACAGACTCGCACCAAAGCTCGTTCAGGCACATTCACATGCACTGAATCAGTTGCACATTCAAACAACTGCCAGATTGCAACGCTTTTCCTCATTTTGTAGTTAACAGGACATCCATATTTAATGTACCAGTTACAAGCTCTGCATGGCAATCTAGCTGGGAGCGATGCTTAAATTCAGTGAGAGTATCCGGTGTTACCCGCAATCTACGTCTATGTGTTTTGCTTCCGGAATAGAGAAGCCTGACAGACGGAAAATTGAATCAGTCTTGATGAATTGCTTAATTTTGCAATAGTTTATTGTCTGAATGGTGAAGAATGAAGGTAAGTATGAACAGAACACATACACACACACATGTGCAAGCATGTTTTACATAGACCTCTACAAGTAACTGTGAAAGCTATTCAATGGCAATGGTTTCAGCTGATTAAACTCCAGTAGCATTACAATGCACAGTCTGGGTTCCCCAAGCCTTGGCTCCTGATAACCTGTGTTTGAATAGTTGTTGAATTTGCCCACAAATGCACAGTCACTCCATGTCGCAGTAAATCCTGTGAAGCGCTTTGGGTCATCCTCTCGCGGTGAAAGGCGCTATTTCGAATGCAAGGATTATTATTCTGATAAATACTCTCTGGAATTAGGTAAGCAACAACAACAAAAAAATTACATTGGTATAGCGCCTTTCGTGTCTGGAGAAGGATATGTCCTTGCAAACAGAGAGTGTGCATTCCATTCCAGATAACAGGAAAATATCCATGTGTAAGTGCATAAGTATGTGGAACTCTATTTGGTTTGGATACTCTTAAGCATGGGTGTCTGCCGCATGTGGTTTCCATATGTGGCAGACACCCAGCTAACCCCAAAAAAGCAGGAAAGCAAGTTGAAGGTTTGTAAGTAATGTTTTCTGCAGTTAGATGGGATATCGTCGAAGATGGTTATCTATATTCGTGCTTCAGCCAATCATGATGGAAGTTCTGAGGAAAAGTTACTCGAGTCGTCACGTTGTCTGTTTGCATCGTAATTCTTTCAAATTAAAGTAAAATTGAAAGTCATCCAAACAAATTATTCACGTTGCAGGATTCAGAGAATGGGAAATTTACAGAGAACTGCTTCACACAAAAGATAACATACTGTGATGATAGGTTCCCAGGGAAACCATTGAAGTCAATAGTTTCAAATTGGTTCAAAGTGGGGTTGAGAACAGCCTAAAGAGGGGACCATTTCTGTCACCAAATGGACTCTTCTTGAAATCTTCTGTTCCTACACAAAACATCCTCTGCTCCCACAGCTACTCAGTAGATAATAATAATAACCCTTGCATTTGATATAGCGCCTTATGTCGTCAAGACGTCTCAAAAAAACAGGTCAGATCTGGAGTCACTGAGTCATCTAATAATTGCAGTTGTCTGAATTTCGAGGACCGATGTTCTACCTTTGCCTTGGACAGCTGCTGATGCATATGTATCTGTTGTAACAGGGAGATCTGTATCAGATTATGCAGACAGCTGTCTTGAGAGAGAGAGAGAGAGAGAGAGGTGTAGAATACAGTGGCTAAAGATCTAGACAGTAGCAGAATTATTGCAGTAATAAAGAGGCTGTAATATCTTTATACGTGCAGAGCTGCTGCTGCAGATTCTGTGACTAGTGAGGCTCGAAAGGATTTATTATTGAGATGTCCCTCCCATCTGACCATATAGCTCTAGAGGTGGAACTAGAGAGGGATCCATATCCATATCCACCTTCAGGCAGCGCGTATAAACAACATCTCTGGGCAGTTTTGTGCACCATATCCATATTCGAGTGCCTTGAGGCTGTGCTCTTATCTATCTCACACCCTCCTCCTCATCCTGCTCTGTGATCTGCATTGTCACTGTGAAGTGCTCCGTTAGTTAGTGACCACATTCAGTTATCGGTTGTTATTGTTGTCCTGCACAAAACTCAATGCTGTGAGTTACACGTTGGGGAAGTAAGTATTTGGCCCGCACTAACATTCTCCATTAATCGGTGTGTCTGCAGCCTTCCTGTTGCACACACTGATTGAGCTGCTTGGCTTGCGGTGGTTGAATTGGCCTCCATTGCTTGTTTTTTCTGTGACTGGGATCTCACGTTACACTACAGGATTTAGTGGTTTTAGTTCAGGAGCAGTTTCCACTCTCGTACAGAACCCTATTTGCCGAGTGTCCGACACCTCACACTCAAAGGCAATGAATGATCTCTCCCTTTCACTGTTTGTCGAGTGCTGTCTATGGATTCTGATGGCTGAATTAATGGATTTGTACTTTTTTTGTTCCAAACGAGACTATTTCATCTGTGTCGTTAAACGAAAATCGCTTTGAAAAGTTTAAAGCTGTCGAGTGTTCCTAACGGGATAATGGGACATTTCAAATTTTGAAAACATGGGTTTAATTCGCGGCAAAGAGGTGCAGACTGAAAGTAGTCACACTTAGGTCGGTAACTTGACAACAAGCAATAAATGTTATGAACCAATTCTACTGCATTCGCCTGGAAAGGAATCACTCTTATCCATAATCTACTGTAGTCTCGAGAACACTGACTGAGCACAGCTGCCTTCAGCAATGTATCAGTAGGATTTGCCTCTGTTCTTGGCAGTGGCCCATCATCTCCTGCAAGAAAATTGCCAGTTATCAATGCCCAAAGAAGCAACGAATGGCAGCAGGCCAGCCACCTCCATTAACAGAACAGCTGGTATTTTAAAATTCCATGACATCATTTCAGTTCCAAGTTTAACCCTGAATCATCTAAGTGAAATTTGGGAGTTGCTTTATAGCACTCTGCCACAATGCTTTATTTTGCATTTTTTTTTCCCCTGTTCTTTCTATGTTTTTTTTTAGTTGTAGACTTTAATGAGGAGCAGTACAAGGTACTTGGTGCACAGAACTGCACACAATAAACAAAGCATAAAGCACATGTGAGAATTATTACTTTGGGACTAGGTCAGGCTGCCAAGCTCAAATGCTTAAGAAAACACAACGGACCTCTTCACGCTCCCTAGAGGGTATTTTTTTGGGGGTCAGCCGGGTGTCTGACACATACGGAAACCCATCATCATGTTTAAGAGTATCCAAACTAAACGGAGAATTCCATGCATCCCACCCACACATGGAAGTCCCAGAGATAGATTGTTGGAATGGAATGCACACTCTCTCCCTGGAGGGACACATCCTGTTTACCTAATTCCGGATAGTATTAGGCGCAGGTTGGCAAGAGCCAAGACTTGGGAACCCAATAGTGTGTGCGTTGGAGTAACTGTTAGAGTCTAACCAGCTAAACATGCGTAGCTTTGTATGGCAAACTTTCCTCTGCAGACTGCCACAGGGAGGGCTGGCTTGATTCTAATATTCTGTTGCCAAACATGTCACCTTGGAGCCAGTTAAGCTCCAGGGAGACTCCGCTTGCCTACCCCCGACAAGGAGGATAGTCACTAGTTGGTCGTTCGACGTCCGACAAGCGTGGGCCGAGCTCTCACTGGGTGGATGGTAGGACGGACTTTCTGGTGGGCAACACATGTCAGCATGAGATGCATCACAGCATTGCCACCATCTTCCTGTCCGCAGCTTGGGCACACAGCCCTTCCCATTGAGCGATGGTAATCATACTCAATACAATAAATATGTTTTAGAAACGGAAACTGGAGAAACTCTTAGTATTGTTAAGAGAAGGCATGTCAACATTAGCAGATAGTGAACAAGACCTGTGTTATTAAGGTTTGTTGTGGAGATGGTTATCTATATTGCAACTCCAATCAATCATGATAGAGAGTTCAGCCCAGCTGCATTAATCGTTGCCTTTTTTTTACAGTCTGTCGTGCTTCTGTTGCCAATGACATATTGCAGTGTCATGAGTTTTACCTCTAAAGCCGACTGGTGCCCGGCTGAAAGACTGTGCGGCATTTTCCCACTGCGGGCAAAACTGCATTATCAGTAATAAAAGGCAATACATTTCTTTCTATTCAACCTGTTCTTCCTCACCCTCACTTCTCTCTTGAAGCACCAATTCGTACTACGTGCATTTCCATCAATGCCCATGTCCTCGGTGCTTACTCACCGAGCTATTCTTTGTGAAACTATTTGTTAATTGGACTAACAATCAAATTGAGCTTGAAGCTTCTTAACATATAACATATCCCAATTAGTTTATAGGCTGCAGGTTTTAGACCCAAATAATTTTCCTTCAGCCAGCCTGCAACCTTACATGAGCATGCTTCACATTACTGAAATATTTCTTGGTTTATTTCCAATAAGTCCAATTCAGTCTTTACAAAAATCTCTGCAATGGGCCCCAAATCCTATTTTTTTTAAAAAAACAGTGGAAGGAAAAGCACATTGCATGCACTTTCTCAGTGCAATCAGCAGAGAACAATCCTGGAGGAAGTTCTAAATTGCTCCCCTTCCCCAGTAACAATGTGGAGACAAAACAAACAATTGTGAGATTTCTTTCACAGAGGCAGTGAGAAAGCAGTCATTTGGTTGGCAAAGTGGAGGTGTTGCAGTAAATACAATTAGCACAGTAGGTCCGATATCATTTTTTCCCCCCAACGTTGGGAGTGGTGAGACCTGGAGCAGGGCACATTGATTGAAAATCCTGGAATAGGACCCAACAGTCCCACATTGCTGATTTCACTTTACAGTATATTCTGTGAAGCGTTTTGAGACGTCTCGAAGATGTGATAAAGCACTATGTCAAATGCAAGGAATATTATAGTTTGGGCACTTGGCATCCTGTCATGATGCCACCTTGTCTTCGCCTGTAAGATAATGTTGGCTTAAACATTAAAATCTCGGGGTATGGTGGAAAATTCTTCAATTCAGTTTAATTCGGAAGCTGGTGTTTTTAAGAGCTGTGGAAAAACAGATTCCAAATTAAGGTTGAAGTTAAGAATTTTTCACAATTCTATGGGACCTTAAATTTTAAGACAAAATGGTCTTAAAAAAGACTTAAGTGGAATTTGGGGCCTGAGATATCAAACTGTTTAGAATCAGATGTGGGATTTTATTGCCAGTAATTTAGGTTCAAGCTGAAGGAATGGTAAAGGCCATTACAGGCCATCTGGCTAGTCCAAGGTTTCTTCAAAGAAAATATTCTTCTGTGATCTATCTCTCACACCCCTCAATTGAATTCTTTGCCAGATATTTAATGAATTGGCTCTTGAATTTGTCGACACAATCTGCCTCCTCCACCTCCCTAAATCATCTACTTTCTCTCTTCTGAGTCCATGTTTTTTATAATGGGTGTGTTGGTCATGTTAAAGACTTTCTCTTCTGTAGTGTGAACAAGTGCTTTGAGACATCCTCCCGATGTGAAATATAAATGTAAATTTTATTGTATGGTAACACCAGCCTCCCCTCAGAGTTCAGTTGCTAAATTCCATCCATCAATCGAGTTGCCCTTTGTTGTATTGCTTCCAACACCATTCATTCATCCCATGTTTTTCCCCTTCCCTAATCTTCATTGGGACCATCCTAATCCTGTTGTGTTGGTTGCACTATTGGCAGTGCTTCAGCACACGAGTAGCTTTGCCTGTGTGCACTGATGCACTGGTGCACTGTGCACAAGTTAATCATTTCATCTTGCAATAGTGTGCTTGACTGGGGCTGGGCTTTTCATATCCCTTTGCTGCCTGCAATCCTAGGCCCTCATTCACATTCACTGTTTTAATATAGACCTTCTTAAACAACGCCAGGGTGTAAAGCACTTCAAGGCACTGGCATTCTCTTCACAAGGGGTCATTTGATAACATGGCTGTGTTAATCTGCAGTGAATTGCATTGCACTGCCATTGCTTTAGTAGATAGGACAGGAGATTCCAGTCAATAATGTGGAGGAAAAGTGACAACACAGTGACACAATGGCCCTTTTGCATAAACTGATTGGATGCTACTAATTGCAGAATTATTGCACCGTAGAAACTCCAATTCGATATTCCAATAACACATGGACTACTCATTAAAACCCAAATAAATACTGACCCGACTCAATAGAGCTAACGATTCATGAAAGCAGTCTGCTGCCAAATTGTGTTGTGCATTTTGGATTTATCAGTCTACATTTGGACGCATTACTGCTTGTACTTTGGGAAAGGGGAGGAGAAGAATCCAAATATCCTCGTTTTTGTGTTTACTAAGGCAGGACATGGATTTTACAAGAGTGCTTATATTGCTGCAGTAAAAAGATTAATCCTGGCCAGTTACTCAAACTACCAGTGAAAGCTTGGGTGACCTTCATCACCAAGAATGCCACGTTTCTATGTATGTGTATGGTTGCTAAAAGCATTTGTAGAAAAAAAACTAAGAGTGATTAAAGATTGTAGGCTCAGAACCGAGCCAATGAGTTATTAATGAGGGGGATTAACTCTTTCAAGCTCAGATACTTTCAAATGATCCTGTGCCGTAGCATTTTATTTGGGTGGGGCGAACCTTTCGGTGTCTGTGTGATGCATGATTAGGTTTGAAGTACAGATCATGATTTTAATAGAAATGCGGAACAGGCTCGAGGGGCTGAATGTTCCCATGTTCCTACGATACAGAAGTGCCATGAAATGTTTTGTAGTTGGCATTAGAATTTGTACTGTGCAGTCGTTTGGCTGACGGGTAGAATGCTATCAAAAGATGCTGTCATCGTGTTCGGTGAGAGTGTAGAAGGAGCATTGTTCTATGTCTAACCTGGTGCTTTTACTCACCTTGGAGTACCCGATAGGGTTGTGCAGAGGAGGTATTGCTCTGTAACTAACTCACGCTATACTTAAGCATGGAGTTCTGGATGAGAGGTGCTGTTAGCCTTCTGTCAGAGGAGGCATTGAATTGAACACTCACAGTAGAATTGTGACTGCTTTACAAAAGAGATGGGGAACCTGGGCAAGATCGCGCCCAATTTCTCACTGCGCAAAGCGTCAGATGGTTCAGATGGTGTCAGTCTCGTTGTAAACCTTGTGGTATGACTTACTGTCTTATTACTTAACATTGATTAAAAACATGCCATGCCCTTCGTCGGTCCGCACTTGTGTGATCAATGTGAACGTATTGAAGGTAAAATGGCGGTGTGTACATAGCAGGCTGGAAACAATGGAATAGACCCAATTTATTTCACGCACGAGAGGTTTGCACAGTACTGCCTGTGGATCCCAGTGGTGTGTTGCCTGTTTGGGTTCCTTTCTGTGAAACTGCTGCTCGCTTTCTGCGGGATTTCGAGCTGTAACATTCAGCAGTTAAATGGTTGTGAGCCTGGAGAGAGATATTCGGCAATTTTTTTTTTTTTTTTTACAAAAGAGCTCATATTTCTTCCTGCTTTTTGGAAAATTAAAGACGGAATAGTAAAATCAGCATGGCCAGGGGATAAACAGGGACCTGGGCAGCTCATATTTCCAGCAACTTGAAAATGGGACTGTGATGTGGTGGAGAGGCTGCTAAATTGATAGCAGCTGTCCAACACTGACTGTATTACGGAGGCCCCCCTAAGCATGTACCATCACATACCTACTGTACTATCCATATAAAAGATGACTTGACTTTGACTCCCCCAGCTAAGGCAGACCTCAGATCATAGGCAGCGGAGATTGCTGCTGTAAATCATCGGAGCGGGGTCACATTTAAAGAGATGTGCCAAGATTCAGTTTTTTTTTAAATACTGTAATTTGCCTCCTTTAGTTTAAAGCTGTATTACTGATTAGCTTAATCCAACTAGGCCTCAGAATAAATAAATATACAAAACCATCACAGAGTTCACAGAGAGCGAGGGATCCTTAAAGCTGCAGTCCACTGCGTGGTGGGTAATCATTAGCACAGTGGTCGTTTTCCTGCTTTCAAACTCGTTTTAGTTATTTAATGGCTTAGATTTTAAAAATCTAGATCGATAAATAAACTGTGCGCAACCGGCTGCCGCGTTTCGCCCACAAAATATACAGTCAATTCACTTTGCAGTATACCCTGTGAAGCGCTTTGAGACGTCTCGGAAGACGTGATGCAGCGCTATAGCGAATGCAAAGTATATTATGACAATATTATAGATTTGAATGTTCTGAGGTTAGCGCGCCGGTGAGTGATATGTTCCCTGTTGTGGAGAGAAAATGAATAAATTCCTGCGAAGTGAATTCCCCCCAGTGGCTGACCGAGCGAGCACTGCCCAATGTTATTTACTGCACTGAGGCCATCTGCGTGGGAAGTGCCAGTGAGTGATGTATTGTCTCAAGGTCGAGATTTCTATGTTTAACTACAAAAGCTTTTATTCCAGTGACAGAAACATTTAGTGGGCTGGAGGAAAACAGAGAGACAGGCCTGCGTAGTGAGGTTGTTGTGGAAAGTGTACAGTTTCCGGTTGTACACTCTAGAAACGGGGAGAGAGCAAACTCACAAGGGAACTTAATGTTACTGTCCAAAGGGAGGTGCCCCCTGTGACACTAGGAATTCAACTCTGCTTATGATTTAAATTAAACTAGACTTCCCCTTTAAACCTCCAGGGCTGTACAATATCACCATTGGCATAAACGCTGGATAAAGGGCAACAAGTCATTCGTGACAGGTATTGTATTGGCTCAGATCCAACTTTTGGAGATTTTCAGTGTTCAGTGGTTAAATTCTGATCCTGATTCATGTGGTGTTGCATTAGATAAACACCGTCAGCCTCTCTGTCTATATCACAAAGACTCACAACTTGTGTTTGGTCTTGTGCATGTCTCATTTTCGACTGCTATACTGTAATCTGAATAGGTGAGCACCCACCATAGATAATTATTTGGGGAGGACAAGTTTGCGGGGCTTTGTGGAGAGAGCAGGGGAGTGGGATTGATCCGGACAGCTCTTTTGAAAGAGCCGGCACAGACACAATGGGCCGAATGGCCTCCTTCGGTGCTGTATGATTCTATGATTCTATGATAGCAGGGGAGCAGCTGTGTTGAGTTGCTCTGATCTACAGGGTGATTAAGACTTGCTGAGCAACCTCGTCCCCTCCTTCCAAGAGGGCTGGGACCCTTCCAGGTTGAGCTAGAAGTGTCAGCCAGGCTTAGTTGTCTGCGGGTCAAGAAGGTTGTGTGTGGGTTTCCGTCCTTTGTTGGGTCTTTGACCTCATCACCTAGTCTGACACTTCAGTGGCAGTGGGGGGTGGTGTGCTGCATTGTCAGAATTCGGTCCTGTCCGTCTGTTAAGGTTGTCATTAAAGATCCCACAAAGCTATTGAAAAAGATTCTCTTGATGTCCTGACAAATAGAATCGGTTACTCACTTCATGGCTGTTTGTGAGTCATTGTTGCTGTGCTAATAGGCTGCTTTGTTCACCCACAAAACACACAGTCATTACACTTCATAGAAACGTTTTAAAATGCTTTGTGGCATTATACCAAATACAAGGATTATTTTTGTACCTACCTCTGTTCATTTTTCTCCTCTGTAGGCATGAGTGAACTGTACTGTAGCTCTCTGTGCAAGAATAGGCTATATTTTCTCTCGGGAATTATTTGAATTGGCGTGTGATACTCGGGGTCAGTTGCTGTGCGAATAGTAATAAAACATTATTTTCATATCGGCAACGTGATCTATTCTTTTCCGCTTATATTTGTGTGACGTAACACTCAAAACGCTCCTTAAGAGTCGAAGACTGAATTCCAAAATATTGTGAGTAAAATACAGCAGCTCCACATACAGGATCTGCTTAATGTGCCGTGTTCCTCGTTCCCAATTTCTTCCCACAAACATGACAAGCACTTATGTTCCCCTCTGCCTAGTGCACTGAACTCTCTACGGACAAATCCCACACAGAGATACCGTCTGGCCCTCCGTCACTCCTTAATTACAGCTGCTGTCGGTCCTAATAGTCTCATAAGTTCTACTGTGGAGGACAGGCAGGTCCCCAAACACTGTACCCCTTTACTGTGTCAGGTAACACCCCCTGTCATTATGACTCACTGATTCTGGTGTATTGTGCTTTACAATGTGAGGTACAATAACGTACCAGGCAATGCAAGTACAATAATGCTAATAAGCCGTACTCCCCCCATCCCCGTAATTATAATAATAATCCTTACATTTGATATAGTGTCTTATTATGTTCCTGAAAGAGCTTCGCGAGATTTAGTGTAAAGTACAGTGACTTTATTTATTTATACACAAAAGGACCACGGCGCCTTTACAATGCAAGGCAGCATTCTGTCGCTCAGCGGGCTTGACACAACTGTCCTAGCACTCGCTCAACGTAAACCGATTGCATTCGTGTCCGTTTTTGAGACTTTGTGTTCTGTTTATTTACTGCTGGAAACTACATGTGCTCTCTTATCAACCTTGTCACCAAGCCACCTGTACCTGTACCGACATGGTCAGTGTGTAGGAGTTAGCATGTAGTAGAGCGCTGAGGCTGTGCATGCGTGAGTGTGACTTATTTATCTTATTTGCCTTATTGCATTTATAATAAATGAGCTGTTAGGTTTGCCTACAGCGAGCAAGTTGATTACTGAACTGTCTGTATAATACATGAGGAGTGTGGTGGTTGCAGCTCAGTGAATGAAATATTGTTCAGTGCAATCCATATCAACATCAAGAAAATTTTAGTAAATCTGAGAGGAATGTAATCACCATGACAGGAGCCTAGCACCTGGGTTACAATCAATGGCATGTTTTATATTTATATATATATTAATATGTATATTATACTAGCATATTATATACAACAGCCACAAAAAAGTATGTATAAACTGCTGCACTGAAATTCAGTTTTATTTTACAGTAAGACTTTATCTGTAAGTGCAGGATATTGCTGTGACTATATACCCCGGATTGTCCTATACAGTCACGCACAGAAAGGGATCTTTTGATTCATCAACAACACCAACAACAACAAAATTACATTTAGAGAGCGCCTTTCACGTCGGGAGGACTTCCCAAAGCGCTGAAAGTCTGTGTTGATGTTTTTCCCCATGTAAGCCACCTAATCTAATCAAAGTCCCCTCTCTTTTCACTCTCCATACCCTTAATGTTCCTTTTTTTCCAAATCTGGCAATATATCTGGATGGGAAGTCCTCCCGATGTGAAAATGTAATTCTGTGTTATATTGAATCTCTACTTGCCTGATGGAAGCACAAATGGTAACTTGTGTAGGAGGTTACGTGATGGATTGTGGTGGGATTCAACTTCATAAATCGAGAATTCTATCCTTTACCTTGAATGTCTGGATGTACATTAAAGCTTTGCGACCAATTGAAAGTGGAATAACATCCTTTCCTAAATAATTCCATTTGTGGTGGTAATTTTGAAAGATAATGGAGCACCTGAATAGGCCAGGCATAACTGAGTATCATGAATTCTTGGATAGGAGATTTGGATTGAGGTCTTCCAGACTGTATTGAACCGTGTGTGGACGAGTAACTCAATCATGTCGTAACTATCCCTCCTCGTGAAGTTCATTAGAATCTAATCCCTCTCTTTTGTGATGTTTGTCTTCATCAGGCATAATTCAGCAGATGAAAGGAGACTATGATACTGCACTGAAACTGAATAAGACGCACCTCTCTATTGCCCAGGAACTCAATGATTATGCTGCACAGGGAAGAGCCTACGGGAACATGGGCAATGCTTACAATGCCCTGGGCATGTATGACCAAGCTGTAAAGTACCATCGCCAAGAGCTACAGATCTCAATGGAGGTAAATGATCGAGCATCTCAAGCATCGACCCACGGCAACTTAGCTGTGGCCTATCAGGCACTCGGTGCCCATGACAGGGCCTTGCAGCACTACCAGAACCACCTGAACATAGCACGAGAGCTGCGGGATGTACAAAGTGAGGCTCGGGCACTCAGCAACCTCGGTAACTTCCACTGTTCTAGGGGAGAGTACGTTCAGGCTGTTCCATACTACGAACAATACCTGCGTTTATCACCCGACCTACAAGATATGGAGGGCGAAGGGAAAGTGTGTCATAACCTCGGCTATGCCCATTACTGTCTTGGAAGTTACCAAGAGGCTGTGAAGTACTATGAACAAGATCTCGCCCTAGCCAAGGATTTGCATGATAAGTTAAGCCAAGCCAAGGCCTACTGCAACTTGGGCCTTGCATTTAAGGCCCTTGGCAACTACATTAAAGCAGAAGAATGTCAGAAGTATCTCCTCTCTCTAGCCCAGTCCTTGAACAATGCACGGGCCAAATTCAGAGCTCTAGGCAACCTTGGGGACATTTTTGTGTGCAAGAAAGATGTAACTGGCGCTGTTAAATTCTACGAGCAGCAGTTGGCCTTGGCACATCAGGCCAAAGACCGCAAGCTGGAAGCCAGTGCGTACGCAGCCCTGGGCACTGCCTACAGACTGATACAGAAATATGACAAAGCGCTTGGATATCACACACAGGAACTGGAGGTTTACCAAGAGCTCGGTGAATTGTCTGGAGAATGCAAAGCACACGGACACCTTGCTGCTGTCTACATGTCCCTCGGTAAATACACCATGGCCTTCAAATGTTACGAAGAACAGTTGGATTTAGGGCATAAGCTAAAAGATCCGAATATTGAGGCACAAGTTTATGGCAACATGGGGATCACAAAAATGAACATGAATATCATGGAGGATGCCATTGGTTACTTTGAGCAGCAGCTAGCAACACTGCAGCAGTTGAGTGGCAACGATGCCATGTTAGACCGAGGCCGGGCTTATGGCAATCTCGGGGACTGCTACGAAGCGCTGGGCGATTATGAGGAAGCTGTGAAATACCATGAACAGTATTTAGCTGTGGCTCAGAGTTTGAATCGGATTCAGGAACAAGCCAAGGCCTATCGGGGACTCGGAAATGGGCATCGGTAAGGGTTGACCTATTGAGCTGAGCTCAGTAGGTTGTGTGTGTGCATGTATGATTGAGACTGTATGTGGGTGTGTATGTGTGTATCTATGTGTGTGTGTGTATCTATATATTTCTGTGTGAACACGTCATTGCTTATATTTCACTGTGTGTGGGCTTTTGTGAGAGTGTATGACTGTGTGTGTGTGTGTGTGTGTGTGGTGTGTGTGTTCCTCTCTCCTTTCCATCCATTCCTCCGCCACACACACCAAACAGACTTGACTGTTGACACTGAACAAGAAACAACTTGTGAGGTTTGCGAGAGATCCTGAGTAACACGTACTGGCTCCAGAGCCTGTTATTTACAGGCCATCTGCAGAACTGAATTAATTCAGATGAAAAATCCTCTGTAATAAGAGTTTGCACTAATCACCTAAATGCAGTAACTGTGGTGTTAGATCAAAGGAGGCCTAATCGAGTTTTATATCCTATTATACCGTAGTTAGTGCTTTGTATTTATATACTTACAGTACTGCTACCCCTCAGGCTCCAATTAAATCTCCCAAGTAGAATGTTGTGACATATGCCAACTCTTGGAGGGAGAGGAGAAGTATTAAAAATGCCAGGAGGTTAGATGCTTCTGCCATCTACAGTACTGAGGCCACACGGCACAGATTATTACACCCAGACAGCCCATTTTGTGAAATCATCTAACATTTAGCTTGCGACTGGAAGGTTTTGCTCAATTTCAGGTAAAACTCCACAGAGAGATTGCTTTTTCCCCTCCAGGCTTGTCGTCCTTGCCAGAGGTAGTGGGAAGAGGGTGACATTTGGTGCAGCACACAAACACACAACCCTGGGTGTAGGGGAGGGCAGCTGAAGGATGGTTTCTCGGTGTGAAGGTACTTGTTGCTCCTTGCCAAGGTTACGGTGGCTACAAAACTGAGTCAGACGTGGACACCAATTACTACCCTCCTAATACTCGCCTAACTCGGTCAGAACCAACACACTGCAGTCACTATGTGACTGATCCTGGGGTAACACAGCCCTGTCTGTCACTGTCCTTCAACCAACACAGCTCTCATGTAACTTGAGTGAGTGATGCCGGAAAAGTTTTTGCCGATCATACTGCTCTGCGCTGGTTATTTGTTACTGCACAGCGGCATGGTTCAGCAATTTCGAGAGAAATTAATACGTTTCTCACCGAGTCAGTTGATTTGTTTAGTGCAGTAATTATGATCCTGTAAAAAATGAACAAATTCTGCCGGGGTCACTGCGACCACACTCCTTAAAAGCCAGTGACTCGCATTTTCTAAACGATCAGACAGATACAGCGCTGAGTGAAGTGGCACTCTCATATCCAGCTGTATAACTAGATCATTGTTTTGAAAAGGAAAGGTCATAATGAATGCTGGCAATGTTCACCGGTGGTGATTTAATCGCTGAATGATTTAATTCTATGTAAAAGGACTCGCCCGAAGGTAAAGGGGCTGCAACTTGGCTGAGAACTCAAACTGCACTTGGTTCTTTTTCATAGGACCCAGGTTTTGATCGCATAAAGATTCAACCCGGTATTTCCCACTGTTATGCCAGTCACTGCACTCATTGGAGCCATGAGAAGCACGAGCCTTTCGTTGGCCAATCTTCAAATGCAAGGCTTATTATTATTGTTGGTCAGCAATCTTTGTCTCTGGGTGATTGGAGTCACCATCATAGTGCTGTGACATGACTCTCCTTGTCCTCCTCTCTCTGTTTTAAAATCCAAACTCGTGCCATCTCTTCCTCTAATTTGTTCTTTCCCTCCGTCCCACCTCTGTTACATACGCATTCTTCATTTGCCTCTCAGCTGGAAAGATTATGTGGTTCACAGAGAACACAGGAAAGGACAGAAATTGATCAAACAAATGACAGCAGAAAACGATGGCAAAAAGCTCTAATCCCTGCACGGTTACTCCCGAGCGATTGCGTACATGGGTCTTTACGTTTTCTTTGCCGGAGGTAACTGATTTCTGTTGTTTGCTCAGGGCAATGGGGAACCTGCAGCAAGCCCTCGTGTGCTTTGAAAAGAGACTGGTGGTGACTCATGAGCTCGGAGAGTCGTCGAACAAGGCTCAGGCGTACGGGGAGCTGGGCAGCTTACACAGCCAACTGGGCAACTACGAGCAGGCCATATCTTGTCTTGAACGTCAGCTGAACATCGCCCGCGAGATGAAGAAGCGGATCCTGGAGAGTGACGCCGCCTGTGGCCTCGGTGCTGTTTACCAGCTGATGGGAGAATACGAAACAGCACTGCAGTACCACCAGCTGGATTTAGAGATAGCGGAGGAGACAGACAACCCCACGTACCAGGGCCGTGCCTACGGAAACCTGGGGCTCACCTATGAATCACTGGGAAACTTTGAGCGCGCTGTGATGTACCAGGAACAGCACCTGAGCGTTGCAGCCCAAATGAATGACTTGGTGGCCAAAACCATGGCATATAGCAGCCTGGGGAGGACCCATCACGCCTTACAGAACTACTCGCAGGCAGTCATGTATTTACAGGAAGGTGCGTGCACTGCGATCTGTTATTCTGTGGCCATTCTAGTTACATGCTCCACGTGAGGGGCACTGTATAAGTGCGAGCTGTTGTTGTTTCCCCACAACTCTCTTGAAAGCGTCCGACCCTGAGGATGCTTGCGTCTTTCACAGCACAATCGCCGTCAGGGAAGCTGCATAAACTGCCAATAATATTTGGAAGCACTTTTGCAGACACAGCGCAGATTAGATTGAGGTTGAGATGTCCCTTCCTAACTCTCCCTCCCAGAAAAAAAGCCACCTAGGGATTTCTTAGGGGAACATGCTTGATTCACTTTCAAAGTGGGGGAAAAAGAAAGGCAAACACAGTGCTATAATGTTGCTGTGTATATAGTTGTTGTATTGTTGGCTGGAGGGACATTGTGGTAATCTGGATCTTGCATGAATTTACATAGGAAATAGTATCTCCTCTCTTGGATAACTCTACACTACACATGGAATTTAGAGATAGCGGAGTGGATGGAATAGCAGTGCTTGCTATCTGAGGGGCAAGTGGGATTGCGCGGAGGTGTGGGATGACAGGCAGCAGTTGATGTGCATTAAGACCCAGCAAAAGAGATTGACTGTGGGATGAGACTGTGTCAGGGGAATGGCTGGCTGACAGCAGCACAGCTCATACACTGATCAATGCCGCCAGTAATTTCCCCTATTTAATTTTCAAAACTCCAATGAGTTTATTTAATTATTTAGCGCAGTCAATAAAATAACTATTATTAATCTTTTGTTTTTTTAATCCGGTCGCCATACCCTTCAATTATTTAAAGCAGCCAGTATCTATCTTCCTTCAATTATTTAGTAAAATATTCCACAATTGAATTCACTCAAAGTGTATTACTCATATTAAAATCGAGAATTTTCTTTCCTCCTAACAACGTTGACGTGAGGCATTGGGTGACCCTCACTTGACCGTTTTCGCCCCCAAAATACACAGTCAATTCGCTTTACAGTATATCCTATGAAGCGCTTTGAGACGTCTCAATGATATGATAAGGCGCTGTATCAAATGCAAGGATTATTAGTGTTATTTATGTAAGAGCCTTTGTGGAGTGTGTCAGCAGGATATGTGGTTATAGGCAGGAGAGTAACAGAAGGAGAACATTCAGCCTGTCAAACCTGCTCCCCATGCCTTGCCAACATATGCCTTAGCACCCTTACTATCTACCCTTAGCATCTAACTATGTCCCTTTTGGCTCAGTTGATAACACTCTCGCCTCTTAATCGAGAAGGTTACGGGTTCAAATCCCACGTCAAGAGTTTGAACTCACATAGTCAAGGCTGATGCTCCGGTACAGTGTTGTGGAGTGTACTGCATTATCAGAGGTGACACACAGACAGACAGACACACAGATAGATATACGAAAATACAATAGAATTTATATATATATAGCCCCTTTCATGACAGAAGGACATCTCAATGCACTTAACACACACACATGCGCACACCATGTAAGCATATTCTAATGGTCTGAGAGTTTCTCATCGCTGACGTAAGTCTTTTTTGCTCAGGACTGAGGCTGGCAGAACAATTGGGTCGCAGAGAAGATGAAGCTAAGATCAGACATCGACTTGGACTCTCTCTGTGGGTCAGCAGCAACCTGGAGGAATCGCAGCACCAGGTACTCACCCCTCGTACCACTACAATCCCCCCCGTTCCCCCAGTCCAAGAGCAGACACTCACAGGAATGTTTGTTGGAGTCCTCTTGTCTATATTAGAAACGTACCTACTTAGAGTTTCTTTATTTCATTTTTCTGGAAATTTTCAGCTTTTGTATATTAATAAAATTAAATTCAGATGAAATTAAATTACAATGTGTAATTGTGGCGGATTTGGTTTCTCTTCCCCAGCCCAGGAGCACTGAGGCCAAGTGTTAGCCGTCACTGCTTACTCTTAGTACCGGGCAGTGCTTTAGAGACAGGAGTAGGCCTTTGAGCCTGTTCGCCATTCTATAAGATCATGGCTGATCTGTACCTCAAGTCCAATTACCCACTCTTGCTCCGTTTCCCTTAATACCCTGACCTAACAAATATCTCTCTGAAGATATGAATGGATCCAACATCCACAGCCTTTTGGGTGAAGAGAGTCACAGATTTCGACTTTAACCCCATTTGTCTTGAGGGGATGGCTTGGGAAGTTGTTTACTGATGTCATGAGATACAGGCTAATCATCGAGAACATTGTCTGTTGCTTTCAGCTTTACAAATCATCTGCTCTGTTTGAAACTATCCGCCACGAAGCACAGCACAGCACCGACTACAAACTCTCACTATTTGACCTGCAGACAGGCTCCTATCAAGCTCTGCAGCGGGTGCTGGTCAGCCTTGGTAAGTGGAGTTTCAGCAACAACAACAACTTGCATTTACACAGCGCCCCTCATGCAAGGTTGCGTCCCAGAGCGCTTGACAGTGGCGGAGCACGACTCCGAGCCGGGGAGAGGAAGAGCTGACCGTAGGCACGGTTGAATAGGAGGAGCAACCTGAAGATGGGGAAGGAAGGGGTAAGGCGGAGGGATAGAGGAAGAGTGTTCCAGAGTTTCGAGGCGTAGTGGCTGAAAGCGCGGCCACCAATAGTGGAGAAAGGGCTTTATTTCCAGTGGAGGGGGAAAGGGAATAAAGTGTTGTGTTCACGTACAAGGTAATAACGTAAAGGGAATTGGTTACCAGGTATATTGAAGCTTTGACCTTGATGTACGAACTAGCGAATACTCTTAATATTTGACAGTATTGGCCTCGAGATCTAGTTTTCTTCGTCAAAATAAAGTCCGAGTAAATTCCATTCACTGAGCCGAGTAACAGCGAGGGCAATGTTTTACCTGACATTACGCATTGCTGTGTCAATTGTGCTTAGGTCAAATCCCTGACTTGTCCAGTGCCTAGAGATATCCTCCTGGAGTGAAAGGCGCTGTACAGAGGTAATTTTGTATTGAATTTGTATTGTATTGTAGGTCGTCACGACGAGGCATTGGCTGTAGCAGAGCGAGGAAGAACCAGGGCATTTGCCGACCTCTTGATAGAACGGCAAACTGGACACCAGGAGTCTGACTCATTCAGCCCGGTCACAGTTGACCAGATCCTGGAGAGTGTTAATAACCAGCGCAGCCTGGTGCTGTATTACTCGCTGGCAGCAGGGTACCTGTACAGCTGGCTTCTCGCACCAGGAGCAGGTACTGAAGCCATTAATGTGTTAATGTCTCTCGTGCATTATGTATCCCTGACTGTGTGTATGTCGTCCAGATTTGGGCATTCCCTGTTGCTGCTGTTGTGGACACTATGGTGCCTGGCTGCACTCCTTCTATACCACTCCCTGCTGGATTTCAATGTATTCTCTCTTGATCGGCAACAGAAAGAGACGGAGTTCAAAATGAACCGAGATCCTGATAGGCGTCAACACACACGTCTGAGTACAACACTCAGCTTTGCTCACACCATGAGTTGCAAAGCAATCACAAGCGCCTAAATTGCCTCCTTTGCAGAGCAGAGGGTATGCTGTGTGCCCTGATCAAACAGCATTAGATGCGAGTGCTTAGACACTGCCCGATATCCAGCATTTGCTGCAAACTGTCCTCGTGTTCCACTAGAATACAGCGTGTTCGGGGAGAATGAGGGGAACAGAGTGTCGCACTGAGGTTGCTGATCTAGTCTCGCTACGTCAAGTGCTCCCTTCTCCCACAGATCACGCAGGCCTCTGGGTTCTTCAATCCTGTCCTAATGAGAAAATAAGTAAGGCGACATTCTTAAGTTGCGGGAATCAATTTTGCTCCAAAGACTTCACGCCAGAAACTGCTTTACATTATAGTTCGTGAACTGATTTATATAAAATGACTATTCAGCGTCTCCAACTTTAATTGCTTCATTGAGAGCAGGATGCGGTGATTATAACCTGAAAACCTCAATTAATATTCAGATGAATGATTTAAGATTCCCTCAACACTAAAATGTGCCGTGTGTAAGTGATCCTGGTTTCTAAGTGCTTTCGTCATGCTGCATTTTCTCATTATTAATGTGGTTTTATTTTATTATTTCTGTCTTTATCTCTCCCTACTCTGTTGTCCCCTGTGAGACACGCATGAAACGGGGGCCCATGTGTGTGTCTGTGTGTGCTCGGGAGCTGGGATGGGTGGGTGGAATGTGGGAATTTCTTCTCTATTTTTCCTCCCACCTCATAGACAATCAGCTCAGTGGCTTCCCTGATGGACAAGTAATTGACGTCTGGTGTTTTGAAGCCAGTGTTTGAATCTCCCACGCATACACTTACTTTGTTACACTGCACTGCAGAGCACCTCTGGTTGAAGCTGTGAATGGAAATCTTTCTTAAAAGAAACCAAAACATCCTCTATATCCAGTTCTCATTATCAAGATCAACACACAGAACGTAGGAAATGACTGTTGTATCAGGTTCCTTTAGTTGTAGCAGATTAAGTCACCCTCTCTTCAGACCGTTTAACCTAAATGTAACCTGCGGTAACTTAACCTCAAATGGTTTGTATGGAAATGTCATCATTTCAGTAGTTCTGGAAATGTAAAGCTGTGAATAAGAGATCTACAGGCAGTTCGAGTAAGTGCATGGAGCTGGAAGGTTTATTGGCTAAGTTCTGCTCTGCCAGGTGTTCAAGAGTATGAGGAAAGTTGTGAAAGGCAGATGGGGTACAAATGAGAGCTCAATAAAATGGTTAGGTAATCTCTGACACAGTATCCTTCCTCTCTTTCTCTCTCTCTCTCCTCCCTTAGGGAGAGAGTGCATATTCCATTCCAGACATGGGGAAATTTCCTTATGTGGGTGGCAGACATATTGGAACTATCAGTCTGGTTTGGATCCTCCTAAATGTGATGATAGGATTCCCTCTGTGTCAGACAGATACGCAGCTGACAAAAAAAAAACAACAGAGCCCTGACATACCGACGGTCACGACACTTCAAAGAACCCATGTGGAAAATGGTTTTCAGGCAATTCAGTGGGATGAAATGCAAATGGTATTATTGGTCTGATTTGATGTGTGTCTAGTTGAGGTACCCAGATCACTTTTTGGCATTGTGCTGCGACTCATTTCATGTATGAACACCGCCACCACGAGACTGGAATCAGCTACTACAATAACATGCTTTAATACGGTCGGACCTTTGTTAAAATCGCTCAGTGGCATCAGCTGTCGTGTGTCGGCCTGGCTCAGTGGGAGCACTGTTGCCTCTGAGTCAGAAGGTCGCAGGCTCAAGCTCCACTTCGGGACTTGGAATCACATAGTCTGAGCTGACACTCCCATGCGGTGCTGGGGGTGGGGTGTGTTGTGTCGCCGTAGATGCCGTCCTTCGGATGAGACATTAAACCAAGGTCCCATCTGCCTGCCTAGGCGGACGTTAAAGATCCCGTGGCACTATTCAAAAAGAGAAGAAGGTTTACTCCTGGTGTCTTGGGCAAGAAAATCCCCCCAATAAAATGACTCCATGGCTGTTTGTGGAACATTGCTGTATGCAATTGTTTGCTGTGTTTCGCCCACAAAATGCACAGTCAATAATAATAAGACTCCCTGCAGTATATTCTATAAAGCATCTCAAATATAATTTCCTCTATATTTAGGTAGAGTGCTTTTGAACAGAAAGTGCTCCTTCCACCCTGAATACGGGCAGATGGTTTGAATAATGAGATGACGCCTTTTTTAAAGGGCTACTGATATTGATTCTGATGGTTTCGAAAGGTTGCGCCTGAGGGGGGAGGGGGTAAAATGCAATGCAAATGATTAACACGAGTGGTTTAAGCGAAGAAGACCTTTCGGACCATTTGAGCTAATCCAGTGTGAAAAAAAACAATTTCAGCCTCTTATCTAGAATCAAACCAATTCAAGTGGACATTTTGTCACCCAACTAGAATAAAAGGGTTGGTGTAAATTTCGAGCTCTGAAACTTTGAGGTGTCGGAGACAGTCACATTGGAGCTCTAATATCCGCCTTCCGGTGTTCACGCTAACACTCACTCTCTCTCCATTTCCTTGCAGGAATTTTAAAGTTTCACGAGTGTTATTTGGGTGATAATATGACAGAAGGCAGCGGTGATTTCAGTGAAACCAGCAGCATGAATCTGCAGGCCACCAGTTTCTCCACACTGGAGCAGCACGTAGCCAATGTTCGATTGGCACTTGGCGTGGAATCCTACTACACCAGGTACAACTTCGCTTTAATAATTATCTTAGTCTAGACACTCTTTGTGAGGTTTTCGCTTGTGCTTTTCCTCTTCTGGGCAGATTGAATGTTACAGACAAGGCAGACTGCGATTCATTCCAGTGTGATTGCATTTGAGCTCATTAAAAAACGTGTGAGTGACAGGTCTCTGCAGTTGCTGCTTCACCACACAGCGTTGCCATTTCATTATCTCTGCACAATCTATTGCAATCTGTTTCCTTTTATTTCCCTACCAACTCTGCCTGCATCTGATGACTATGTAATGCACATTGCACCCAGGAACGGGAACCCTGGCCAGGGCCACTGAGTTGTTACAGGACTTGTTAATGAAGGATTAAAATGAAGGTAAAAGGTAGAAGAAAGTGCCATTGATATCACCCTGTGGTTAGGTCCTGCACAAGACCTGCACAGCTCAGCTCCCACTTCAATCTGCCTGCAGCCCTCCACTCATTACAGATTTATCACTTCTATCTCAAATGTTTTAGCTGATTTCTATCATTTTCTTTAAGCCAGCACTTGCAATTAACTCTTATGAACGAAACAAAACATTCTGATCAGTTTATCAAAAGGTCTGTGTGATTCAGAAGCTCTACTAACAGGCTAATTCTATCCTAATAAGTCTCACTAAGAGGATGTTATATATTTTTACGTTTCATGTGGATTTAGTGAACGGGGATGGAATGTTGCCTCTTCTATTTATTTAAACATGTGCAGTGCAGAACACTTGGGTAAAGCTCTGTCACCATGACATGTTTGCTTCGATTCATAAGCACAAGGGTCAGGGTCAGGAAAACGGTTGAGGAGGAATATAAACCAAACCACACTTGGGAAGGACATGTGCCATGTGGATGAAAAGCAGGTTACAAGTGTTAAGTCGGACTATGGTCTACATTACCTCCCTTCCTCATCTCTCTTTCTTTGTGAGAATGGTCCTGGATCAATCTTCAGATACTTCCAGGCTATGTTTCCCTATGTGAGAGAACTTCCATCCTTTCCCCTGATTAATATTCCCGTTATGGTTCCTCCTTCATGTATGAGAGGGCAGGCAGGCAGCTGCACTACTAGCAGTGGAATCCTATTCAGCCACTGCCTGAGTCTTATTATTTTTATTATTATTATTATCTGATCATTCACTTCTTCTGCAGGGATGGGTACTGGGCTTTGTTGCTCTTCGCATGGGGTGGCTGAGCTGTGCAATGTAAGGCACCAAATGCATTCAATTAAAATATCAGTATTCTTACTACATCACCACAATATACCATCGATGGAATGCAGGCAGCGAAGGGTCAAGCATGCTTTCAGCCTGGCTCATCTGTAACTTCTGCTACCAGTCTTGCCTCTGGATGAGAAGATTTTGGGTTCACGCTTTACTTTGGGACTTGGATCCCCCCCCCACTGCCTGGCCCTCCGCAGACTACACTGACCAGCACTCAGAGATGCTATCCTGCGTGAACAGCAACTTGTATTTATGTAACTTGGACGTCTCAAAACACGCCACAGGATATGGTATAAAGTCTAATGACTGTATTTTGTAGGCGAACACGGCAAACACTAGAACATGGGACTATGCGAGAGTTATTCATTTATTTCTGTGTAGTCTTTTCAGGTTGAGTGCTAGCAACAGATGGGCTTATATCAACCGGTGGGCAGATTGATACGAGGCAGGCTGGGGTCTGGCTGCCTATCACTGAAACCCACTCCAAAAGTTTAAAGAAATAAATTATGCTTCCATATGGAGTTACCTCTCAGGCATCTTAGGCTGCTCATATATTCCTATCTTGTTAGGTCTGAATGCCAGGAGGCTTGTAAAGAAACATTACAAGACTCTAGTGCATCAATCCAATTTGTGTCTCAATACTTAATCTACTTTAGCAACTGCCCTCCATGACTAACAGAATTAGAGGCATTACAAGGGTTTACAGATTCAGGGTAGAAATGTCTGAGAGAGAGGCAGAGATCAGGGAGCTTGGGTTAGAGGATAAAAGATAATGCGAATCATCTTGGGATTCTTTTGCTGTCAATGTAATCTTGCTTTTCCTCGACATTTTATGTTGATAGTATCCATTTGTAAACTGGATTACACTGGGAATAATAAGATTATTTCCCATTGATGTCTAGTGCTGCAGGGGCTACAGCGTCAGCTGCTTCAATCTTGAGGGGAAAATGATCAAATCCGCTTACTGTCGTGAAGCAGAGCAGTGAACTGCAGCACTCTGAGCACACGATGCATGATATATGCAAACAATCTGACTTTCACACTTCATTTCAGTAAAGGGTGAAGTTCCACATGCTTTCCATGCCACAAACACTGCCCGTGGGCATTCACTCTGTGCTCATGTGTTAATATATATTATTTATACAATATAATCCTTGCATTTGATGTATCTTATCGTGTCAAAAACTCTTCATGTAGTTTTCGCTTAAAGTGATGCGACAGAATGTTTTGTGGGCAATCGTGGCAGACGACTTATGCAGAGCATCCCACAAACAACATGAAGTGAATGACAAGGATATATTTTATCTGGCAAATGATTTGGTCAGGACACCTGGAAAAAGTCCCTTCTCTTTTCCAATAATGTCAAAATGGACAAAGAAGTAGTCCATGGTCTCAATACTGCCTGTGACTCTCGGTAAGGTGTCTTCTCCAGAGATCTGACCAAAGTAGTCAGTAGAGGTTAAGTTGAAATTGCCTCAAGTGTATAAAATGGACTGATTCCTGATTCAATAGGGAATGAAGGGCCAAAGGCAGGGAGCCAGAATTGGTGAGTGCATCTGAACATGGAACGATATCACAGGGGAGATGCACAAGCTGAACGGTCATCTTACGTTTCTGTCTGACTTGTTCATCGGCCCCTCATGGCTTCTGAAGCTTTGTGCGTGTTAGCATTGATGTTTGGTCTACATCTCAGTTTACTTTAATAAGCAATTTGGTTAGGATTGGGAGTATTTATACCTGATGGTGTCTGATGCACCGTTGACTTGACAAGCGAGCGAGGACTTGGCTCTGATTGAGCCATAAACTTTAATGGTTCCTTTTGAATCAGAAAGGCACCCGTCATTCTTGGGCTGACTGGTGGCAAAGCTTGTGGTTTCCAGCACATTCGGGACAAGAGTAGAGCACCTCGGGCTGCTTAGATTTCAAGGTGAGCAGTTCCCTCGGTCACCTGTTCCAGTGCAGGGGGCTTAAGGTACATTGTCACAGAGTGTGGCCCCAGCACTAACTTAGCATGCAGAGAGTGTAGTGTGTAGCTGTGAAGCCTGACAGCTCACAAGCGGAAAAACGGACAATTTCTTTCCGTAAGTCAAGCGTCTGAATGATGAAGTGTACAGTTCGCAGAGCAGCGTGCAGTACAGAGCTTTCGGGATAATCTGATAAGTGGCAGCCATGTCATGTTCATTGATATGATTCAGAAACTGTACTGCAGACTTCCGACAGCTAATAAATATACATGAATACTTCGACTGCGAAATGCTGTCACCCAATCTGCTGGAGCTCCAGAGTCCTCCTGCCAGTGCCAACTAGACTTAATCCTTTGTATCTTTCCCCATCTAAAGCCTGGCAGCTCCCACTCTCCCCCTCAATATATAGGGCAACACTGAGCTTCGCAAACTGCACTTCAATTACCCAGAGACAAGTGTTGAGTTGCAGCAATCAGGAGGTGGTTTGTTTCAATATTACTTCATTACTGTGGGCTAATTAATTCATTTAGAAAGAAGATAGGATTTGCATTGAGATCAGGCTCGGCTACAAAGCCCTCGACAGTCAGTGGCCTGCCCAAGGCTGATACAATAACAACTTGCAATAACAACTTATCCAGCGCCCTTCAGGCGGGGTAGGGTCCTGGAGCGCTTGACTGTGGCGGAGTCTGACCCCGAGCCAGAAGGAGGGGGACGGGGAGGTGTCCGTAAGCACAATCAAAAAAGAAGGTCTTTTGGCAGGAATTCAAAGTGGGGAGGGATGGGGCAAGGCGGAGGGATTGAGGCATTGAGAGTTCCGGAGTTACAGGGAGAATGGGAGTGCAAGGGAGTACAGGAGGATAATCAGCATCTGTTGAACTGGACCCCAGCAATACAAGGCTGGGGATCAGGAGTAGAGACTTCTGCCAATGGAGAGAAAGTTGGAAAATTAATCGGCCACATTAAATTACAGTTATTGGAAAGGGAGTTTCTCCCGATGTCCCGACCGATGGTCTTTCAGATAAAATGGTTAGTAACCACACGGCTGTTTGCGGGACCATTTTATGCACAAAATAGCTGTCGTGTTTGCCAACAAAAAGCAGTCACTGTTTATGACAGTAATTAACCCCAAAGCACTTCTGGATTGAAATTCCGCTTGGCAGTTTGCATGGCACCTTCAGCAGCTGTGCTTCAAATGGTGGAAATCCTGGCCTGGCCAAAGGCTTGTCATGCAGACCGGAATTTAAGTCCATTTGAGAGGTTTCAATGTAATAAGACACGTTAGAAATGACTTCTAATCAATCCTGCTTTCCTGCTTTCACTCCACGTGCCCCTTAATATTCCTCCTCTTCAAG
Source organism: Callorhinchus milii (assembly GCF_018977255.1). Lineage (NCBI taxonomy): Eukaryota > Metazoa > Chordata > Chondrichthyes > Chimaeriformes > Callorhinchidae > Callorhinchus > Callorhinchus milii. Next base: position 9,323,259 of record NW_024704749.1, on the reverse strand, counting down.
CATCTACCAAATTTCATTTTCGAACGAATTTATCAATTGCAATCCAGGAGAGGAGGTAAATTTGAGAGGAACATTTAGAACTGCGCTAAATGTTTAGTTGCCTACGGCAGGACAGAACCCCGTGAGCCAGAGACTGTTGATCGCTACCTGACTCTGAGCAGCTCATTAATTCGAGAAACTAACCTCAAATAAGCAACGCACGTGAGGAGTTAACTTTTTCTGTGTTGTCGGCCATGGAATTCTTCAAAAGAGCAGGCGGGGTCTGTTAATCAAAAGGGATGCATTTCAGAATCAAGAGCAGCCTAATCCTGCGCATTATAAGGATCATTTCATTTCTTCACCCCTGTGAGACGTGACAGCATAAAAGCCTCTTTCCACATCAGCAGCTGGACTGCCACAAATGAAAGACCCGTCACCGTTCGGCCTTTGTCTCCATCACATTTTCTTGACTCTGCGAGTCATCTTTCTACGAGGCCGTTGTGGCTCTTTTCCCGTCCTGTTATAAATGCAGATCCTTCGAGTACTCCAGCCTCCTGCGCTTGGTTCAGTGCGTCATTATAAACAATTAGCACGCATTTGAGAAAGGTACATATTCCACACTCTGGGCTCACTTTAGCCTGCGACAAGACTCATCTTTCTCATCTTACTCAAGTCCAATTACCCGCCCTTGCCTCATATCCCTTTACACCCTGACCTCACAAATAGCTATCCACCTCAGTCTTGAAGATGTGAATGGATCCAGCATCCAAAGCCTTTTGGGGGAGACTGTCCGTGGGACATTGCTGTGCTGCTGCGTTATACAGTCACTACACCTTACAGTATATCCTGTAAAAGGTCTCTGAGACGTCCTCCTTACACGAAAGGCGCAATATCAAATGCAAAGGTTATTATATTGATAACTGTATCAAAGGAGCTATAAACTTTCAGCGGCACCAGGAACGTTCATCTCGAGTATCTGTGGAATGTACTGAATTCTCATACATCCAATTGACAAGCTCAGGCTGGCTCGAAACAAGCAGTTCACAAACTGAGATATTAATTCCTTTAGACTGCACTTTCGGCCACCTTTTCCCATCCCCTCGCAGCCCAGATTCCCATTCAGTTACGTAAAGCACTTAGTGGTGTCCTCTAACGTGAAAGGCATTGTATACATGTAAATTGTTGTTGAGGATTATTTTTAATACTAGTTTAATTAATGCTGTATCCAGGGAAATATCGTTGCATGTTATTGCAGAGTGAGAGAGAGAGAAAGAGAAAAGCAGATTTGCATTCATTAGATGGAGCCAGAGTGTCAGAATAGCTTGGATATGGCAGTGATTGTAGTAGTAATAATAATAATTAGATGCAAGTACACACAGGACAGGCACAAATACACACACACAGTCTTTGTGCAATCTGTCCGTGTGAGCGCCGTGCAGGCCACGAGTTGCTGGCTGACGTAGTTTGTATCTGCTTGCCACAGCAGGATATGCTCTAACAGTGAGACAGAGAGTGAAGCCGGGGATCTGCTGGATCAGCAGTTTGAGGAGATGAACAACAAGCTGAACTCGGTCACTGATCCAACGGGATTCCTCAGGATGGTCAGTCGGAATAACCTCTTCAACAGGTAGGGATAGGACGTGATGTCTGGCTTTACGGGCGATGCTGCGATATTAGATCCAGGGGATGGTGTTATTACCTTGTGTTGGTTTCGCACGCCCTGGGGAGACACGCTCTGTGTGTTGCAAATAGGAGATTGAGGAAAAGTCCTATTTGCAACACACTGAATTCTACAGTTCTAATAATAGTGATAATCCTTGCATTTGATATCGCGCCTGATCACGTCTTTGAGACGTCTCTGAGCGCTTCGCAGAATATACCGCAAAGTGAATCGACTGTATGTTTTGTGGGTGAAGTTCGCCCGCAAAAGTATCAGTTACTCCTCACTCTTTGGTTAGGAAATAAATAAGCTTGCATTTTTATCACATCTAAAACGTCTCAAAGTACCTTCGCAGCTACTGAAAATTGGAGTGCTTGTGGAGTATTTGTAGGCAAAACCGACAGCCACTTGTGGCCGCAAAACCCAACAAACAGCGAGTGAGGTGAGTGAACCAGTTAATTGGTGGTTCACCTCAATGCGGTTTGTGGGATCTCGCAGGCACAAGTGACTGTCTGGTTTGTTGGCAACAGACACTGGCAGAAACCTCCTTCGCTTTTCATTCCCTGACTGCCACCGTGATAAATGGCTGTTTGCTCGGCTGTGAAAGGCACGACAGGCTTGGCCGCAGAACTGAGGCCTGAGCTGTGACCAGCTGGGAAACAGCCCGAGTGAATCATTAGACATTTCCACAAACCTGGAAGGGAATAAGGAGTGGAAAGAAAGATGGTTGAGCTCCGCTTTACACATCCTGCCCTTTTCCCACCGGCTTACACAAAGCGTGTGGCATTTAATAATAAATAATCATTTGACGTAGCCCCTTATCACTCTGTCTCAACGACCTTCACCGGATTTACTGTAAAGTGTAGTGACTGTGTAGTGCGAGGGCAAAATGCGGCAGCCAATTGCACACAGCAGGTGCCCCAGCAACAATCTTGAATTGAAGTGACCAAATTATTTCCAAGCAGGGTGCTCGTGATACAGGCTGGTTACCTTGGTGCAGGTAGCCATTCTTCCTGCGGTCGGCTGGACAGTGAGTGTCAGGAGACAGTCGAGCCACTACAATTCACACTGATCGTGTCCTCACCTGATATTTACACATACACACGCCCAGGGCTTGGGAATTGAGCCAGCTGTAAAGTAAATGTGTCTGTCCACGTGGTACACTCTCTGATATGACCCCAGTCTCTGCACCCAGGGCCTTGCTGCAAATGAAACATGACATCTCAGCTGTTCATGCTGGTAAAGATTTGCCAATTGATAAATACATAGACTGTGCCAAGCTGGAGGCAGATCAAAAGGAAGTTCTTGTAAATATTTTGTATCTAACATTAGAATCCAAAGAGGTTACATGTGGGATTTATTTCATTGTATTTCATTTTCGCCAGACACGATCTCTCAAGTTTATTGTGCAGAAGTTGGGGAGATGTTGTGCGTGTGCAGTTCGCTCTGATAATAACGTTTCCAGCTACTCCCTATTTTAAAGAGTTTTCAGTATTATACTAAGAGCAGTAAGGTTCGGCACAAGGCGCAGATCTGGGCCTTCGATAGCAGAGGTGCTAATAATAAGGTAATAATCCCTTCCAAAATACACAGTCAATCCACTTTACAGTACATCCTGCGAATCGCTTTGAGACGTCTCGAAGACGTGATAAGGCGCTGTTATCAAATGCAAGGATTATTATTATTAGAGATCGACTTGCGAGACACAAGCTACTCAGTCTGAAGCCTTTCTGCAGAATCGTGACTTGTACTTGGCCAGGCTAAAAGCACGGCTGCAAATGTTTTGCTGAAGAAGATGTTGAATGGCATTCTGCCCTCTGCCTGTTTGGCACATTTGTGGATTTTATGGGTTCCCGTCAACATCTGGCTTCAGTAACAAGGGAGAAAGCAACACTGCCCAGGCTTGTCAGCACAGTAGCATCCGCTTCATTGTCATGTTGTGATCGACTAGCGCTCAATGTCAAGTGGTGAGTTACAGTCAGTCTTGGCAACGGCTTGGCAGAAAGCTAAAGTGCCTCTTGCTCTCCCAGCTTTGGGTTTGCGAACATTCAAAACGTCTTTGTGGCTGAGATCCACAATATTTTCCCTGGTTGATAACCTGAGCCCAATTGGCTGCCGCGTTTCGGCCACAAAATAGACAGTCAATTCACTCCACAGTGTACCCTGCGCAGCGCTTTGAGACGTCTCAAAGATGTGATAAGGCGCTATATCAAATGCAAGGATTATTATCATAGATGTCAGTCACCATTAGATTAGACAACACATTGCACGGGGGGGAGATGTGGGTTCGGAATTGTGGTACTGTGGCACTGGCCTAGGGAGGGAAGTGTTAATACAAGTGTTAATATGATGGCAAGACGCTGAGCGTGACAGTCATTAGACAGTGGGGGTAACAGTGGTTAGACAGTGGCTTTGATATCTGCAGTAAAATGCAACTGGTCAGAGTTTAGTAATGTAATTGATGATGTTAGATTGATAACCCGGAGTCTCACCCGGTTGGCAGTCAGTTTGAAAGTATTACCTGCACTTACTGAGTTCCCCTGGGAGAGGAAATAAATTGGGGAGAGGAGAAATGGCAACGGGCTTGTCAGAAGGAGCTGGCTGATTCGGCTGAGCTCCCATGTCCTCTCCGCCATTTAATCACATCGAGATGAGCAGTTTCTGGAACAAAAAGGTTCCTACTTTATCCAAATGTACCGGGTTGCAGTCAGTCAATGAGAGCAAATAAATTTTGACATTAAATCCAATCACATCTGATCAATTGATTGCTCGAGAGCATTGCTACCTACATCATTATAATATATAATCATGTAATATGATACGTCATTCGCACCATCCTACTGTACAACAACACTCACTGCACTTGGCAACAATTCCAATAGAATAAGATTTACATTTACAATTACCTGTGAACGGAAACGTTTTAATGTAGGCCATATATCAAAGGCAAACATTATTTATTATCTTTTAAGACAGCAGCCCTTCCTCGCAAATCACAGCCTAATTTCATTCCAAAGAAGCATTCATTACCTATTGTATTTTACGGTACTTATTGCTTCAGGAAAGTGGACTTTTTGGCATGTTCTTGAAATCTTTGTATTAAATCTCTGGGATTATGTCGCCTGCGCTTCATTGCCAGTGATTATTCTTTGTGATTTATTTACTCTTGTTGTTGTTTACTGCTGTTAACTGCGAGTTAATAGTTTCTAATTCCTGTGCGCAACTGCCTGCCTCGTTCCCCCCAAAAATACACAGTCAATTCACTTCAAGGTACATTCTGTGAAGCGCTTTGAGATGTCTCGAAGTCGTGATAAGGCGCTATATTAAATGCAAGGATTATTATTCTCTTGTTGCTGTTTACAACTGGCTACTGAGCTTCCGTACTTTATACAGTCCAACCTTAGTCCAACATGGTGGTAGGGGGGCTACAGATATCAGCGTTTTATCAGTGGGCGACATGGGGAAGCCCTCCGTACCTGTACATTATCAGTAGGAAGTGTACATTGCAGGCAGCCTCACCCACAGTATACTGAAGCTTGGTATAAAGGGGGCTACACTGTGGTGCTGTTTATTGCTATTCACTGTTCTTTGTTGAAACAAAAGAAGGCAGAATGACTCCCGTGAGCAGTGGGGAAACATCCAGTTCACCACCTCACCCCCTGTTGGCGCCCGTATAACATCGATGACACAATTTTAAACTTGAATACATTCCACCGGGCAGCAAAACATATCAAGCAGTTTGGAGAAAGAGATGGAGAACGGGATTAGTTTTTCGAGGAAGTGCTTCAGAAAATCAGGTGGCGTTGGCACGGGTACGATGGATCAAACGGCCATCGTCTGTGCTGAAAACATTCCTTGCCTATGTGACTATTCGCTGCTTTTACCGGGTCATTTGAAGAGAATCTAACCCTTCGCTGTTACCGTGATTCTTTTCCTGATCCAACATTACCATCTAGTGGGAGAGTGGTAACAGAACAGCTTGTAACAGCAACCACCTGTTTTAAGTGCACGAGTGGTTGGTTGTCTCCTGTGTTGGAAGAACACAAGCAGCCTGTTTTGTTCAGTCTGATGTGTCTATTCCACCATTTTATTAGATCATAACGCAGCTTTGAATCCCCTTTTCCACTTTTTCTCCATGTCCCTTAACACTCTTATCATAATCCTTGCCTTATGTCGGGCAAGATGCCTCAAAGGGCTTTGATCCCATGGCACTATTCGGGAAAAAAAAAGAAGGGAGTCCTGGCCTATAATACCACCCCCCACCACCCCCATATAAAATGGCTTATTCACTCCGTGGCTGTTTGTGAGACATTGCTGTGTGCAACTGACTGGCTGCCACATTTTGCCCACAAAACACACGTGCATAGTATCACAGAATCTTACAGAAAATTGCCGCTCATGAGCTCTTCCTTGTTGGTTTATGGCTGGGGACAGGAGGGATGACTGGCCCCCACGTGGACACCTGCAGTTTCTCCAGCTGTACAGAAAGCTTCATTTATATACCGGCCTCATTATATACCAACATACACCCACAAAACGTACAGTCAATTCACTTGATAGTATATTCCAGAAGATGCGATAAGGCGCTATTTCAAATGCAAGAATTATTATTATTATAGTGCATCATATACCAGTGCAAAAACCTCACAGAAACGTTACTTTTCACCTCCTTTTTCTTTTTCTGTTGCTTTGAGTCTCTGGGTTTTTTTTTTTATCCTCCTCTTCTGGTGTGGAGGATGGTGGTGCCCAGCCCGTGCGCACATGGGAAAGGTTGGCGTGCTCCGAGACGCCATGCAGCGCGAATAGCGGTTAGATTCCGACGGTAAAGTCACGTCACTGGAAGGCCCGGCTGGGTCAGGACTGTTAGCCGACTGTCACCTGTGTTGCTTTCAGGAGCAGCCAAAGTATGAGCAGCCTGTTCAGCAACAATACATCCAGCTTCCAGGACTCCACCTCATCTCTGAGCCGCAATCAGAGCTCGGCCAGCAAGCAGCCGCTCCGTGCCCTCTACGACCTCCTCATTTCACCCATGGAAGGGGTAAGTCAATGAAGCACCTTTGATAACGATAAAATAACACGCGTCCCATCTTCAACAATAACAACTTGCATTTATTATAACGCCCGTCACCTCGGACGGGCGTCTCGGAGCTCTTAACAGTGGCGGAGCCCGATGCCGAGCCAGGGGGAGGGCTAGGCACGGTCGAAGAGGAAGGTCATCGACCCTGCCTACATTTTTCTCTTAAGAGTTTATTTTTTCTCTCGCGTTTTTCACTTATTTTTTCACACAACCCTAGCAGCAAATCTGCTGGACGGATAGAATGACTGAGTCCCAAGTCCCAGTGTGACATTGCAAACTATCCTGAACTGATCCTCGGGGAGCTTTCCTGCTCAGTGTTACCCAGTGTGCGGCCCGTCCTGTTGACTCCGTTGAGGACTCCTCTGTTTGAAACCCCAGTATTAAACAACAACAAGAACAAGATTCCATTTATAGAGCGCCTTTCACGTCGGGAGGACGTCCCAAGGCGCTGTACAGTTGGGTCAGGACCCGAGCATTGGGGGGAAACGGTCAGGGTGAGGGGAGGGAAGGGAGGGAGCGAGGAGGGGGTAGAGTGTCGAGAGGGGAGCTGAAGGCACGGTCAAAGAGAAAGGTCTTGGGACCGGCCTTGAAGGAGGAAAGGGAGGAAGCGGCGAAGGCACTGGGGGATGGAGTTCTAGAGCCATCACGGGAAATGTCAAGGAAGTTAATTGATACGGAGAGTGTGCTGGGAGCTATTGGCAGCAGGATATCTGGTCAAACGAGCGAGTGACATTTACTGCCCTTTGCGTGTGGCACATTAAATGGCCGTTCACTTTAAGCCCATGTTTCACAGTCACTGACTGTGTCTGTGGGTAGCACAGTGTATGTGTTGCGTGGCTGCCCAAGCGAGTGCATGTGTTTTAATTTGCCATGTGTGTTGCCTACTAATTCACTGTGTGCGCGCGCGTGCATATATGCGTGTGTATGTATGCGCGTGTGTGCCAGCTACATGTTTGCTCGCTGTGCGTGTTGCATCATCACTCTGTGTGTGCCGGTTGCACTCAAATGCGTGTGCTGGATACACGTGTTCACTCAATGCACACATTGAAATGTCGTTCACTGTCTGTACATTTTACACAGCTGTTACCCACTGTGTGTTCATGTGTATGTGTGCGTTTGTTGCGTACCTAACATGTGCTCGCGTCCGCATGCCTTGCGATGACCCGATGGTGACTTGAGATGTAACGTTATTGATCTGGGAATCTGGAAATTTTCCTATTTAATGAGAGTAATTTATCGGCATACGCGATCTGTGGGGTTACTGTCACGTATTTGGCTTGTGTATGTACGTGTGCTTGCTATAACCTGTGCTTGCTATAACAGGCAGTGCAAACCCACAGTTTGTAGGTGTCAGCTAGAAAGAGCAACAGTTCATCCCCGAATCCCCGGGTGAATTTAGGAGGTGAAATTGAGAAATATGTTCAAGCTGCATTTAATAATAAAGTGTTCTTTTCGATTTCTGTTTTGCTTGTGTGGCTTTACTGTACAGGGCGACCAAAAAGTCACGGTATTCCAATGCAATGTCCAACAATTCTTTTAAGAAATGATGATTTTTTTTTAGATAGAAGGGTAACTGAAACGTAAGTCTTTGGGGTCCCGTGTTTCAGTCACTGTACCAGCAAGTGACTAGTTTTCCAGTCAACTGCATGTCAACCATCAGCCAGCAAAGGGCGCTGCACATCCATGGCTACGTTTTACTCCCAGGGCAGAGCAAAATCAGACATTCCTCTGGTTTGTGAGCCTGGCAACTTTCCTTTTAGACCGTCATCTTTATTCAGCTGCTTTTTTCCTCTTCCCCGATCCCTGCGGCCACAGTTAGTTTGGCGTTCCTGCAGGCCTGTCATTTTTCCTGCGTGTGTGTAAGCGAGTCTGCGTGAGTCTTTGTGTGTGTGTGTGCGTGCGCGTTTGTGCGCGTGTGTGTAGGTGTTTTATACCTGTGTCTGGGTGTGTTTGTGAGCATGGAAGGGGGGGAAAGGGACACGTGGGCAAGACATGCCAGTTATGTTGTCTTTTGAGACTCGGAGACCCTGTCCTGTGTGAAGGGTTGCTGTGTAAATGCAAGTTGTTGTTGAGTGACCGACACGTCCAGTGCATCTCCCACCACAGCGCCTCTCCCAATACACCCTTTCCCTGCACTCGGGCTTTGCCACCTGTGATCCTGGACAGGGAATGTGGTCGGGCCCATGTGTTTCGGATGTAAAAATTCTTTATTTCATCTGAAATCCAATGCTTCTGGTCAGTGAGAAGTGGAGCCGAGAAATTCCTTACCCCCATTCACCCACAGGGGGCAGTGCAACACCATACAAATGTACGGCACCTGTAAAACCTCGTTTTATCTCCCTCATCGTTCCCTTATGCGATGGTTAAGTATATTTTTAGTAAAGGCATTTGCTGCGACTGGAATAGAAACCCGGGGGCTGTTCTCGCTTTCTCCCCTCCCACCCCCGTTACAGCCCCCCCATGTGAGTCTGGTAGTTTTTCTCCCTGGAAGAATCAGCGTAGACAACAGAAGAATAAGGGAGGAAAGATAAGAAGGCAATGAGATGCAGAATGACAATGTTTGGGGGTGTGTGTGTGTGTGTTTCAGCGATCAGAGAATGATTGGAAATCACTCGAGCTTCACCTCGATAATCCTCTGGGTGGGACTGCTCTTGAACTGCAATCCCAGGCAGAGCTTATTATCACTCAGCCGGCTGACATTTGCTGCTGGCAGATTAGTCACTTGTGAGTTACACATCGAGCTTCACCGGTTGCTCTTGGTGGAAGGTAGTCCTCCTGGCTCCCAGAGAGCAGAGTATGTAACGCCTGCCTGTGTGGGAGATGGTGGCAGTGCATTACGGTAATGGATGGATCTGCTCGTTTGCTTAAGTGTTTAATGCTTTCTGAAGAAAATAAAACCCCTGTCTCCTCCAAATGCTTCTCCACTCACCCCAATTGGATTGGACAGAAATGAATGGGGAAGCGATTTAGGCTTTTGGAAGTTTATACACTTAAGTGAAGAATATTCTTAAGTGACGCACACTTAAGTCGAGGAGACTGTAATGTATCATTCCTGAGGACGCTAGATGATGATGATGATGAAAAATAGGTCCGTATTCCACAGGGAGAGAGAGAGAGAGAGAGAGAGAGAGAGATTTAGCTGGCTCTACCACAAGTGTTCCAGTGCGTGGGAGCTGACTGTATTTTTTTAAAAAGCCCCAATACATGGGACGTGTTTGGTTTTTTAAAAAAAAAGAAAAAATAATGACCGAGCAATCCGCTCCCTTGATTGGTGCGGCCTTAATCTTAGAAGTGTCATCTCCAGCTGCGCTATTAGTAAATGAAAACAGATGAGCCACAGATATTACCTGAGCGAGGCTCCGAGCTCAGGCAATATCATGCATGAGAGGCTCTGATAGAATTAACTTTTATTTTCAAGTCAAAAAAATTTGCAAGTAAAATGACTCTTCCTCGAGGAGACAGGGAAAGCTGTACCTCATCTGAGTGCTATTAACAAAACGAGGCACTAATTTGAGTCAGCCGAGCATATTGGTTTTAAATTTGCCTGTATAATTAATACAAACAGATTGAGTTGTTTGAATATGGGATGTGGCTAACATCCAATGCAAATTAGTCTTGAGTGTATTAAAAATAGGGAGATGGCGGCGGCTGATATTAAGAGGACAGACAAGTGCCTCCACCGCCTCCTAATTTACTGGTGATTGAGACATCTGCAGGAATATTCAAATGAGGACAAAATAAACCCAAGCAAGGACGCGAGGCATATCAAGAACTGATTACGAGAGAGAGAAATGAAGACAATTGGTCACCAGCTGTGTGTCTTTAGGGGGCACAGGAGAGGGGAGATTTCCACACACCCCCCCCCCACCACCCACCCCTCTCCCTCATCACTGAAATATTCCTCACGAGTTTTAAATGCCTTTGTAGTTTGGGTTTCCATCGAAAACCCTGACTACTTCCGCTCACTGACGGATTGCAAGGTCAAGGAAGCAAGGCAGTGAGTCCGCAGGAATGTTCGCTGCGTGAGGAGGTCCTGTGCTGCGGTTCGAGGGATTAATGCTGCTGCTTGTAGCACCGGGGAAGGTTTCATGTTCGGGATTGGGAGCTGCCACTTACTTCCCCGGGCTGCCCTCTTCTCCACAGTCACAGTCACAAGGCGGCCTGCCTCTCAGTCTCCCTTCTCGGGAGCTTCACCAGTTTCTCTTGAGCAGATGGTGTGTTGCCACATCGACGCCACCGGTTATGGGATGAGACGCTTTCAGCCACCACGCTCTGAAGCTGTGGAGCTCTCTCCCTCAATCCCTTTGCCTTGTCCGTCTCCCCCCCCCCCCCCCCCCACCCCCACACCTCTCCCCCGCTTGAAGATCTTCCTCTTCGAACGTGCCTACAGTCACTTTCCCCTGACTCCGGCACTGTTAAGCACTCCGAGAGGGTGTGAGAGGCGCTATGTAAATTCAAGCTGTTGTTGAGATGGTTGGGTCCTCTGCACGGTGGCTCCTTGACCTGGAGCCACTGATACTGTGACCCTTTGCTACAGGGAGGGAGAAAGTATAGATATGTATAGATCTGTGACCCCAGTTCCATATCCCAACCATCAAACTGACGTGGACAATGCCTGCGTCTGCAATCGGTGGCTCGTAAACCCATCCATTCCTCTCGCTGCTCGTGATCTGTGACAGTGTTTAAAGGGGGGAAAAAAAACTGCTGCTGCGGCCAGAAGGATTTGCTGCTTCCTCAATATTTGAGGATAGTTAAATGTCTAATAGCCCTGGGAAAAGACAATAACGTTATATTTCAATTTATAATAGTTATTAAATACACCGGGAGTATTCCAGTGTAAAGGAATCACGCAGTTCAAAGCAGTCTGGGAATAGAAATTGCCCTTATCATATTATTTATGGGTTACAGGCTCGAAAGTATCATTGAAAACGTGAAACTCTTGGGACCTCTAATGCACATGGAAATCTAGCAGGCACATGTCAGTGTGTTTTAGGGATTAAACACCAGTACGTTGCTTCTGGCTGTCGGGTGGAAAGCAAGACTGGAGTGTACAAACTGGTTTCTGGTAGACAAGATGCCTCTGGTGAGATGCTGCTGTGTGTCATCCGAGCGCTTGCGGAGGGAGCCCAGAGTGGCCGCAATGGTAAATTTAGCAACGCAGCTTGCGAGTCTGGCATCTGTGGCCGCTCGCTGGAGAAAAAGCCCTGCAGAGGAATTGTTGGTACTTGTAAACAATATGTCAAGAGGGAGACGAGTCGTCCGAAAAGGCTCAGCTCCCAGGGCGTGCATTTGTCATTGCTGCTGACCCCGGTGTCGCAGCCTGTAACGCGCACACCCGGGTGATTTGTGGCGGGTTTCTGGCAGGAGTTTCGGAGGCACAGCCTTCGTGTTCGGCAGCAATGTCGTGCTCTGTGATCTCCGGGTTGTGCAATTTTTTAACAGCTGGCTGCAAAAATAAATGAAATCGGCTTCTCGCGCGTCAGGAGGGAGATTGTGCACAAAGAGCAGCAGGAATTGTATGAGTCCCAGTTCGTCACAGGTTTCTCCTGCTTGCGGGGCTGGTCCGGGCAAACACACCGACTGTCCAGCAAATAATACGTCAGAGGGAATCTTTGAGCAATATCTTGGTGACCCCTAACCAGACAAATTCAAGTTTAAAACTCTCGATCCCTAACTGTGGGCTATTTATCTATATACTTTATAGTGTTTCAACCTCTCAACCAACACTATTGATAATGTTCCTCTCCAACTTATGCTGTATACAGGGTCCCCGACTCTCTCTACACTGTTGGTCGTGTTTAACCCTCTCTAACCCGTCCTGTTTGTAATGTCTAATACTGCAATCCAGTGTTGAACGCTCTCTAACAACAACAACTTGTGTTTATAGGGCGTCCTTTATGCAGGGTGGCATCTCGGAGCACTTCAGTTGGAAATTGAAGACAGCGGGGTGGGTGGGTGGATGGGTGGGTGGATGGGTGGGAACTGTGACTGAATTCACTGGGGCTGAGAGGGGTCATGGGCGAACCGAAGGGAAAAAAAGTGGTTGGACTAATTAATAACACTAGATGTAATGCGTAACGTAAAATGGGTAACGCGATTGATCTGATCCCACAGGGTCTGATGCATTCCAGTGGCCCCGTTGGCCGACATCGGCAGCTCGTGTTGGTGTTGGAGGGAGAGCTGTACCTGATTCCCTTTGCTCTGCTGAAAGGAAGCTCTTCCAATGAATACCTGTACGAGAGGTTCAGTATAATCGCCGTTCCTTCCATCAGGTCTCTTCAAGCCAGTCCCAAGGTAGGGACACTTGCACTCTTAAGTCTCTTTTACAAGGCACACGTTCAAATCGGACTTGTTTCAGAACGCTTCTGCGGAGAGAGGAGAGTGAGTTAGTTAACGTTTCAGGTCGAGGACCTTTCGTCAGAACCTGAAACATTAACTCACTTTCCTGCCTGACCTGCTGAGGGTTCCCAGCGACTTCTGTTTTTATTTCAGACGTCTATTGCCTTTTGTTAACTGCAGAAAGGCTTTGTAACTCGTAACACTTTGTAAAGATCGCCACTGAATGCTCATAAAAATAATCCTTGCGTTTGATACAGCGCCTCACCACATCTTCGAGACGTCTCAAAGGGCTTCACAGAATATACTGTAAAGTGAATTGACCGTATATTTTGTGGGCGAAATGCGGCAGCCGATTGCGCACAGCGGCGTCCCACAAACAGTCGTTGATTGAGTGACCAATTCATTTATTTTTTTAGAAAATTGACTCATTGACTATAACCTTGAATTTCACAGCTGCCTTTATTTAGTGACAATCAGACTTGCTATCTTCCCCTCTCCTCCCTCACAGCGCTCTCCAGTAAAAAGAAAGTCTTGTGGAGGGTCCTGTAATTGGCTACAATTAACAGTAACTTGAGATATTTTTCAATGTGATAAGTCACGAGAAAATACTCCCAAGTAGTTGATACAATGCTTGTGATGTTGAGAATGTCTCAAAGCACTTCACAAGGTAATTGCCGTCAAGTGTAGTGATTACCGATTCTTTAACTTGCGTCGGGAGAGCAGGCAGATGAGACCTCGGTCGAACATTTCAACCAAAGGAAGGCATCTCTGACAACACAGTGCGACCCCACCCAGAACAGCCATGACGCACACGCACACGCGCACACACAGTCACGACACTTCAAAATCCTGCGAAGCACTTTTGAGACGTCCCAATGACATGATGAAGCGGTGTCCTCGAACGCAAGGAATACCGGGGAGTGTAACGTAAACCGATGTCCCGTCTTTTGCGCAGTCCCATCTCCGAAAGAGCCCGTCGGCGAGCAGCTCGTCAACCTCCATGGCGGCTGTGATCGGGAATCCCAAACTCCCGTCAGCAGTGATGGACCGGTGGCTGTGGGGGCCCATGCCGTCGGCTGAGGAGGAGGCCTACATGGTGTCCGAGCTCCTGGGCTGTCAAGCCCTCGTCAGCAGCAGCGCGACCAAGGAGCGAGTGATGAACATCCTCACCCAGGCTGAATGCGTGCATTTCGCCACCCACATCTCCTGGAAACTGGCTGCCTTGGTCCTGTCGCCGAACAGCGACGGAAACGGCCTCGGCGGGAAGAGCTCTCTGGGGAACAACTACAGCATCCCGGAGTCGCTGCGGATGCAGGATGACGCCAGCGACGTGGAGAGCATTGCCGACAGTCCGTCTCTGCAGGAGTTCTTTCTGACGGCCGCGGACATTCTGGACCTGCGGCTCCCCATCAAGCTGGTGGTCCTGGGCTCCTACCAGGAGTCGAACAACAAGGTGACGGCGGACGGTATCGTGGGCCTGACCCGGGCTTTCCTGGCAGCCGGTGCTCACTGCGTCCTGGTCTCCCTCTGGCCGGTGCCCGTGGCCGCCTCCAAGATGTTCGTGCACACCTTCTACTCCTCGCTCCTCAACGGGATGAAGTCCAGCGCCGCGCTGGGAGAGGCCATGAGGATCGTCCAGAGCAGCAAGCAGTTCGCGCATCCTTCAAACTGGGCAGGTCCGACTTGTACCGTCCGTCACAGAGTAACCGCCGCGATATGCGATTGTGTACCATGAGCGCGGCCAGGGACGGAGGTCAGGGACAGCAGTCAGAAAGCCGGCGGGGTGTGGTGGTGGGGGGTTTGGAAAAAGACTAAAGGTTACTCAAATTTATATAGTTGCTCCTCGCACAGGGTAGCGTCCCAGAGCTTAAGCAAACGGGGAGGAGAAGTAGGATATGGAATGTCTTGCTGGGAGCATTGGTTGAGGCAGAATCTATATTGGCCTTCAAGAGTGAACTAGACAAATACCTTCAAAAGAATCAGATACGTGGGATGCGGGGGAACAAGCCAGGTAAATGGGACTGAACGGATTGCTCTTGAGGGAGCAGGGCACAGACACGATGAGCCGAATGGCCTTCTTCCTTGTGCTAAATTGCCCACGGTTCCATTCAGAGAGAAAGAGTGAAGCTACGCTCGAAGAACTGATTTACAGTGAGTTGCACCGAAAGAGAGAGAGCGAGAGAGAGAGATCCGCGGTATTTATATGAAAGAAAATGAAGGTCAAATTGGGAAGTGTGCCTGCAGTGAGAGAGAAGTGTCATGTTGTGCAGTGGGAGAGTGAGTGCTCTGTTGGGACCAGATGAAGGAGACAGCAAGCGACTGATATTTCACATGTCTGACATCCTATAGAGGTACTGCAATGCGTACGACAGTCATGATATATCACTCTCGTATTGCCTTTTATTTCATTGTAATATGATTTCAAAGCTGTAAGATTGGGTTAACCCAATGAAAGCCTTTATGTTGGTTTAATGACGGAGTTGTGAAAGCCCTTCTCTCTTCTCTTTCTCTCTCTTCTGACTCAGGCTTTACGCTGATTGGAAATGATATTAAATTGAACAGCCCCTCGTCTCTGATCGGGCAGGCGCTGTCCGAGATCCTCCAGCACCCCGACCGGGCTCGAGATGCCCTGCGAGTCCTCCTCCACTTGGTGAGTGTCTGTAGCCCAGTGGGTAGGGGTGGGGGGCGGTGCTGTGCGGGGGGAGTATGCTTGCGCATGGGAGCATATGTGAGTGGGGCTGTACTGGGGGGTGTGGGGTGGGCTATGCAAGTGGTGGGGGGTGTGCGGGGGGATATTCAGGTGTTTATAAATCCAGGTGTGTATAAAGCATTGCAGAAGTAAAGAAAGGGAAAAAATCGTAGTGTCAGTCCCGCTGGTTGTGTTCGTTTGTCAATGACCTGACTAGCCCTCATCCACAGGCAGCAACAGCACAGCGGGAGACCCAGTGTTGCTGGTGCTGTGTCCTGTGCGTGTCTGCGTGTGCCTGTGTCTGTGTCTGGGCCTGGCCTGCCCCTAGCCTGGGAAATGGGGCCAGTCTGCGGGAGAGTAGGAATGTGCAGCTGCAGACTGCTCAGCCCCACACCTCACGCACGCATGCACACACATCCATTTGTTTTCCCAATTAAAAGTATAATTTTGCCCCCTGTTGCGTGTGTTTTTTTTTCCCCTGCATGCACAAGTGCTCTCATGCTCAAACCATCCAGCACGTCCACACTGGCATCCTGGCTTTCAAGGTCTTGGTCCCCGCAGCTCTCTCGGTATTTGCGGAGCTGGGCGAGAGCAAATCTGTGGTGATCTTCTTTGCCTGCGGTGAAGAAGTAGCAGGGGCTCCGTACCACTAACAGCGCAGCTAAGGCTGGCTGTGTCAGATCTGCTGTGTTTCCATTGTGTTGGAAATTAGCAGCGAGAATCCGAGGCGTCTCAGTGCGCAATCGGCTGCCACGTTCTGCCCACAAAATATACAGTCAATTCACTTTACGGTGTATTCTGCGAAGCGCTTTTGAGACGTCTCGAAGATGTGATCAGGCGCTGTATCAAAGGCAAGGATTGTTGTCATTATTTGCGACAGAATCTGGTCTTGTGAGTGGCGTGGAAACTCGACGCCTCGTGCTGATTGACAAACGCAGACTTATTTTTCACCTCCTCAGGTGGAGAAATCGTTGCAGCGGATTCAGAATGGCCAGCGTAACTCCATGTACACCTCGCAGCACAGTGTGGAGAACAAGGTGGGTGGCGTTCCCGGCTGGCAGTCCCTCCTCACCGCGGTGGGATTCCGGCTCGACCCTCCGGCCAGCGGCCTGCCAGCGGCCGTCTTCTTCCCGGTCTCGGACCCCGGAGATCGACTGCAGCAGTGCAGCACCACGCTCCAGTCGCTACTAGGTAAGCCGGGAAGCCACGGGGAAACGGGAACGTAACAAGGATGAGCGTGACCACTGCGTGACTGTACGGTTCGCTGTCTGTGCAGCCGTGAGGCTCAGTCACGGTGTCACTGTACGGACTCGCTGTTTATCCAGGAGCAGGAAGGAGGGATAACGGCCGAATACAATCGCCCACAAAATATGCAGTCGCTACACTTCACAGTGAAGCGCTTTGAGACGTCGCGAAGATGTGATAAGGCGCTGTATCAAAGGCAAGGCTTATTATCATAATAGAATTATTCCGCACAGAAGAAAGAAGCCCAATCATTTTGCCTGTGTCGCCTCTCTGTAAGAGGGATCTGTTACCTTCCACTCCCTCCACAGCCTTTGTATTCTTACCATTTGTCTAAATCCCTTTGAAAAGCTATTGTGGAATCTGCTTAAACACTGGTTTTACAGGGCATCCCACCTCCTGATTAACCCTCTTTAAGTGTAAAAGAAAATTCCTAACCTATCCCTTTGTCGTTTTTTTTTGTAAAGATGTTACTTTTCAGCACTTTAGTCAGAGGCTTGGGACGTTCTCCCGACGTGAAGGGCGCTATACAAATATAATCTTGTTGTAGTTATCGACTCACTGACCGGTGCTCATAGCCTTTTCCCATTTACCTGGTCGGAAACCCCTTCAACGTACTGTAAACCTCTGTCAGATCTCCTCTCTGCCCTCCTGGGAAAACAAAACAATAATAAATTGGTCATTTTCAATCCACGGCTGTTTGTGGGGACGCTGCTGCCGCGTTTCGCCCACAAATATACGGTCAATTCACTGGACAGTCTATTCTGTGAAGCGCTTTGAGACGTCGAGAAGACGTGAAAAGCGCTGTATCAAATGCAAGGATTAGTATTATTTATTAAGCCCGGTTTATCCAGTTTCTCCTCGTAAAGTAAAAAGCACTCATCAGTGGTATCATCCCAGTAAATTTTCTCTACGCTTTCTCTGACCTTTCTAACGGAGGAGCCCAGAACTGAGTATAATTCTAACTAAAGCCTAACAAATGACATGTCCAGGTTAACATTTTTTTTGCCGCTGTACTTTTTGCCTCTGTTTCGATTCCCATTAGCTTTTTTAAGGCTTGCGCCTCCCCCCCCCCCACCCCCCATCCTACCTATAACCATGTATAGTTTGTGTACAGTAACCCCTAGATCTGGCTGCTCTTTCACACCTTTTAACCTTTTACCATTTATTGTACATTTCCTCTCTGTTCTTCTTCTCAAAACCTCTATCACCTGACACTATTCTGCATTCAATTTAATCTGATACCTATCAGGCCAATCTACTGATCTCTGGGGTCCTAAACCTTCCCACTTTCAAAGTCTGTGTCAAGACTTGCATCTTTTATGACTGTCTGTGGGGACGCTGCTGTGCGACATTGGCTGCCGCGTTTCGCCCACAAAATATACAGTCAATTCACTTTACAGTATATTCTGTGAAGCGCTTTGAGACGTCTCGAAGTTGTGATAAGGCGCTGTATCAAACGTAAGGATTATTATTCTTATTCTTTCTCTTCCAGTGCAGGACTTTATTATAGGGGGAAGAAGGAGGTTGACCTGTTCTCTTCTCAGGCGTCTGTCACTGTAGCTTTTGAGCCAAGTGTGAAAGTGTGTGCCCAGGGCTCCAGGGCTAACTGCCTGGCAATGTTCACTTCCCTTGTTACAGCAATTTGCTCACATTTTAGCAATATGTGCCAATAGTTCTGTTATAAACATGAAGGCTATTCCTGACACAGTGCCATGCAATATATCACCGGTGTTATTGCACAATACGTGAAGGAAAAAGAAAATATTTCCACCAGATGAAGTAGCTGGAGATGCCTCGTCACAGCATCTTACAAAAGCCGTCAGTTTAAACGGCACTGAATTTGAAGGATCCGATTCACCGGATGTACAACATCAGGAACTCAGACTTAAACCACGCTCCCAACTATTGCAACATCAGTGAATGTTTGTGTGAGAGATTAACAGATTTAACGACGTTTTAAACACTTGGGCAACAACATGATATAAATCTCACGCTGCTCTTTGGCGCCAAAGAATCAGTGTAAAAAGCAGCTCGTGTGGCTTCAAATAGGTTGCACTAAATAAGCCTTAAATAGATACAGTTGAAGGAACTGTGCCACACTAAATAAAGGAACAACACTGCTCAGAGCTGCAGAAAGTCGGCGCTAAGCAACTTGAATTATAATAATAATAATCCTTGCAATTTGATACAGCGCCTTGTCACATCTTCGAGACATCTCAAAGCGCTTCACAGAACATACTGTAAAGTGAATTGACTGTATACTTCGTGGGAGAAACGCGGCAGCCAATGTCACACAGCAGTTCTGTTGTGGAAAAAAAAAGGGAGACAATATACCCAAGTAATGTTCTTCCTCCTGTGGTTTGGACATCTTTATCCTGCCAGCGCTATCAAACTAATAATAGCGTGAGACACCTGAGGTGTCTGGGAAGGGGCAGTGTAGTCAGATGTATTAAAGAGACTGCTCACAGCTCACGCCCCCTCCCTCGATGCTTTTAAAAAGAACTTCGGAATACGTTTGACATTTGTGAAATCAGCTTGATATTTTTCAGCTGAACAGAATTCTGTCGGGATCACAGTATAAATGACACACTGAGTTCCATGCGTCAGTCACAGAGACCCAACGAGCACAAGGTTTATACCGGTGATAATATTTATATTAGAAATACATGTTTAATACATCTTCTGGGACATGAAATTCCACCCTGTCTTGCTCGGAAAGACCATTTGCCTCACCATTTGAGATTGTAAGGAATTGGGTAAAATATAATTCAGGTCTGATTTGGCAGCTTGTGTTTCTTAAAACAAATTAACAGAAAACAAAATACTGCAGATGCTGGAAATCCGAAATAAAAACAGAAGTCACTGGGAACGCTCAGCAGGTCAGGCAGCGTCTCTGGAGAGCGGAAAGTGAGTTAACATTTCAGGTCGATGACCTTTTGTCAGTTCTCCAAATTAGGACTGACTTTGGGAATTTTTTCACGATTTTACATAGTCTTAAATATTAAGATATTTGGGTCCTGGGGGGCACATCTGGGGGTTCTGATTTTGCAACTAAAATGTGCGAGACAAAGCCAAACATAATAGGCTGGACAGTCGTAGATGGACCACTGTGCAACTTGCCAACTAGGGTTGGTAATCTCTGTGATTATCATGGAAGTCATGTATCATTTAAGATTGTGGGTTCAAGCCTTATTGGCAGGAAGGACTTCGAGCACACAGTCTAGGCTGACTCCAGTGCAGTGCTCGGGGAGATGAGATGTCAAACCGAGGTCCTGTCTGTCCGTTCAAGTGGACGTTAAAGATCCTGTGTCACTATTTGAGACGAGAAGTTCTCCTTGTGTGCTGGCCAACAACCCCAAATAAAACTGCTCACTCGCTGCATGGCTTGTGGGGTATTGTAATGAATTTTGAAGTCCGCAAATTAGTTGCCACATTCGCTTACAAAATACACAGTAATTCCTGTGGAGCATTTTGAGATTCTTTGACAATGTGATAAGGTCCTAAATCAAGTTCAGCCTTATTATTAATAATATTAGAGGTAGTATTATCAGTAGTATTATTACGATGCTACGTTGTGGAATGTGCAGAGCTCAGACTATTATTGCCCCAACCACAGGAGACTGTGCAATGACCTCCCCGAGGAGCTGGCTTTACAGAGCTGAGAGTTGAATGGAAGTGAGCAGCAGGGCTGGTGTGACTGTGTTTATGTATTACTGTTTACTCTTGCCGCAGGTTTGCCTCACGCTGCACTCCAGGCTCTCTGCAAACTTATCACTGCTTCTGAGACGGGAGAGCAACTGATAAATCGGGTGAGTATGAACGCTGGCTTAAAAAAGAATACAAATTGCATTCCATTTGCTGTTGCCTCTCCATTCTCCGCCATCCTCCCACCAGTCCCCTCCATCCCCAATATCCTCTCGGTTACCAATTTTGAATTGACATTTAGAAGCTTTCTTGTGATCACTGTCTAGATTCTATTTATAGTTCCCTTATTAAATGTGCTGCAATGAATTACAATGTGATGAATTTACATTGAATGAGTTTGTTTGGGGAGGGAGGGGGGAGGGCGAAGATGCCAGTCTTTCTTTCCCAAGCCTTTGGTTGATGAAAGAATTTTTTAAACCTAAAATTCCCCAGACACTTGCAGTGTTCAGGATTGTGACCTCTGATTAAAAATGGGCCGTGTAGTGTGAGGTGGTTATTCCCAGCCAAGGGTGTGAGTACCATTAGTGTGGTCGGGTTGTGGGGTGGAAGAGTTATCAGTCAGTGACATGCGTGGTAGGGTGGGAGGGAGTGAATCACTCTGAGCATGGTGAGGCACACAGTTGGCTTCAGTGCCCTGGGATCCAGATCTTATTCTTTCTGCTCATCTCTTATCTAGTCGTGTTTGCTGAGAGCGTGGGTGGACATGGGGTTAGGACAAGATCGGGCTTGGCATTGCCACGTTGCCCCGCCCTGCCTTCGTGCCCAGCCCAGGCTCCCATCCGACGAACAGACCTTTGAGGGAGGTACTGAGGGTCCTATAGAGTCGTAGCTTCTTAGTGCCACTGACAGGAAAGGGGGAAAGATTCGAGAGAGAGAGAGAGCAAGCGAGCGTGAGGAACAAAATTCCCCTTTATATTTCAAAACACATCAACCTAGTGTGAAGGTTATTAAGACACATCATTCCTGTTGCTGTGACTGCCCCACCCAATGACATTTCACACCTCACGAAGCTCAGTGTCCCCTTCGAGCCCTGACATTAACAGACAATGACCGGGAGCTCCTATCACCTGAGCAACCACCGCTCAACAGGACTGCACCGTTTGACATTTTCAGTTATTACAAATCTCGTCGCATATTTAATGATGATTCCTGGGGACTCCACTTCAGTCGGAACTGGGCAGATTATTTCAGGTGTTTGTGCAGAATTCTTTCCAAAATAAAACCCCATTGCCCACCCTGCCTCTCTTCTTTCCTAAGCCTGTGGTTGACGAAACGACTGGTGTTCAGTTGTTTCTCAATACCTTTCTGCATGACCGTACCACTCAGGAAGTTAACAATCCCTGCCTGACAGTGTAGGGGTGATCAGAGGTTTAATAGGAAGAAATGGATATAAATATGCCATAAAATTGAGCTGCTGAGTGGAGCTACTTCTGCATCCACAGGTGACAGGACCAGGAGGTTCTTTGCCCGATCAATAAATTAATAATTGGGTCAGTTATAGCAGGTTCCGCAGCTGAATAATACAATACATTAGTCCCACACTGTCCGTCTGGCTGGTCTCAAAAGTTTTCCTTTTTTTAAAAGAATATAACCTTACACTACTCTTCTTTCCGAACCTCTCAAACAAATTGTTCACCGAATAAATATCTAATTCCCTCGAGTGAACTGTAATAGTCTGTTTCCACACCTCCCTAGGTTGTCTGTTCACCCATAATATATACGGTCAATTCACTTTACAGTATATTCTGTGAAGCGCTTTGAAACATCTCGGAGACGTGATAAGGTGCTATATCAAATGCAAGGATTATTTATTATTACTATTATTCCATGTACTCATCACTCTCTGTGTAAAATAATGTCAAATTAAACTGTCTGTTCACCTTCCCTCTCCGGAGCTTGAGTCCCTTTTATTGTAGATTTTTTGACCGTGTTAAACTTTTTACACTTCAGTTTATCTACACCCTTTAGATTGTTGAATACCTTAAATAAGCTCTCTCCCCTGAGCCTTCTCTATTTTAGTGTGAACATTCCCAGCTTCGTTGGTCTCCTCATAACTCAGAAACCTAATTCCAGCCATCAATCTAATTGCCCAGCTGCAACCTTGCCATTGAGTTTCCCCTTGTGCACAAGTTCTATTATTTCCTCAAAGAACTGCAACAGATTTGTTAAACTGATCTCACTCCCATAAGCTTTGGCCGAGTCTTTCTTATAACTGTTTCTCCACTGTTTCATTATCCCCCCTCCCCCCCTCTCCCCCCACTTTGATTGTCCCAAATATTGCCCTACAACATGTCAACCTCATGGGCTCCAGTTCCAACATTATCTATTTGCCACTCTTTGAAAATTAGCATTACAATGCTCTCTCTTCACAAAACCTCAGGCACCATTTCCAATGAGCCCCTAAATATGTCTCCCAAAGTATGATTGAGTTCATTAACTGCTTGCTGAATTAGCTGCGCGTGGCACTCACTCCGTTCCTGGTGCCTTGTCCTTCAATGACTCTTCCAAGTTACTGTATCTCTAAATTCAAAATACCTGTCATTCTTACAATCTCCTCATCACCTGCATCTACAATATTGATAAGTCCAGGAAATTACTCACACACCCAATGAGAGCCTTTCCATACCACCAATGCTTATCAATTTGTCAGCACACTCAGTTGGTAGGACTTCCATGTTTGGGTCAGATGGTTATGGGTTGCAGACCCATATTGGAACTTGGGGGTTCACAGTCTGGACTGACGCTCCAATGCAGTTTTGGGGAGGGGAGAGGGTCGGTCCCTGCATAATTAGAGGTGACGTCCTTCAGATAACATGTTAAACAGTGATTATTCTTGTCTTGTTTGTTAAGGATTCCATGGCACTGTTTGAAAAGAGCGAGGTGTAATTGTAAATAGTTTTCCAGATAAATTGCTCATTCATTTCATGGCTGTTTGTGGGACCTCTCTATGTGCAAATTAGCCGCTGCATTTATTTACGATATGCACAGTTATGCACTTGACAGTAACTACCTGTGAAGTGTTCTTTTTAAAGCTTTTGATGGTATAGGCATGAGGCAAAATGCAAGAATTATTACTAGTATTAATAATTGCACACCACTGTTGCTCTCGGCCCACCCAGTCAAGTAAATGTGCCTTTAATGCAGCTTAATGCACTGTGCCAGCCTCCCTCTGCTCATCTTTCACCGTTTGTGTGTTATTTTCTAGCTTTACTGTTGATTGCTGTTTAAATGACTGCGCTTGAATATAACCTATGCATGTGTCTAAAGCCTGTTGTTTTTCTCTCTCCTAATCTCCTGTTTGAAGGCTGTTAAAAATATGGTTGGAATGGTAAGTGTACTGAAGTATTTAAACCATTGGCTGTTACACTGAACCGTGTTACCCCTTTGACCCTGTAGCTTTCTTCTTTGACACGCTTTGTGTTGCAGAGTTCACAATGTAATATGCTTTTTTTTNAAAATGCTGTTCCTGTGTAAGTTGTAGACTTCAGGATAACTTGCCATCAGTTTCCACTACCTGCACCAGGTTTTTGGTTAACTTTACACTGCTATAAAGTGGCCCACATTGCAGTTCCCTTTGCCTCACCCAGTTCCCTCCCACCCTCCCTCTCTCCCTTCACTCCTGACATTGGGTTGAGGCATTGCAATTAACTTCAACCCCCTCCTCCCTCCTGACACTCATGATCAGAAGATTTCACCTTGGGGAAAAAATCAGGTACAAGTCACCTCATGCTTCTCAGCTCTGGCTCCTCAGTGGGACTGAACCACCAGACCTTCCTCTGGTTCCGTCTCGAACCCTCACTTTGATTCCAACTCAATTCTCAATGTGGTTTTTAGACCTTAAAAGAGTTAGTCTTGTTGATCAGAGTGTAGTTAATGTCCTTACAGCTCTGCAGTCCCTCCAGGTTTGCCAGGTGTAAAATGAACCTCTGCAAAATGAGCATCTGGAAAACAGTGTTGGAAGAATCCTGAATGAGAAGATTCCTCCTCCATCCCTTGGCTGAATTGGCGAATTTATTACCATGGTGTACAGTGTTAGATTTTAAGACAAAACGATCTTACAGTATGGCATTTCAGGCACCAGAGGAAGCCTCTGACTGTAGAAAGTGCCTCATTGTCAGTGACCAAAATCCTCAGACATCCTGCGCATCTGAGAACATTCAAACTTACGCTCATTTCCGGAGATGATTTAAATCAATACATCAGAAATAGGCCATAAAACCGGGAGGTGGCATGCAGCCTCTAACATCCTGTTGTCAAGACCTCGGAGGGTTTGAATGCTCAACTCCACGATAAAAACAACAGTCTATTAAAAGGTGTTATCTTTATATTCTCCGTGTTTGTTTATGACCGAGGTAATGATTCCCAACTGCCGTAAATTTTAGTGCCTCTTAATCGACTTGGCAGCCCCACACTGTGCTGCTTCATAAAGCAACAAAGCCTCCCCCCCCCACCCCCCCACACACAAGGCAGATGTGTACAAGCCGTGTCTCACTCTGTCACCGCCTCACTAATCTACGCTCCCATTTCACATACAATCTCTTTCACCTCTCCTCTCCCCCTCTCTCTCTTTCGCTTTCCTCCCCCCTCTCTCATATAGCCTCTCCTCTCTCTCACAGCCACTTTGTCCCCCAGGGCAACTTCTGTTTTTTTAAGACGGTAATACTGTTTTTATCTGCAGTATTTTAAAGCCTTTTGCCTCTCAGCTTGCTTGTTTTCTCATTCCCTTACCTTTTGCTTTTCTTTCTGCCTCTCCTACACTCGCTCCCTTGTTCCAATTCTTTTTCTTCCAACTCGCCCACAAAATTTACAGCATATTCTGCGAAGCGCTTTGAGACGTCTCGAAGACCTGATAAGGCACGGTACCCAATGCGAGGATGATTATTATTAACTCTTGACCGTTTTCTCCCCCTTTTCACATTCTTCTATCCCCTCTGTCTGTCTGTCTGTCTGCCTGCCTGCCTCTCGTGCAGTCTCTTGCTTTGCCCTCGCTCTCTTCGTTTCTCTTTCCCATTCGGAATCGTGTCTCGCACAAAACAACAGCAAAGACACCCCCAGATGCTGTTGTTGCGTGAGCAGAGCCTGTGTTTCTGGCTGTGACCAGAAGAGGGAACTCCCGTACAATAAGCCTCGCCGACGAGATGCAATATTGATTTTTTTTATTTCTTCCTGATGAACAATCTTGTCAATTTCAGGCCAGGAGTTACCAGTGTAACCTCCGCAGATAGTCTCTCTCTAACCATCAGTGAGAATTGGTCCTTCCCACCAAGAACTCGAAGCCCTGCATCACCAGAGGACAGTCTCTGCCTGAAAACAACCTCCTGTTATTTGTATTATCTATTGTGCCTTCTCTACGGCTTTTAGCTGGAGTGAGGGCGACTCGTACGATAATCTTTCGGACTCTGCAGCAAAGTGTTTAGCCCCCCACCTTCTCCCATCCACCCACCCGCACACTCTCAGCGCTATTTTCTTTTCCCTTGTTGTAGTTGGCAGTTTATTGAACCTAATCCATTTTGACCCGGCAGACATATGCTCACTTTCCCTAATCATAAAACAAACTGGCTCTTTAACATTTGCACTGATCTCTGCACGGATATGAAATCCTGGGACTATGGTCTCTTCCTCTTTAAAGCAGATGAAATCTGTCCGGTCCGCAAGACATTCCCTGCCGCTAAAAGAGGCAACAAACAACAACAAATTGCATTTGTATCAGCGCCTTTCGTGTCTGAAGGACGTTGGATAGTCGAGGGTTTGAGCTGGGGGTTGGAATCAAGAGGGGTGGGAGGGTGGGATGAAGGCACGGTCAAAGAGGAAGGTCTTGAGCCGGGCTTTGGAGGGAGCGAGCGGAGGGATTCCAGGATGGAGTTCCAGAGAGTAGGAGCAGAAACTCTGAAGGTCCGACTGCCATTGGGGGGCATAGCGGGAGACATGGAGCAGGCCAGTCAGTGTCCGCTGAGCAGAGGGAGTGGACAGGTTCGTATCGTGTTAGGTCGCGGAGACAGGGAGGAGCACGACTGCGGAGGGGGGGGGGGTGGGTTTTAAGAGTGAGGACAAGGATTTTAAACACGATCCTCTGGGGGATGGGGAGCCAGGGGAGCCGGGCAAGGATAGAGGAAGCCAATTCAGCACCTCAAACAGTAAGATACCTTACAATTACAGCTCTGCCCTGACTTAAACTTGACGCAGGAAATAATAAACAGCAGCACCATCAGTTTAACAGTGTCTCACGATGTAAGCGAGTCTCTGGGTGACTGGGTCCTGCCGGGGATGGGACTGTGCTGTGATTGTGGCAGTTTCCCATGGTAACCTGCTGTGTGGATCAGTAAAAGGGTTTACATGTTACACAGCTGACAGTTCAATTTAAATTCGACCTCCCAACAAGTTCACAGGCAATCGGGCTGAACCCAGCTGATTGGATACTTAAGATCGAAGATGTTTAATCAGATAACGGGTCTGTGTGTGTGTGTGTGTGTGTGTGTCTCACGAGGATAATTTAACCCTTCAATCACTTGCTGGTGTTCACCACTGCACTAAACGTGTCCAGGGCAAATGAGCAATGTGAATCGGAGATTGCATCCTGTCGGTCTGTTTCCCAGAGTGTAAATGTGGTCAATAACCAAGTGAATGATTCTCCCAACCAGCTTCGAGCAGGATTCTCCTCCAAGGTCGGTCAGTGAACTGACCAGCACAAAATTCCCCCAGCGCCCCCTTTCCCCATCACATTGAGAGCTCAGTTTGTAACACTGCAGTAAATTCACTTTAAAACCTTGTTTTCTATCAACGTTAAAAAGCTGGAGTCATTCAAGACGAGCAGAAAATGCAGAGTGCAGTGATCAGTGTTTGCAAGAGAGAACATTGCTTTCTTGTCAGTGTGTGACAGGTCTGAAAATGCAGGGTTTGAAGATCCAAAAGGCTTCTGAAGTCAAAATTCTACTCAGCGTCAACTTGTAAAGCCATTTTGTCTTCAAATTTAAGCTAAATGGAAAATTCAAAATTCAGCCTTAATTTGGAAGGAAGGAAATAAATTGTGCAATTGTTCAAATGAAAGGAATTGAGAAGGAATTTCAGACTTCAGCCTCTCTGCCCCCCACCCTTTGGAACTCCATCCCCCAGTCCATTTGCCTCACTCCCTCCCTCCCTCGAATCCATCAAGGCACGTCTCAAGATCCTCCTCCTCGACTGCGTCTTCGGCCACCCTCACATCCCATACCCTCCCTGCCCTCCGACCCCACCTGATCCCAAACGCCTGCTTGAGTCCAAATCCCTGACTGTCCAGCGCCTTGGGACTCTTCCCAACCTGAAGGGCGCTGTGTAAATTGTAATTTGTTGTTGCTGTTGAATTTAACAATTGTTCACGATTCTGCATAATCTTAAACTTTTAAGTCAAAATGGTCTCGTGGTGAAATTCTGGCCATTTCAGTGGCGTCTCAGTGATCAGTTCCCTTTAGCGTGCGTCCTGGCTGGGATGTTCTGTGGTTAAATGCTCACCCAGCAGACCTGCTCCAAGCTTTTGCCAATCTGGCCTTGATCAGTACCAGCAACGTGTACTCATGTAGTGCACTTCAAATAGGGTAACGTCTCAAAGATCAGGGTTCCAAACATCACGTGAGATCAGGATGGAGTGAGCCCTTGTCCTCAGAACCCCCCCACCCCCCCCCCCCACCATGTGTGCGCGCACACACACACACACGATTTCTTGTAAGGGATCTCTAATTCTAAAGAGTTTGGGAGCTTATGTACTGGGATGTATTTGCCCACATCAAATGGCAGGTGTAATGCACACACACACATACACACATACTGTAGTTGTGAGGCGAGTTCACATATGCTCGGTGCCCACTCAATGCAGATTAGTCAAGGGCAAATTCAAGTTCTATCCCATCCCCACCACCTCCCTCCCCCCTGTTTTTTTTTAAAAAAACTAGATTTCCTCCTTATACCAAGCGTTGATTATATTGTTCTCAGTCAGCGAGCAGCAGTGTGATGTGACCTGTGTTGCATCTTGTGTTTGTAAAATGGTTTTCGTTTTCTTTGGGCACAGCTTCATCAGGTCCTGGTTCAGCTTCAGTCCGGAGAGAAAGAGCAGGAATATTCATCTGTGCCCATCCAGGTCTCTATCAGCGTACAGCTGTGGCGTTTGCCAGGTTGTCACGAGTTCCTGGCAGCACTAGGTACGTACGGCATAGTGTTCCTCTTTGTTCTTCCACCTCCCACCCCCCCTCTGCTTCCAGTAGGAACCTGGTTGTTAGTCGATTGGCAGATGGTAATGATCCCTTCAAAAAAAAATTTTTTTTTAAAACAATAATAACTTGGTCACTCAACCCAGGACTGTTTGTGGGACGTTGCTGTGCGTAATTGGCCTCCGCGTTTCACCCACAGAATATACAGTCACTCCATTTTACAGTATATCCTGTGAAGCGCTTTGAGACGTCTCAATGACATGCCAAGGCGCTCTATCAAATGCAAGGGTTATTATTATTATTATTAGAGCTCAGAAACTATCTTTCCCGAAGGGACAAAAGCCCTTGTTCTGGTGGGTCGCTTTTTAAATGGCGTACTTTTTTTTAAAAAAAAGAAATTAATTTCTTTAAATAGACATGAAAGCAACACTCACTGCCTCCTTAATTCGAAGAAAGAACCGTATCGTTGAACGTCCCTTGAACGTCGAAATTGCCTTTTAAATGAGGTGGTGACGAGCAGTCAGGCCTGGCTGATTGTTCCTCTGTTCTAAATCATTGCGACCATTATGTTAAAGTGACTTTGAGAAAATTATCTGTGTGCAGTCACCTTCCTGGGGAGCGGAGCATTTATCCTGCTTAATTTGCTGCGCTTTTAACAATTCGTCGTGTGGCAACGCAAAGCGATGGAGAAATCTGAAGCCACAAAAGTTATTTCAATAGATCCTTTCCAAATAAACTCATCAGAAACCAGATCGTTGCTGACAGCCTGGAAATTGCCGTTGTCATCTGCTCTCTCTGCTCGCTGACACATTTTTCCTTATCAGTGACACAAGCAGATGCTGGTTACACATCAGACCTTGGCTGTGCGCTCTGGAATCTAAATTAGGATTGAATTCTATTTGTCCCCTCTGGTTAGAGTGCCGGGGGGCGGGGGGAATACTGAAGGAATTTTACAAAATCATAGTTCAGGGCCGAGTGAGGCTGATATGCAGTCTGAGACAGCAGCACCGACTCAGTGAGTGTTTGTTACGGTCTCCCAACGCCTGACGCACACACTGTTTCTGACTGAATCTGAGCTGATTTATTATCGCCGCTTGTGTCTCTGAGTCTCGGTTCTTCTCCGTTACTCAGATGGGTTAGAATTTGGTGAAGAGCGTTGTTTTTTGGCTCCTTGTTTATTTCTGAATACATTGATGCAGACCTGTGCGTGTATACCTGGCGACCTATGTCTCTAGTGTGGCAGGGTGGGATGGGAAGCCACAGCACTGCCCTCTAAATAGACCAGAAGCCTCTGCGAGGCATCTGAGCGAGTGCCCAACTCTGGCTGAGGGCCCGCACCAGTCACGGCGCCCCCTTGTGGCCCGGGAGGACCCAGGCCTAACTAGCGACTCCTGATAACTCGTCGCTGAGCCCTTTTCTCTTGGGAGTGATGAGTTATTCAGAGTGAACACACACACACACGCGCGCTCTGCGTGTATCTTACCGTGGGACTGACGCACGACTGCGTTGGTGATGATAACTGTTCGCTGAGAACCCTGAAGAGCTGAAGCCATTCGGCTTCAACCTTCATCCCTTGAAACGGTGTGTGCTGAGCAGCACTTAATATGCAGCAGCTAAACTGCTCGCAAGTGGTCTGTGAAGGAATAATTATGATTAAACGCGAGTGTTCGGAGAGTCACAGATAAGCAGGATATATTGGTAACCTTTTCGAAGAATTTGCCCAGTGGGTCCCAGAAGGATCATTTTCTGTCAAGTCCCGTTTCCCCTGGTTACATTAGCAGCTTCCACAGCCAACATCAGCCTTTTCTACCACCTCTTGCCTCTTAAGTGGCTAGAATAAATGACAGAAAAAGTAAATAAATATTTGATTGTGCTCCTCTGACTGTTAAGCAACTGTGCAGCGCCTTGGGACGTCCTCCTGACGTGAAAGGCGCTTTATAAATGGAATCTTGTTGTTGTTGTTGTTGTAAGCAGCCTCCACACATGAGCATAAGTTACTCAACACCTCTTTGGTGTTGCGTGTTTCTCAGACAGCCAGTGAAGTACAGGTGATGAAGGATGGGCTTGTGCTAGCATGTAATGTAAACAGATATCTATTCACAAGGCATCGCAGATGCCCTTCCGGACACTGCGCGAGGCCTGGAGCATCAGTATGTGCTGATCCGCTGAATCATGCACGTTGAATCCCGGCATGCTGTCCGCAGTCTTGTTTATTGCCTGCAGCACAGTTAGCTGAATGTTTGAGAATCCCTTTCGGGCTCTGGGCACGTTGGGAACAGAGATTGCGTTCAGGGAAAAAACACGGTTTGTATCCCACACCTACACGTTAGGCTTCCGTCACGACCAAGAGAATTCACAGAATTCAAGCCAAACACTTCCCTAGTTATTGTCAAACCCTGTCAGCTTTCATCCTCTAGAGGTGGTTGTCCACTCGCTCCTACAGACTGATGGCGGAGAATTAGTGGATAATGACACTAATATTAATCCTTGCATTTGATCTAGCGCCTTATCACGTCTTCGAGACGTCTCAAAGCGATTCCCAGGATATACTGTAAAGCGGAGTGACTGTATATTTTGTGGGCGAAACGCAGCGGCCATTTGCGCCCAGCAATTGGTTGGAAAGCATGCGATGGGGAGCAAGGGGAGGGGGTGCCATCTGTAGATCTATTTTACACGTGCTGGCCGTTGACGTACACTCTTGTTTCTTTTCCGACTCTTGTCCAGGGTTTGATCTGTGTGAAGTGGGTCAGGAGGAAGTGGTGCTCAAGACAGGGAAACAGGCAAACCGGAAGATCATGCACTTTGCCCTCCAGTCCCTGCTGGCGTTGTTTGGTGAGTTCCAGAACATTCCAACACAACCTTGCGATTCAAAATGCGTAGGCGGGAGCAAATAGGGAAGATTGGCCGACGTGGAGAATCAGTGGGCACAAATTTCAGTGGGATCTGCGGGCAGGAAGGTGGCAGATATACGGGATTGGGTGTGGCTGTGATTCCCCTCACTGTGTGCGATCAGGGACCCTGCTGACATGGTCAAGCCTCACACATGACAAAAGACTCCCGTGGAACTATACCCCAGCATGATTCAGGAGAGGAGGGGGAGCCTTAGCGTCAACTTTGTTACGCTGTGCCCTGCTGTTACATGAAATGCTCTTCTTATTCAGTTATCCTGACCTTTGGTGGCAAGGTTCACCGGGGCAGGCTTCAGCGAAAGATGTTGTCTTATTGGGAAGGGAAAACTTCAATCAGTGGTGTCCAAAAGCAAAAATATTTCCTTATTCAAAATTCAATCACATTCCTTTGAGTCTCACTCGACCTTTTTATGGAGATTGTTTAATCGAAAATGGATTGATTTTAATACAATTACGTTCGAAAGGATTCACAATAATAATGTCCGGACACTGGCTGGCACGGAAGGACGGCTGTTCAGTAATTTATAATGTATTGGAGATGTGATTACTGCAGTCAGAGCAGGGTATAGAGCTTTATATTTACAGAACCTGAACCATTCAGTGCTCCATTGCAATGAATCACCAGCACAAGAGCTTGTAGCTACAAGGGATCCTGTGTAATTAGATCGGACTGCATTGCGCATTCTGAATTGCACTGAACTATGTTCCTGGGGAAACCACCAAATCTACAATCATTTCTCTTGTCAAAGTCTTATTGCTGCGTGTGGGAGATGGGCTGGAGTAACTTGTACATTATGTTTAAATTTTTATTAGAATATAGCGTTGCATTTGATACAGAATGGGGAATCACACATCGCTGAGACATCTCAAAGCGTTTCCCAAGATTTACTCTAAACCACATTTACGGGCAAATTTGTGTATATATGTTTGCAACGGTATTTTCCCCTCTTCTGATTTACGACGATTTTCCATTACACTGGTTTGCTCACTCCGACCCCTGGCCTCTCTGCCGGTGTCGTTGGCTTGCATTTTGCAGCCCTGCCCGGGAGCATTCAGCACGGGGAAGGCTGTGGGCCAAAGGGAGATCCCCTTGTCCTTCATCACCTTCAGGCTTGAATTTCCTAATGTTTGTTCTCCCATTTGAACCCTGCGCACATCCCAGCTTATCCGGAACTCAGCAGCTGTGCGTCTGACTCCCACACAGCTCTGAGGCCATATCTGGCCAGCTGGCCGGTGTGTGTGTGTGTGTGTGTGTGTCGAGCAGAGGGAGTAGCCAGGTCGGTATTGTTGCAGGAGGCTGCAGAGCTAAGGGTGGGTGCGAGGCCGTGGAGGGACTTGAGTGCGTGGAGGAGGATGGTGAATTTGAGCTGAGGGGGATGGGAGCCAGTGGAGCCGGCTGATATTCCGGAGCTGAGGGAAACCAGAGCGATATAGGGTGAGAAGGACAGTTGAGGAACATTCTGAGGTGCTGACAGGAGCCAAGCAGGAGAGCCTCGCTCTTGTTAACATGGAGCTGTAGAAGGTTTTACAACTCATGCAATAGATGCTGTGGATACTGTGGAGACAGTGGGTGCTGTGTGGAATCAGTGGGGTGGGGGAGAGGCAGTGATGGAGGTGTGGGGTCAGTGGGAGGGTAGGGGGAGTGACAGTGTTAGTCTGTGGGTTCTCAATACTTAATGATGTTTTACTCTTTTCCAGACTCCACCGAACTGCCCAAACGGCTGAGCCTGGACAGCTCATCCTCTCTGGAGTCTCTCTCCTCCTCTCAGTCTGTTTCCAATCCTCTGGGGCAGCCTCACCCACCATTCTCCCCCACCTACGGGGACTCCATGGCCTCAGACGCCATTTCCGTCTACAGCCTGAGCTCCATCGCCTCCTCCATGAGCTTCGCCTCCAAGACGGAGCTGAGCGGCGAGGGTGGGCTCCCGCGAGCCCGGCAGGACTACGAGCGCTGTCGCACATTCCCACACAAGACCTCCACGTGTCAGAGCAGCAGGGAGGACGAGGAGGACGAGGGCTTCTCCATCATCAGCAGTGAGCCCCTCGGACTTCGCCCGGACCCCTTCGGCTCATCCCTGGCTGCCGACGAGACGGACAGGAGCGACGAGGCGACGAGGCCAGGCAGGGGCGGAGTTGGGGACAGACGGTCGGTCAGCGCTCCCAACTCCCCGGCCAAAATTACCCTGGTTCCCAGCCCCAACTCACCCTTCCAGAAGGTGGAGGGCAGGAACAAGGTGCTGGGCTCGGACACTGGGGAATCGGACCAGTCGAGCACGGAGACCGACAGCACCGTCAAGTCCCAGGAGGAGAAGGGGCCCAAGCTGGATCCCCAGGAGCTGGCTAAGAAGATCCTGGAAGAGACTCAGAGCCACTTGCTGGCAGTGGAGCGTCTTTACCAGGGGGGCGGCGAGGCTCAGCCAGGCTCCCCCGCTCAGACCCACTGCACCACCTTCAAGTCGTCAGACAGCAGCGCATTCAGGAGACCACAGCAGCTGCTGCCCGGCCAGAAAGCCCCCTCGCCCGGCAACACCAAGCCAAAGCCCCCCACACGCAGCTGCTCCCTCCAGCAAGTGGGCTCGGGCTGCAGCCCGACCCCTGGGCTCTCCGACACCAGCCAGACCTCGGCATCGTGCTCCCCGGTGCTGGATTCTCGCCAGTCCCCGGGTTCCTCGAGCGACCAGCCAGCCATCAGGCTCAAGTACCCCAGCTCCCCTTACAGCGCCCACATCTCTCGCTCGCCCAGCTCAGGCCAGCAGTCTCCAGCGGACAGCAACCCTTCTCCTGCCCTCTCCTACTCCTCCGCCGGCTCCGCCCGCTCCAGCCCGGCGGACACTCCAGATCTGAACCGATTGAAATTGACAGCCATCGACGAGAAGGTCAAAGCCGTTCACAACCTCAAGACCCTGTGGACCAGCCCTGGCCACGGCCCATTGCGAGGCCTCAAACCCAAACCGCCCCTGGTGCCTTCCAAAGGCGATGCCCTCAGTTACCTGAACCTTTCACCAGCCAGACGCGACAAGGGGGGGAAAGGGGATCGCTTTGAGCTGAAGGAGTTCCCCAAACTGCCGGGTTCGGACAAGAGGGTGCAGAACGGACGCGGCGATTGTAGCAAAGCAGCGGGGGTTCCCGAGACCCGGAGCCCCCCCCAGACTCAGCACCAGCCCCCCCGGCTGCCCTCGGGCAACGGTTACAAGTTCCTGTCTCCCAGAAAGTTTTTCCCCACCTCAAAGTGCTGAGGGTAGCGGCCACACCAACAGCCCCGTGGGAGGGAGAGAGAGAGAGAGAGAGAGAGAGAGCGCGTGGGCTCAGCACGCGGGGCCTGTTCTGCCCACGAGCGCGTCCTCTTTTGTAAACTCTCGGGCCGCCTGAACAACGCTGACCTTTTTTATACCGTTACACAACAAAACAACAACAAAACCGCACCGTGTGTGTGTGTGTAAAAAAAAAAACCCAACAGATCGTATTTTTATCAAAGCAGAAAAAAAAAACGGCATTTGGCCCTCCTTTCTTAAGTCAGTTCCCGGTTACCGTTTATGAACCTACTTGCGTCGTGTCGACACTGTCGGGTCAGTCAGTCAGTCAGTCTGTGGTGACGGCAGCTTTTGTTGCCAAGGTTTGTTTTAATCGCTAGGCTTGGCGGGTCTAGGTTAGACTTGAGCTTCGTGTTGAGAGGGGTGGGACGTCCGCCTGACGTGAAAGGCGCTACGCAAATGTCATTTGTTGTTGTTGTTCTCGTCGTCGCTCCCCGTCTGTGCGTCTGAGGCGAGCCCACACCTGTTCAGCGCGTTCTGCCTGCTTCACTCCCCTCAACATTGGGAAATCGTAGAATAAGTGGGGGGGGGGGCTTCACCATGCGCTCAAGGAGAGGGTCCATGCCCACTCACAGGGGGAGTGGACCCTGTGTGTACACAGAGCTGGGGTCCGTTGCGTATACACGGGGAAGGTCTGTTCGTGTACACAGGAGGATTGCTTCCAAGTGTAAAGTATTACTTTGCCGTTTTCCTTCGATTTTGAAGTAACAGAAATATTTGAGAGTCGGGCAGAGAAGCTCAGAGCCCACACTGCCTGCGCCTGTTCAAGGGCAGATCTTGTGCTGATTTGGTTTGACTGGCAGTGGGTTTCCAACTATCGCTTCCACATTGTGTCTTAACTGGGAACACCCTGCTGGACACCATAGCGCAGTCCCGACTTGCCTGCTCACCTGCACCTCAGCCCCACACACTGCTCAGTCCTTTTCACCTTCCCCACACACACCGTAGGTCGGTGTCCAGGACTATCTCTGTAAAGTGCTCCATGACGTATAAGATTATATAAACATCAGTTGTTGATGATTGAACGCTGGGCGGTGGTGCGTGTGTGTGACTGAAGCTTTGGTACTGCAACTGGGCAGGACAATGTGAAGTGGCTCCACGTCCTGTGACTCAGAAACATTTGGAAAGCTTGGCCGCCCTCCAGTCTTTTGCTTTTGACTACAAAATACAAAATACAAAAACAAAGTCACTAAACTCTGCAGTAAACTCCCTGTGAATGTGCTTTCGTCTCCTCCCAGCGTGAAAGGCGCTCTAACAATGGCAAGGATTAGGATATTATTCTTCCCCCTCCTTTCAGTATTTAGAAGCATATTCCCGGCCATTAATAATGACAGAGGACTACAAAATACAGGCACTACACTTTCCAGTAATTCATGTGAAGCCCTTTGAGAAGTCCTTCCGATGTGAAGGGGGTTATTTTGTGCATGTATTAATATTATTATTAATTCTCGACCTGTGGCATCAGGAGCAATTAAATTGCTCCTGGTTTCTGATCAATTGCGAAGTTCCCAATCGCCCAGTACAGACCAGTGAATTGTGCCCGACTCTTCCCGAGGATCTTGTTTGTCTTAGGAGAGGCCACTAAAGAAGAAATATCTGTGGTATGTTAACAGAGCACATAGCAGAAATGTGAGGTGTTGTTTTGTGCGTGTGTGGGTGTGTGTGTGTGTGTGTGTGTGTGTGTGTGTGTGTGAATCAAGAGAGAGGTGTGCGTGAGAGAGGTGAATGTGATGAAATGACTGACCAACTCAACTCCTGGGATGTCTCTGCTCTTTTCAGTGACAGGAAACTTTAAAACACACAGTACTACAATACTGGCGCATGACTGTTTAAGACAACAAACCGACTCATCATCCAGAACATGGCACAAGTCATTTTCCAGGGGAAGCCACTGAACTGAGCAGCGCATTTTCAGGGAACCCTGTGGTCATCTCTAATGGAACCATATACCAGAGTGGCTGCAAACAGCAATGTTGGGCAGCTCCCCTCTTCCCTCAACCAACCCGCCCGCCAATTCCCCCACACAGACCTCCTCCCCACCCCTCAGCCCTCCCCAGATCTTGGCAGCAATAGGGAGCCTGGGGAAATACCACTCAGTGACCATCTGTTGTTCACGATGTCTCCACATGTCATTGCTTCTAAAATGCGCTGGACTGCCAGCCTTTCAGACCCGGTGCCACAGCCATGCACTCCTGAGAGGTGACCTGATGTGCCCTTTCTGCTGCCTCTTCTGTGCATCACAACTCTCTCGCGTGGAACAACTGCAGCCCTTGCAGTTTTGTGTGTTCGAACTTGCAAGCTGAATGTGTTGAGACAGGCTGACGGTTGCAGTTACTCTCCCTGGCCCACAACATACACAGTCAGTTCACTTCACAGTGTAGTCTGCGAAGCGCTTTTAAGACATCTCGAAGACGTGATAAGGCGCTGTATCATAATGCAAGGATTATTATTATTATTATTAAGGCCGCTGCTGTCTTGCAGTGTGAAACTCGGATACTGACCGTGATGGAAGCTCTCTTAATGTGGAACGGTGTCACATTGCTGAGGGGACACCAGGCAGAGTCCTCAAGACCTGGTTTAAGCACTGGGTTCAGCGCTAGGCCAGCGAGGTTATAACAGCCAAACACTTACAGAAAGAAACGGAGGAGAATTAATTAACTAAAGAATCCCAACCCCCGTTGAAATTTGAGGTGATGAGATTTTTTTTTTACAGCTAATTCACAAGTGGAATGTTTGGCAATGTCCCTGCTTCCCTTGGAGCTACTCTGTACATAATTACAAAAGCTGTAAACTTGTAAATATCCGATTGTGTTAAACCCATTCTAAGGTTTATTTATATGTACATATCTCAGTATTTTTTTTTACAGTGTTCTGCATTTTAATGTGTACCTTTGATTTGCTTCACCACTGACAGACTGCCTAGGAATTAGGAAAAAAAAAAGGTGGGGACAAGACACTTTATGCAAGATGACTGGTTTCTGCGCTATCTCGGCTGCAGAGCTGCCCTGGCACAGGGCCCATCCTTATAATGCAGTAACACGATCAATTATAATATGCAATTAAAAATGTTACAGAAATAGAATTTGGAATACAGAATTATTACTAAATAAACACGTTGAAACTGGATGCTTGAGGATGTGTTTGGTGATTGTAACCGTATCAAAAAGCCCCGTGGGAGGTCGAACGCCTGGGGCGTTTGCTCTGGTTCCACTCTGGGCGCATGTTTCCGAGCGTGCGATGTGTTTGCTTTATGCGCTGCCACTCATACCTTCCCTCGTGCCAGGGAATGTTCTCCCACCAATATTCTACCCCCTTCATTCATCAATGTTGGCCCGATCGCAGGCGGATTCGTAGATCCACTCTGTTTCTAAAGACGCCTCCAACAAAGTTTCCTCTTTTGTGTCAAATATTTGTTTTCCTCGATTTTGTTTTCTTTCCAAATCTGAAATAGATTTTGTTTTCTTTCTGCCCCACCCCATCCTCTGGGACGTCATTCCAGAGCCTTCTCCGCCTCGCTTCCAGAGTCCTTGCCCCCTTTCAAATTTCGTTTCAAGACCTTCCTTTTCAACCATGCCTTTGGTCATCTTTCCTTCTACCCCTCCCCCTTGCCCTCCGCCTCTCTCTGATCCCAACCCACAGCTCGGGTGCAAACCCCTCATTGTCCCGAAGCCTTGGGACATCCTCCCGACATGAAAGTTACTAGATAAATGCAATTTGTGGTTGTTCCTCCAAACAATTCTGAACTTTATAAGACTTCCAACAGAGTTTTTCCAACAACTCCCTCACACCCTTTTTACTGAAGACAAGAAATGGTTTGAGGTGATCCCTCTCACATTCTTCCTCGCTCTTTTATTTGTTGCTATCATTTCTTGCTCCATAATTATTCCTCTATTGTTTCTTCAGATGGATGTTAAAGGCCCCACGTCACTATTTGAAAAGAGAAAGGAATTATTCCTGGTGTCTCCAGATTATTGAATAATTTGCTTCATGGCTGTCACAAAGGCTGCCATGTTCACCAACAAAAATAGTCACTACATTTTACGATAAATACACGCAAAGCACTTTGAGACATTTCAAAGTGATATA
This sequence comes from Callorhinchus milii, assembly GCF_018977255.1. Classification (NCBI taxonomy): domain Eukaryota; kingdom Metazoa; phylum Chordata; class Chondrichthyes; order Chimaeriformes; family Callorhinchidae; genus Callorhinchus; species Callorhinchus milii. The sequence goes on along the minus strand of NW_024704749.1, from coordinate 9,284,082 downwards.
TGGTGGTGTAACATACAAGTTTATTCCAGTTTATCCCTGTGCTTGTAGAATCATAGAATTATATAGGACAGAAGGAGGCCATTCGGCCCATTATGTCTGCCGGCTCTTTGAAAAGAGTGTCCAAATCAATCCCACTCCCCCGCCCTCTCCCGATAACCCTGCAAACTTGTCCTCCCCAATCATCTGATGCAATACACACGGATAATTTGGAATTATCCACACACACAACAATCACTGTTCTCTTTACACTTTATCCGAATATTTATGCATGTGATCTAATTCCTTTGGTTTTATTGAATCATGTGTTGCTCTTCGGTGAGTCGATTGTGGTTCCAGCCAAACTCAACAGGATAATTGCCGATGTTTCGCACATTAAATAGATTCGATAACGTTATTAATAATGTGTCGCACGTTAGATAATCTTTTGTCCCCGCGTGAACTTCTTGGAAGGTTTTAGTGGCCATAGTTTCTGAGCAATTACAGAATCGCGGATATAATAAAGGCCACGAGTGTCGTAAGAAAAGATCACCTCATAGACATCGTGTCTACGTGCCTTTGGTTGCCATACTGCAGTCTGTTGTGACTTGCTCCAGGCTTGTAAGGGATTTGCTCATGTTTGTTGTGGATGGGTTGGGGTGCGTGTCTGCACTGGGATACAAGATGATGGGGTGGGGATGGGTTATGGCGGTTGGGGGTGGGCTGTGTGGAATAGGAAGTGGGTTATGGGGGGGGATCTGTGTGGGATGGGTTATGGGAGGCAGCTATGTGGAGTGCAAGGTGGGTTATGGAGGGAGGGGGGGCTGTGTGGGGCAGGAGTGGGGGGTGGTCTATGGTGGGGGCTGTTTGAGATTGGGGGGTAGGCTGTGGGGTGGGTTATGGGTGGGGGGGCTGTGTGGGGTTGATTATGGGGTGCTGGGGGGGGTGGAGTCCTGTAGCTCAGTGGTTAGAGCACTCGCTTTGCAAGTGAGAGACCTGAGTTCAATTCCAGGCAGAGGACGAAACCTTGGGCAAGTTTCCTTACTCCACACAGAGCCTAATAATAATCCCTCCAAAACCAAAAACAATAATAAATTGGTCATTTTCAATCTACGACTGTTTGTGGGACATTGCTGTGCGCAATTGGCTGCCGCGTTCGCCCACAAATATACAGTCAATTCACTTTACAGTGTGTTCTGTGAAGCGCTTTGGGACGTCCTCCCGACGTGAAAAGCGCTATATCAAATGCAAGGATTATTATTATTATTATTATGGGGTGCTGGGGGCTATGGGGTGCTGGGGGGTATGGGGTGCTGGGGGGGTTATGGGGTGCTGGGGGGGGTTATCGGGTGCTGGGGGTGGTATGGGGTGCTGGACTGGTATGGGCTGCTGGGGGGGTGATGGGGTGCTGGGGGGGTATGGGGTGCTTGGGGGGTGCTGGGAGGATATGGGGTGCTTGGGGGGTGCGGGGGGGTGCTGGGGGTTATTGGGTGCTGGGGGGGTGGGGGGGTGCTGGGGGGGTATGGGGTGCTGGGGGGGTTGGGGGTATGGGGTGCTGGGGGGAGTTGGGGGGTATGGGGTGCTGGGGGTATGGGGTGCTGGGGGGAGTTGGGGGGTATGGGGTGCTGGGGGGAGTTGGGGGGGTATGGGGTGCTGGGGGGGTTGGGGTATGGGGTGCTGGGGGGGGGTATGGGGGAGACCCTGGGGTTGGGGGTTCCCCTCTTGTTGCTGATCATGTAACAAGTTAGTAGCCAATCTGACAGCTGGTGGGCGGGGCCTCACCTCTCATCAGCCTATCAGGGGGTTTAGAGGCGGGGCCTGTGCTACATGGGGGGGGACACGGCATCGCCGCAGGGAATGCGGGAGCGATGTCTGTGATCAAAGAATTGTGAGTATCACAGAGAGAGAGTGAGAGGGAGAGAGAGAGAGAGAGTGTGAGTGTGTGAGAGGGAGAGAGAGTGTGTGAGAGGGAGAGGGAGTGTGTGAGAGGGAGTGTGTGTGAGAGAGAGAGTGTGTGTGAGAGAGAGTGAGTGTGTGTGAGTGTGAGTGTGAGCAGTGAGTGTCAGAGGCAAAGAGAGACAGGGAATGTCAGTGGTTGTAGTGTGAGTGTGAGAGAGTGAGTGTGTGAGAGAGTGAGTGTGTGTGTGAGAGAGAGTGTGTGAGAGAGAGTGAGTGTGTGTGAGTGTGAGTGTGAGCAGTGAGTGTCAGAGGCAAAGAGAGACAGGGAATGTCAGTGGTTGTAGTGTGAGTGTGAGAGAGTGAGTGTGTGAGAGAGTGAGAGTGTGTGAGAGAGAGAGTGAGTGGGTGTGAGAGAGTGAGTGTGTGAGAGAGTGAGTGTGTGTGTGTGCAAAGAGTTCTGTGAGTGAGAGATTCTCAGAGTCTGAGACAGGGAGAGGCAGAGTAACTTGTGAATAGTGTCAAACAGTGAGTGAGTGAGTGAGTGAGTGTGAATGAGGGTGAGTCAGAGAGTGAGTGAGTGAGTGAATGTGAGTGAGGGTGTGTCAGAGTGTGAGCAAGTGAGTGAGTGAGTGAGTGAAGCCAGGGTCCGTCTGTCAGAGGGTCAGTGGGTTGTCTGTCTGACACATGTAGAAACCCATCAATGTGCTTAAGAAATATCCAAACCAAATTTGCGTTCCATTACATCTCACTTTTCACGTAGAAAATCCTGTGTATTGGATTGTAATGGCACTGCCTCCCCGGAGGGTAGTATGAGGCCCAGGTTGGCAAGTGCCAAGGTTTGGGGAATGCCAGGCTGCGTGTTGGGGTACTGCTGGAATTTAACCCGATAAAACTATAATCTGTCTTCGAAAAGTACTGTCTGGCAAGCGTTCCTGCCGAATGTCCAGCGAGGACCACCCGACCTGTTGGGCTTGCAGGGTTAACAGGAGCGGAGTGGGATGATTCCCTGCCCTCCGTGAGTGGTTTGCCCTTCTAAGCTCTATGGGTGAGCGAGGCAGCCGTGCTGGCATCAGCAGTGCCCTGGAGAACTGCAGACCAGGAACCAGACCACTGAGACCACCACAGAGAGTTGACTTGATTCTGACATTCTGGTTCCAAGCGTATTATCACCTTGGATCCAATTCAGCTTCGAGGAGATGCCTGCTGGGTGGGTGAATGAATGAGTGAGCGAGTGAGATTTCATCAGAAGGCGGGTGGGTGGGTGATTGAGTGAGTGAGTGAGTCTCTCTGTTAGTGAGTGAGTCTCTCTCTGTGAGTGAGTGAATCTCTTTCTGTCAGCTGGGGATGATCCCCAGTGTTAGAGGAATGAGCTATGAGCAATGATTAGACAAGCTATGGGGCTCTTCAGTTTTGAGAGAAGATGACTCAGAGGGGACCTCATCGAGGTATATAACATTTTAAAAGGGATTGAAAAAGTAAACCCAGTTCAACATGTTGAATGGATGCACCAAGACAATAGAGCAAGAGGATATATCCTTAGAGTTGTCACGGGCAATTTCAGGACAGATACCAGGAAGTTTTTCTTTGCTCAGAGGGTCAATTGGGACAAACAGCTTACCAGGAAGGGTGGTAGAGGCCAGGCCACTGAACTCATTTGAAAAGTAGCTTGATGCTGCGTGTGTGGGGGTGGAGGTTTCTGGAACAGTTACATTGGACGTTGTTCAAGGGGCTTCTTCATTTAAAAAGCAATCTTGTGACCTAGTTATATAGTTGAGAAAAAGAAGAGAACTGAGGAGAGAGCCCCGAGGACCCAATACAAGACAAAATTACGTTTGATTAGCGCCTTTCACATCGGGAGGACGTCCCAATGTGGGGGCAGAAGGGAAAGTTGCTGGAGGAGACATGGTGAAGCTGCGATAAATGGGAGTGAAACTTGGGAAGTGCAGAATGATGAAGCTTTGCCAAAGAGGAGAGACTAACGAGATGGACGGAGTGGTCAAAAGTGACAGAGAGAGAGAGAGAGATTGACGAGGAAAAGCAAGCGCAGGAAGCCCTGGTCACGCACAGGGAATACTGTTACTAACTTTGACCAGGGAAGCCAGTTTGGTGTGTCTGACTGCGTGCCTGTGTCTTGCATTTCTTTATAAAGGTGTGAAGTCTCCAGTGTACTGTTGGGTTGTCTGCGTAAGGGCTATTTCTGGGCGTTCCCGGTTTGTGTTGGTAATTGTGAGCAACTGTTTTAACAGTAACTCTGCCTGTTTTACCTGCTTTTGCTCGTTAGTGAAATTTGAGCTTTTATGCTAAGTTGTTCTTTCCTTTTCTTCCTCTCAAAGTCGTGTGGTGCTGCCCTGCTCAGTGGAGGAGGTATGTCATTTTACAGTTTATTATGTGGGTGTGCTTGTGTATTAGACTGCGGTCGGGTGGGCGTGTGTGCAGATTCCAGCGATTTTGATTAAAAAAAAAGATCTTGCGTCCACTCAAGGGGTCTGCACCGGTGTAGAACCGACACAGGGAAGGAAGAAAGCCAGTCTGGGACTAGTTTGCCTGCTGTTGTTTAACAGAGAGTGTGTTGAACAGAGCGCGTGTGGCGCAGTGGCATCCCAGAGAACATGAATCTCTTGCTTGCTGCCTTGATTACCCTCTGAGGCTCTTGAAATCTCTTGGACTCGGCTATGCAGCGGTTTAGCCGGTTGTGTGTGCAGCTGACACGGTAATCTGTGATTGTCTGCGGGGCAGATGGAATTTAACTGAGCCAGTGATTATTTTGAACTACCCTGTCTCAGGGGAAAGATGTGCTTTTTCCAAGACATTGGCACAACAAGGGTAGGCTCACTATTCAGGAACATTAAAATAAAACGAACTGTGTTACAGCGGCCAACATTGAGCAGGAAAACACCAGTATGTTCCTCCTGAGCAGACGAAGTGCCATTACTATTAACGACATATTCAGTACCCGTGAAGAGGTACATCCCAACATCTGCCTGCTCAGGTGGACGTTAAAGATTCCATGGCACAATCCCATGGCACAAGAGAGAAGGGAATTTCTCCCAGTGTCCTGGTCAATAATCCCACAAATAAAATCGGTCACTCACTCCGTGACTGTTGGTGGGACGTTGCTGCGCACAACGAGCTGCCACATTCCTCCCACAACGTACACAGTCGATCCACTTTACAGCATACTCATAACAAGAATAATAATGATCCTTGCATTTGACACAACGCCCGATCACAGCGTCGAGACGTCTCAAAGCGCTTCACAGAACATACTGTTAAGTGAATTGACTGCACATCTTGCGGGCGAAACGCGGCAGCCAATTGCGCACAGCAGCGTCCCCGCGAACAGTCGTGGATTGAGTCACCAAATTTTAATTATTAATTATTTTTAAATCCTGTGAAGCACTTTTCTTTTTATTCCTAGATTTTTTAACTGAAACTTGGGACTTTCCCACCTCCTCTTCCTCCTCCCTTTAATGTTAACTTCAACAAAAAAAAATCGATAACCTGCACCATGTTCTTGCCAATCCCTCCCTTGGCAGGAACAGTCCATCTGCATGAATAAATTGCGAACATTATTGCGGTTCGGGCATTTCTTGGGAGCATTTTAGTGCAGTCTTTCCAGAGCGCTACGTTGTCGGAGACTCTGGCCAATGGATTGCTGTCCATCCACTGTTTAGAAGAGTAGTTGTTCTCTGACATTCTTTATTTTTAAGACAATTCTATTTTGTTTAACGCTTAATGCGGAATGAGGTCTTAGTTTGCTGCTGAAGCAGGTCAATCCATTCGCTACAAAGTACAGTCACTACACCCTACAGTAAAATCCCGTGAAGCACTTTGAGACATCCTCCTTGACAATATTAACAATCTATTGGTTGAAGATGGTGAAGGGGGGGTGGGGGGAGAAAAGAGAGTTATTCAAACCCTGTTTTAAAATATCCCCAATAGAGAAGGCTTTTGGATATCTTGGGAACTGCATTAGATATAGTTATAATAATCCTTGCATTTGATACAGCGCCTTATCATGTCTTCAAGACGTCTCAAAGTGCTTCACAGAATATACCGTACAGTGAATTGACTGTATATTTTGTGGGCGGCAGCCAATTGCGCACAGTAACGTCCGCACAAACAGTCGTGGATTGCGTGACCAAATTATTATTATTTTAGTTCCATTTCACAAATGACTTCTAAGAATTTGTGCCTTTCATATAGAACCTATTATTCACGGTGTTTCAGTTTTATTGCTATAATTCAAAACGCCACCTTTGTGTTTTGGTCTCTAAAGTGCGGTATTTGAGGACTGTGTAGAGTCAACGTGTAGTGTGCGGGATTACCAGGCTGCAGCGATATTGCTGGAGATGTAAGGGATTATAATTGCTCTGTATTTTGATCCTCTGGCGTTCTCTTTGGAATAATTACCGAAGAAAATAATAGCAGTTTGCAAAGATTAATGGACCCCGACCTGATGCTTACTTAGTAATTGTAGAACTCGGCGACAAAACAGCAAGTGTGCGAAGGTGAATCCTGGAAGTAAGTTCCAAATTTATGTTTCCTGTTTGCTACAGCTGGAATCTGCTGACGAGAAAGCGGGCACAGTGGGAATCTGGTAACAAAAAGCCGATGCGCGGGCCATTCAGCGCAGAAATCACCCCCCTGTGATTCCTTCAAAAAAAAAACTAAAAATAATTCAGTCACTTCAATCCCCGACTGTTTGTGGTTTTGCTATCTGTGCAATAATTGTCTGCCGCGTTTTGCCCACAAAATATACAGTCAATTCGCTTTACGGTATATTCTGTGAAGCGCTTTGAGACGTCTCGAAGACGTGATGAGGCGCAGTATCAAATGCCAGGATTATTATTTGTAGTTGTTTGCCATTAAACTAACTAATTTCCAGGAGGGAGCGCGGAATTAAACGGTCGTTCTATCCCTGTGACTCATGCGTATTCTTGGCTGTGTTTTATTCCCGCACCATGTGGTCCTTCTTAAAGGCTCACATGATATCAATGAAAAGTGCTGTTGTTTTGAACTGCACAAATGTTGCAGTCCAGCCCTGCATGATCTGGGACAAGATTATTGTTAAAAGATTATCACGTACAGTGCCAGACGATCCGGGGAAAGCGATTACGGGATTAGAGCTGGCGGTTTGAAGGATGTTAACAAATAGGATAAAGGTTTGTTCAGCCCCTTACGTGAGCCGGTATCCAACTCCACAATACTGTACGGGGAGGGAAGAGAGAGTCGAACAACACTAACACCCACATTGTGATTCCCACACATGACACACTGACATTTTGGGCCTAAGCAAGATCGAGGCAATCATGATAATAACAATAATAATTAACCGCCGTGAAACGAATGTCCAACTTGATTTGGGGGATTGTTGGCCAGGACACTGGGCGAAACTCCCTTCTCTTTTTCGAATAGTGCCATGAGATCTTTGGCGTCCAAATGACCAGGCAGAGGGGGCTCCGGCTTAACCTCTCATCTGAAGGCCGGCACATCCCAATATGCAGTGGATCTTGAACCCAAAGCTTTCTGAGGTGAGAGCTACCGACTGTGTCAATCCGACACCGATATACCCCGAGATCCAGTGCTGTGTTTGCTTTCCCAAACGTGAAAAACAAAACACGACTCTCACCGGACGAGCTTGGAATATCTGTGTATGAATTTGGTTCTAATGAGGTATCACAGCATCTGTTCTTGCTTGACGCACAAATGCAAGGCGCTTTATTAGGAGTTGCTGGAAACTGATCACAAATCATGCCTCTCTTCCCTTGCCAGGAATGATGAGTTCAATTATAGAGGCCCCTTCGGAGACCGACTAACTCAGCGCAGACCAGTGACTGACTGTGTGACGACTCTCAGGACGTTTGGAATAGCAAAGTAGACGACAGAAGTTCTGGACGCTGTAGAGAAGAGACCGGCTTGTCTGACTGACATTATTTCTGTAATCTGTGGAGTTGTTTCCTTAGTTAAGCTGACCCACACCCCCCTGCCCCCCCCCCCCCCCCATCCCCAGCTGCTAGCTCTGTACGTGCTGCTGTGGTTCAGATTGCTCTTTTTCTTGGAAGGATAAGTAAAGTCTGGACTCCCAAAAGTTCTCCCTCTAGGAATGGAGGAAACATCCCCATAAAACCGTTCCCCTACCCCAAAAGGTTGTGGGTTTGAGTCCCACGTCAGGGTTTTGAGCTCATAGTTTAGGCTACATATTCTAATAATAATAATAATAATAAATTGGTGACTTTAATCCACAGCTGTTTGTGGGGACGCTGCTGTGTGCAATTGGCTGCCGCGTTTCACCCACGAAGTATACAGTCAATTCGCTTTACAGTATATTCTGTGAAGCGCTTTGAGACGTCTCGAAGACGTAATAAGGCGCTGTATCAAATGCAAGGATTATTATTATTATTGTTGTATTATTACCACTCCAGTGCAGTACTGGGGAGTGGTATTGTCAGAGGTGCCATACTTTAGATTAGACATTAGACAAATCAAGGCCTGATCTGCCAATTCAGGTGGACATTAAAGATCCCATTGGCGCTTTTCGAGAAGAGAAGAGAAGGGAGTTTTTCCAGGTGTGGAGGCCAACTATTATCCTAATTAATTTTTTTTTAAAAGACTGATTATTCATTTCCTTGCTGTTTCTGGTTCATTGATGCGGGCAAATTCAGATTCGCCTAAAGTATTCAGTCTCTACGCATATACATGCAAGTCTCTGCCCTCTACAGAAAAATTCTGGAGCACTTTACAACTTTCTCGACATAAGGCAGTGTGTCAAATGAGAGAATTCTCATCAAGTGGCTGCTTTGACAGGCCTGAGAGCCTAGTCTGGTGTTGCCAAGATTCAACATGACTGCGTAGGGCATGGTGGTAGTAATAATAATAATAATAATAATAATAATCCTTGCATCTGATACAGCGCCTTATCACGTCTTCAAGACGTCTCAAAGCGCTTCACGGGATATGCCGTAAAGTGAATTGACTGTGAAGTTTGTGGGCAAAACACGGCAGCCAAATAATAATAATAATAATAATAATCCTTGCATTTGATATAGCGCTTTTCACGTCGGGAGGACGTCCCAAAGCGCTTCACAGAACACACTGTAAAGTGAATTGACTGTATATTTGTGGGCGAACGCGGCAGCCAATTGCGCACAGCAATGTCCCACAAACAGTCGTAGATTGAAAATGACCAATTTATTATTGTTTTTGGTTTTGGAGGGATTATTATTAGGCGTGTGGAGTAAGAAATGCTTTCTGATCAGCTCCTGGCCTATTATAAAGAAGCCGACTTTCTCCCACACCCATTAAACTCAATCACGCTGCTCTTGTTCTTCCCTGCACTGGATCTGTCAGTTCCTGCGGCGAGGCAAGCCCCAGAGAGAGAGGCTTCAAACACAATAATGCCTTGATTGTTAAAACCAAACCATGCATTCTGAACCTCAGTGCACCCCTGTTGTGCAGATATTCTGATCAAGGATGCTTTCTGCCATTCTCAGCCAATATCTTCAGAATTTCTTTGCGGCAATTATCTGTTATTGCTCATCCTGTCAATCCTCTCGTTGCTTTTCTTTCCTCCCTCCCCCCGCACCCCGTCCCGACTGCACATTTGACCAACAACCTGTTGCCAGTGATTGTCGAGGAAAGGCTCCCAGGACTCCGCCGGCTCCACTCTGCACCTTTCCCAGGAACCAGGTCGTGATCTGATGTAGTTATAGTGCCTGATGCAAACTGTTGTTGTCTGGGGAGCAAAAGTGCAGTGTGAAGAAATCAACGGGGGTGTGAAGGAGCACAAGAGATTGGTTGGAGGGGCTGTTGCACTTATCTCAATAGGAACCTGCAGTGGTTATGTCTTGTCTACGCATTTAGCTGGAATACCAAGGAGCAGACTCTGCAAATATTTTAGTGGACCTTTCTCTCCGAACTGCACAAGCACTAATTATATCATCGCTGCCGTTGAATCACATGCAACAGGATATTGTTGCACAAGCTTATGGTTGCGCAAGCTAAGCAAGGGGGAAATGGAATGAGATTGCTGGCTGTGGAGGGAACAAAGTCCCATTGTTGGACAGCAAAATAAATTGATGACATTTAGTCGAGCTTAACTGGTTGGTGCCCTACTTCTCTGAAACAGTTGTCTTTTGTCTTGACATCAGACTGTGTTATTGTTTAGCAGTTACTGTTACACATGCTGAATTTGTTACAGCTGATTTGTGTGACATGCCAGAACCCTGGTTCAGGCAAGATCACGTTGCTTTACGTCGGAGATTCTACACTCTGGGGCGGGGATCGTTTCCGAAGCATATTTCGCAACCTGACGATTCTCCAAGGGGAGGGCCGTCGAACTGCGAGACGCGACGGTTTAGATCACATTTACACGGGATGGAAATTTTGAGACTGGCGGTCCGGTGAGCTGCCAGGAGATGGTTGTGTTATGAGATGAGGCCGAGGTCCTGTTTGCCTGCTCGGGTGGACGGACGTAAAAGATCCCACAGCGCCAGTCGAACTGGAAAGAGAAACGTTTATAGCGGTGCCCTCCAATAATGCAGCTCTCCCCGGCACAGTATTGGAGTGTCAGTCTTTGTGGTATAGAAATTGAACCGTTCCGCACAGACCTCGGGGATATTTAGTCCGTTGTGCTTTTGCCGCTGCTGCCTATTTCTCGTTCATCCCATTTCCCGGCTCTCTCCCTATTACCAGCGTGGACTGTTCGGGCCAAGTGACCTGATTTACAGCTATATTACTCTTTGTAACTCTACCCTGCGCGAGGAGCGTATTATATGAATGCAAGTTGCTGTTGTTGTAACTCTAGACCAGATCCATCCTTCCCTCCCTTTGTCCAAGGTGCATCTCGAGACCTATCTCTTGGGTCCACACTTTCGGTCATCAACCCCTCACTTACCCCCCTTGGCTCCCACGCCCCCAGCTCAGATGACGAGCCAGTATTGTTAATAATAATAATAATAATAATAATCCTTGCATTTGATATAGCGCTTTTCACGTCGGGAGGACGTCCCAAAGCGCTTCACAGAATACACTGTAAAGTGAATTGACTGTATATTTGTGGGCGAACGCGGCAGCCAATTGCGCACAGCAATGTCCCACAAACAGTCGTAGATTGAAAATGACCAATTTATTATTGTTTTGGGTTTTTGGAGGGATTATTATTAGGCTCTGTGTGGAGTAAGGAAACTTGCCCAAGGTTTCGCCCTGCCTGGAAGGTTAAGCACCTTGGATGTCCTCCCGACGTGAAAGATCCTATATAAATGTACGTCTGTGTTGTATGGCGCTGGCGGCTCTGGGCTGGGTGCTCCGATTTGTGTTGGAAAGTGGAAATGCTGTATCCTATGTGTGATTTCACTCTTCTTTTCCAGTATCATGTGGGCCAGCTATATTCTGTTGCAGAAGCCAGCAAGAATGAGACCGGCGGAGGTGAAGGAATTGAAGTGTTAAGAAACGAACCCTATGAGGAAAATGGGGAGAAGGGGCAATACACCCACAAAATCTACCACCTACAAAGGTACGTCGTTTCACAACTCACAATTCTCTCTGTGCTGCTGTGATGTTATGGCATTTTTAATCATAAAAACGATTTTAAAAAAAAAGAAAAGGTCTTCAAGCGGCCTGTGATGTCCTCCGGATGTGAAAGGCGCTGGGCAAACGTCATGGGTTATTTATTTGTTGTTTGGAGTGGGGGGGTTGGTGGCCTGGATGATTCTAGGACCAGTTAAGAGATATTCATCGTGGGAGCGAGATGAGGAAAGTCTCTATTCTTCTCAGGCTTTTATTGGAGGTGAGGTGTAGCCTTGCAATCTTAAGTACAGCACGTGCGAGAAGAGACAAGGTTGTAATACAACAACAACTTGCACTTATATAGCGCCCGCCATGCAGGGTAGCGTCTCAGGTTGCAGAGCAATGCTCTCTCTACACGGTGAGTAAGACTTCCAGGCCAACGGATTCAATGTTAAGCTTAAGTTTAAATTCTCAGCGTTAAATGCTGGGTCACAGAACCTCTGTACTCCGTACACCGTGACCATATACATTTCTGGAGTTGCGGTTACTCAGGGCATTGTAATACTACACTTATCCTGGATTCACTTGATTTCCCCATTGGGAGATATCAAGTTTACCCCTCCAGGAAGTTTTACGTGTACGTACTTCTCTCCCTCAGGAAGTGAGCTGCGATATAAAGCCCACATAGCCCATTAGGGCCAGAGAATGCGATGTTCTGTTTTTTGTTTCACGTTTTCTCTCTTGGAAATCTATTGCTGTTCAAGAGGGAATGTTTAGGCGCAGGGAACCCAAGGCGAGGCTCGCAAAGGTCAATTGTTGACGTAATATAAAAAGAAATTCTACTTGCGATTGGTATCAGCGGCTAAGCTCCCGGTCAGGGATGGGGGGAGAGTGGGGGGGAAGCAGGAAAGGAGGTGGGGTGGGGGTGTGGGAGGGGGTGGGGGTGGTCCCCTGGAGGCGCTTGTGTGTTGGGTTGTCCAAGCTGGACAAGCAATGGGAAAGATAGTTCTTTCAATGGGTTCTGTACTATTGTAGCTGGTTATGCTCCAGTAAGGTCCCCAACCCACCCTTTGGGACCCCCCAAGCCTTGGTCCTTGCCAAGCTTTTCCTCGTATTCTCTGGAGTTAGGTATAAACAGACTCCTTTCAAGGAGAGAGTGCAAATTACATTTCCAGACATGGGTAGATTTCCCTGTGTACATGGCATATACACGTGGAACTCTGTCTGGTTTGCAATACATGTCAACTCAGTTTACTCCTGCGGATAAGTTTTTATTCTAGGAACTGTTGGTTATGGACCAGGTGACTCACCCAGCAGTCTAACAATTGAACCAGTGAATCGACCTGATCGATTGTGAATGGCGATTCCCTGTCATAAGCGAATGGGGAAGCCACATCCCATCGTCATGAAATTAGAACGATGATAACTGGAAAGGAATTCAGAAAACATTTGCTGCAGATTTAACTGAGGGATATTAGGAGGGAAATGGATGAGCAGTGAGCAGGAGTTAGTTAGTCGATTAGCGGATCACTTTTCCGGGGTTAATAATCTCTTCCAAAAAAAAATATATATTTTGTTCACTCAATCCACGACTGTGGATTGAGACAATTGGCTGCTGCGTTTCACCTACAAAATATACAGTCAATTCGCTTTGCAGTATATCCTGTGAAGCGCTTTGAGACGTCTCGAAGACTTGGTAAGGCGCTGTATCAAATGCAAGGATTATTATTTAGTTAGACCGACACTTAGAACGTAATGGGATAATAATAAAATAATAATAATCCTTGCATTTGATATAGCGCTTTTCACGTCTTCTAGACGTCCCAAAGCGCTTCACAGAATATACTGTAAAGTGAATTGACTGTATATTTGTGGGCGAACGCGGCAGCCAATTGCGCACAGCATTGTCCTACAAACAGTTGTAGATTGAAAATGACCAATTTATTATTGTTTTTTGTTTTGGAGGGATTATTATCAGGCGTGTGGAGTAAGGAAACTTGCCCAAGGTTTCGCTCTCTGCCTGGAATTGAGCCCAGGGGTCTCGCTTGCAAAGCGAGTGCTCTAACCACTGAGCTACAGGACTCCAGGGATATGGAGAAATATGAGCTATTCAAGTGACAGAGGAGTAACAAGTGTGAATATACTCTCGACCCAGCCTCGTGGAGCTGTTCCAAAGCAGCATCAGAAGTTGACTTGGTTTGTTTGACATGTCGCTCGCTTAAAACTGGGAACTAATAACTAACAAACAGCCGTGGATTGAAGTGACCAATTTTATTATATAACTGAAGGAAATGGGAGGCCTTTTTATGCTGCGAGACCCAGTTTAAGATGGACTTGCATGTAAATTGAAGAACACATTGTGACTGTAGTTAAAATTGAGTAGGGGAAGCAAGAGCTGGGTGAGCAGAAGTGAAATCTTTAATATTACAAGGTTTACTGTGAAGAATTGTGCTCCTGACATTTGAGTAGCTTTACGCTGTAATGCCGAGTTTGTTTCAGCAACAGCATGTGAACCGAATTCTGCCTCCTGGAGAATGGAATTTCCTGTGGTGGTCAGTGGTCTAAAGGTTAAAGCTGTGCTGTGGTACTGCACTCGATGTGTACCTACTTACCCAGCTCACTATTGCAATGAAATCCAAAAGGTTGGCCAAAGAAAGCACTTTTTACAAACTCCGCAAAGTATCATAGCTGTAGCTCCAGCGAGCCATAGGTTTTTCTGTTCGAGCTTTCTAACCCAGGGCTGAGCAACCTATTCCTCAAAGGCCCATTGACCTACCTGTACACTGCAGTTTTGCCCACAAAATACACAGTCGATTCACTTTACAGTATATTCTGTGAAGCGCTTTGAGACGTCTCGAAGACGTGACGAGGCGCTACATCAAAAGCAAGGGTTACTTGGTCAGGCAAAATCGTTTGCTTCGTATGTGTTTGAGGTTGAAGGATGGCTTTTTTTTTAAACGCTGTTCAAAAAATGAATGCTTTGTGAACCCCAGACAAAATTAACCTGTAGTTTCACAGGAAGGAAAGAGCCACAGGGGGAGCGAGGGTGGACCCTGATTATACCAAGTCTGGAGCTTGGAAGTTATGTCTCTTTGCCTTTTGTTAAAATATTCATGAATTCCTTAGCCCTGGGTCATGTACGGTGGAGCCTAAACTACTTCACTATGTTGTGCTGTAGCCTGACACAGAAAAAAGAAATCGCTGTGTTTTATAAGTTCAGCTTCGTCTACTTGAGAAAAGGCTTCGCGCAACACACAGAACCTGGAAAGAATACTACAGCTACTTTGAAGCTAAATATTGGAGCTGTTTTGCTTTGCAGTTCAGAAATAAGAGTCCCAAAGCATCTGGTTTAGTTTTATTCTGCTTCTGATTGAAGCCCGGGTTCATACGTACTGATCAAGGGAAAACCTTTTGTAATCAACCTTCTGATGGACCTGCTTTCTATTAGTCACACAAAGCACATCGACATTACTGCTATTGAGGAATGCGAGTTAAACGCTCACTTTTGTGGAACCAGACACGGTGTGTGGGGAAAGGGATTGGGGCCTAATGTAACAGGATATTCGTTGCTCTCTGAATATATTTCATTTCCCGCCCTATTTTAATGCAATTTTGATTCAGTCGCTGGGGTAGAAAGTAGAGGCGCGCTCTGTACCCCAACAATTTTAGACTCCACACTATTCAAGCATCGTTGTCCCATTTCCCCTCCCTCCTGGCATTCTCTGACCTCAGAGTATTATACTGCATCCAGTTAGAGCAGTTTTGTGCTCTGTGCCTGATGCTGTGGAACTCTCTCCCTCAACCCCTTTGCCTTGCCCCCTCTCTCATCATTTTCATGTCGCACTCGAAGACCTTCCTCTTCGACCGTGCCAACGGTCACCTTCCCCCTCCCCCTGGCTTGGCATCGGGCTCCGCCACTGTTAAGCCTTCCAAGCTGCCGCCCGGCATGAAGGGTATTATATAAATGCAAGTTGCTGTTGTTGTTCACCACGAATTAGAATTAAACTGCTACAACTACCCTTTTGCAGGGCTCTTACAAGATACTCTTCTGGGTTTTGAGTTTGTCCAATTAGATGAAAGGGCGGCATTCCAGATCCCGAATAAACTTCTAATGACCAAGTTTTAAACTTATCCCAGTTTGGAGCTTGTTCGGTTGCTCCTGGGTAGCTTTGGCTGGATTACATGTGGATTTGAACCTTTATTTGTGGACATCCTGCCGTACCTGTGAGGAATGTAATATAATGCCTTCAGCAATACGTGGGGAGTGTAGACAAAACATTGATATGGTCTTCGCAATTTAGAGGTTGTTCTACACTAATGCTCCACTGAGCATTGATTAGTTCTACTTAACACTGATCAGGTTTTCAATATACTCCCTTATAGACATGTTTTTACATACCAGGAGTACAATCATACAACTTTACAGTGTAGAGGAAGGGCATTCGAGAAGTCTCAAAGATGTCATAAGGCGCTTTATCAAATGCAAGGATTATTATTATTTTATCAAGTCCATTCCATCGCATTGCCCTGCCTTATTTCCACATTAAGCCTCTATCTATCCTATACTTGCCTATTTCCCTCTTGAAATCTGTCACCATTTTACTTGATAGGGTATTCCATGTCCCAACAACCCTGAGTGAGAAACATTCTCTTAAACTCTCCTTTCACTCTTCTCGTGATCATCTTATGACTATGGTCCTCAGTCACTGCTTCCTCTTTTGGTGGAAATAGCTTCTTCCTATTTACTTTGTCCAATCCTTGCAAGATACTACCATTGAATATATATCCTTTTCCCTCATATCTTCTGCAGAAATAAATCCCCTCACATTTTGCTTCATTGAACTTCATCTGCCACTGATCTGCCCATTGCATTAATCTAAATTACTCATATAGTCTCTTGCCCTTTTTACTATTCGCTACACTGCCTAGCTTGGTATCATTTGCAAACTTTGTCTTCTTACTCCATGAATCTAAGTTGCAGTCATTAATATATATTTGAAAAAAGGAGAGGTCCCATCACAAACCCCTTGTGGCACATCTCTAAATTTCTACCAACTGAAAAAAACATCCATTTCAGTCCCACTTTCTGCTTCCTATCTTTCGACCACCTCTCTAACCACATTGCCACATTCTCCTCTGGAACCAGGCGCCCCGAGTAAGCTTCAAGGTGGCCAATTAATGGCAGCGTGAATGCCGTGAGATGGAGGTGCCCCATCGCCGGCATTCGGAGCTGACGACTGGCTGTGGAGTCGACCACTTTGTTTGAAATGGGTCTCGCTCTCCTGAATAAAGTTGCCGGTTTTGAAACTGAGTCATTATCGTTGGCCGGGGCCCAACAAAACTATTCCTAGCGTCGGATTCTGCTGGGACTGACTTGGAATGTCTGGACTTCAGTCAAGTTGAGTCAAATTCTAAATCCAGCTTTGGCGGGACGGTAACCAGGGGGAGATATCACATGATTACAAGAGAGGTTTTAATGAAGAAAGAAGCCTTTTTGGCCCATTTGATCCATCTTTCCAGAATCCCCAGACCCTTTTTTTTCCCATCACCACATCATAAACAATGAGAGATTCACGTAGACGCAAACTTTAAATCATGTAACCAATTTCAAGAGTTTTGTCTCCCTCAATGTTTTTTGTCCAGAGGAATAGGCGCTCGCTTTGTAGTGTTAAACTTACGTAACATCTCGGTTAGTCCACATCACGTCGTAACGAGAAAAGATTCAACACGATGCACGTCAGCAGGCTGTTTCCACTTTGTTGGTGAGTCCAAAATGATGTGGCATCAACGTACAATAATAATGTTCCTGTTACTTGATGTAGCGCCTTATCACTTCGGAAAGACATCTCGAATCACTTCACAGAATTTACCACAAAATAAAATGACACTATTTGTAAGCAAATGCAGCAGTACAATTGCGCACAGCAACGTCCCACAAACAGCAACTTGCATTTATGTACTCACACTGGGTAGGGTCTTCCCTCTATACCCCTCCTGATCCCGACCCTCAGCTCGGGGCTAAATCCCTGACTGTCCAGCAACTTGGGACGTCCTCCCGACGTGAAAGATGCTGCGTAAATGTGACTTGTTTCTTGTCCACTCCTTCAGATCACGTGCACTGTTGACTGTTGACTGAGGTGTACACGGGGCTAGAGAGAGGGTTTATTTTGGGGCTCTTCTTTCTGCTAAGATATTTTCAGTTTCTTTGCATCTCACTTTTGGTAAGTTATGAACCGTTTGTTCCCACAGTAAAATTCCACGCATGTTGCGAATGGTTGCACCAAAACATTCCTTATTGTTCTATGAGGAAGCTTGGAATGCATACCCCTACTGCAGAACAAGTAAGTTCACAGTTCAGCTTACTTTGTGTGTAAAACAATACTAGTATTTAATCGCTGTGTTACTGCTTGTTGCTCATGGTGTTTATCAGTGTAAGATAGTTTATCTCAAAGTGCTGGGTATCCAGGTTGTTACCACAATGATAGGATTTCAGTGACTGGCTGATGACGTTGCACACTTCTGGTGTGTTTTGGTGTAAATTAGTACTATTTGCTGCTGAATACCAACGGCTGCCCCACATCTACACATCATCCCATCCCTTCATAATCCAGCCCTCGGCTTCCAGCATCTTTCCCTTCTGTTCAGGTGGACGTTAAAGATTGAAAAGGAAAGGGAGTTTCTCCCAGTGTCCAGTTCCCTGCAACACCTTTTATGTTGGAAGGATGTCTCCAAGTGCTTCGCGGGTTTTACTGTAATGTCTAGTGACTGCGTTAATATTGCAGTAAGTGCTCCTGAGGTTGAGGACCAATAAAGTTCATTGCTGGGACAGTATAGAAGAGGTCAGAGCTTTACATGTAGCGTAGCAGCTTATGTGGGAATGGCTGGCGCTTACGTTTGAAAGGGTGTTTTCAATTCGACAACAACTTGTGTTTACATAAGGCCCCTTCACACACGATAGCGTCCCAGAGCGCTTAATCCCACTGTCAAAGCCGTACAGCTGCTTACCCGTTGGGTACAGCAGACTTGGAGTGGCTGTAGAACACACAGCTATTGCCATCTGAACATATTGCTGCACTCTGGTTACTCTCAAAACTACTTATAACAAATAGCTGCAAGCTGTCGAAATAATGTACAAAGATTCTAATGGTTGGTTTGGTTTTGTGTGGAGGTTTACTAAATATTTTGTGTGTCTTTTTTTTCTTTTGCATGCTCATTCCATTTACCCCAGTTGTTACGGTGAGTAGATGAAATGACCGAGTTTATTTTAATTTGCTATTGATTCTAAATCTGACTAATGCTTTCGTGGTTACTAATATTCATTGTGCATCCTCAGCCAGCTCTGCTGTGTATAATTTTGCAGCACTGTAGAAGGCTCAAATGAATGAACCATTTCTTCGATGATTCTTAATCCCCCGAATTCTTTTCACTGAACCAGTCCCTGTTTGACTTTGGGTTCAATGCATTTTGCAGAGTATCGAGGCGTCCCACAAGTATTTAAAGGCGTTGTTGGGGCTTTACGATGAGCCAAGGAGTGGAAAGGCAGGAGTTTCCTGATCGTGCAGAGCTGATAACCTAGGCAGAGCTTGCCATGGGAAGAGATTGTAAAATAATAATAATAATAATAATCCTTGCATTCGATATAGTGCCTCATCAGTCTCAAAGCGCTTCACAGCATATACATATATATGTAAGTTGTATTGACTGTATATTTTGTGGGCAAAACGTAGCAGCCAATTGCACACAGATCCAGTCATGTGTGAGCTGGCATTGCCCCGTGACCCACGAGCAGCCATGTGGAACCCATCAAACCTAAATATTGGAAAAATCTGTCCGAGCAGACTCAACTCTCCCCGAACCTGTCAGTGCCACTCGGGTCCTCTCTTGGGAGGCACTCGGGGAGCCTGGGGCCACTCTCCCATCTCATTTCGGTGCACTTCCCTGGGAAGCTGGAAGAGAAGCTGATTTGCTGCAGCTGAGCTTTGAAACATTCTGGCTTGGTTTGTTCCGTGACCGATTTTATGGCTAATGAAATCTTGTGCTGTTGGTCACTGTTACTGATCCTCCGACCTGACTCTTACCAACGTCCCTCGGCATGTTGGAAAGCTGCACTTGGTGTTCATCCGCTCTTACATTGCAAGATCGCCTGCAAAGTCAAGCTTGCCTCCATTGTACCCAAGAACAGCCTTCTATCTTCCCCAAATGACACAAGCTAAACCTAAACGACAAGAGGGTAGAGGTTAAAGCACCTCCAGTTCAGCATCACACTCCCTGCTGCAGGATCCAATGTACAAAAGCCAGCATGAGTTTGTGCCACACAGCAGTTGTATGAAGCCAATTGTCTTCTAATGGAGAAAAGTATGGGTATTTTTTTCTCCTGTATTTTCAGCTGGCACTAGACCTTGAACCTAGGGATTGCCCATCACTCGATAGTTCTCTAGCCTTTTGTTTTGAGTGGAGGGTTGGTCAGTTAGTCACAGATGGGTAAATGTAGAAAATTGATCTGCGTTCTATAGCAACTGGAAGTAAATACTTGTTAGATGTTAAATACAGAACATCTGGACGGTGCCTTTCACAGTGCTATTTTGTGGTGCTGATTGTAAGTAGGTTATAACTGGTGTATTTACTGGAGTTAATGTTTGGTGGTTGCACTATACTCTATTCCTTTTGTGGTATGGTTCCAGTGTGAACGCTAATTGCCCTGTTGCGTGATATGGCTTAGGAATGTTTTCACTGCAAATGGCTTTAAAATAAGCAAAGGTTCTGAAATATTCGCGCAACTAACCAAGAAGCCGTGACCTCTGATGTGATGCAACTCCTGTTGAGTTGGCAAGCATTCGTTATCAACTTAATACTAATTATTTGTAAAGCTGTGAATCTGCAGGGTTTGGCAGAGCAGCCAGATTGGATTTGTATCTGAATGCTTCAAAATGAGCATTGAGAATCAGCTGAACATATCAAGGGCTGTGGAATAAATGGGGCAAAGTATAGAGCTTGTGGCATCCATGTACTTTTACAGCATCTATGCCTGGGCATCTGTGTATGTTACAGCTGTGTCATTTAGTGATTTATATCAAGCTTAAGGATATCTTGTATTTCAAAATGTCTTGTACTTTTTTTTGTCTCCAATGCAGAATGAGTACATGAAGGACAATTTCTTGATTAAAATTGAGACATGGCACAAGCCAGACTTGGGGACTACAGAGAATGTAAGTACTATTCCCAATGGAGGTTTCAAAGAGATAGGCCATGAAGAAATAATGCTGGGCATAATGGGCTGTAGAATTTCTCATAATGACCTGCCAATTATCCAGATAACCTGGTTTGATTGACTTTTACATTCTATGGTAGGTTGGCACTTTGCCAACTTTTAAAGCAGCCCTCTTAATATTAAAGGTCTTTTACAAGAAAGTTACACAAAGGATTTGACTTATAATACAGTAATCCTTGCATTTGAAACATCTCAGGTTGCTTCACAGGATTTTACTGTCGAGTACAGTGACTGTGGATTTGTAGACAAACTTGCCAATAGCGAGGCATCTTCTGCTCTCGAAGCTTGTACTCTTTGTAGGGAGGGGGACTGGTGGATGGATTGCTAAAGATTACGACTTACAGACCTGCGCCTGACCTCAGTATTGTCTAACATGAGGGTAGTTTACTGTGTAGATTTCTGTCCATTACTAGGCATTGGCTGACATTTAGTCCACGTGGGTAACGACATGCATTTACTGTGCTGTGGGTTGATTCCTTATGTTAAGGTGACACAGCAGAAGTACTGCTATTTTAAACGTCACTGCCTGTCTGTGGCACAGTTTAGCCAGCTTAGGCCCTGCTGTTTCAAATGAATTAAGCAGGTATTTTTAGAGGGCCACAAATTCCGGGTTCAGTAATTGGAGACTGTGGATGCGTAAAAGGGTTAATCTTTAGTTCGCAGAATCGAGAACCTAATTAAAGCGTAAATCACTCTTTTAATCTCTGAACCTCTAGCAAATAAATGAGTGAATGCAAGTTAGCATCTGTCAAGGCACCGAATCGCAGT
The DNA here is from genome assembly GCF_018977255.1 of Callorhinchus milii. Taxonomy (NCBI): domain Eukaryota; kingdom Metazoa; phylum Chordata; class Chondrichthyes; order Chimaeriformes; family Callorhinchidae; genus Callorhinchus; species Callorhinchus milii. Next base: position 9,262,664 of record NW_024704749.1, on the reverse strand, counting down.
ATACCTTGTAAATGTACTGCGTAGAGACTGTAACTGCACTGTGTAATGACACACACACACATACAGTCAATATACCTCCCCGTGACACACACGCACACACACAGTCACTATGCCGTTGCCTGACTCAGTTGGTAACACTCTCGCCTCTAAAGTCAGAAGATTGTGGGTTCAAATCCCACATCGGGACTTTGAAGACACAGTCCAGCTGTGTTTCAGCTCGGCTGATGTTTCAGGCAGTGCTGGGAGAGTGATGTGTTGGCGGAAGTGCTGTTCTTTGGATGAGATGTTAAACCGAAGTCCCGTCTGCCTGTTCAGGTGGATGTTAAAGATCCCATGGGATCCTATTCAAAAGAGAACGGAGTTTCTTCTGGTGTGCTGGCCGCCAATCCCACAAATAAAAATGATATTCACTACTGCACACAAACTGGCCCTCGCATTCGCCCACAAATGCAGAGTCGCAATATTTTGCAGTAAAAACTTGTGAAGCGCTTTGAGACATCTTGACGATGTGATGAGGTTGCTATATCATTTGCGAGGATGATTATTATACCCTGGTGGGTATCTGACCACACTGGTAGCACGGTGGCTGGCACATGCCACGCTTGATCGACGTCTGTAGGTTGCGGAGAATGTTAGGAGACTCTGCAGTTCGGCTTTTGTCTCAAGTTGGGGTTGGTTTTCAAAAAAAAAAGAAAATGTTGGCTGGACTTTTCTTTGTCTCAGGGTAAAGCATTCCACATGTTCAGAACCCTCCGCGTGAAACAAATGCTTCCAGATTCGGTTCTAACTGTCCTGGTTCTGATTTGAAGGGTCTGCCCCTTATATAATGGATCACTCTACCAGGGGGGAAACAAACATCTCCTGTCTAACCTGTTGATTCCTTTCATCATTTTAAATGCCCAAACAAATCGCCAGTTAACTCCCTGCTCTGAGGCATAAATCCTGGGCCACTCATTACAGCTCCTGATCTATAGGCGCAGACATTTTGTACACTAGGGAAGGGCAGGAGGGTGGTGTGAACACGCTTTGGGTGGAGCACAATGGATACTGGAGGGTGCAGTTCCCATTGACACTGCCGTCCACAGCGTACGTTGGGCTGAGATGATGCACGAGGGAAGTGTGCTGGCTCGGAAGCAAATGTTCTTTGCGTTATTATCACTATTGTTCAGTTTGATTCGATTATGGCGCCTATACATCTCAAAATGTCTCCCAAGCACTTCAGAAGGAAATGCTGTTAAGCGGAGCCACTGTGAATGTGTAGGCAAATGTAGACAGCAAAGTCCACAAACACCGAACATGAAGCGAATGACCAGGGTATCTGGGGGATTGTTGGCAGACAATAATCACTAGGGGAAACTCCCCTTTTCCATCAGGTCAAGGGATACTAATAATAATAATCATAATAATAATCCGTGCATTTGATATAGGGCCTTATCACATCTTCTAGACATCTCAAAGCGCTTCACAGAATATACTGTGAAGTGAATTGGCTGTATATTTTGGGGGTGAAACTTATGCTGTAAGGGGTAATTTGCCTCTGATTGAGGTGGGTGTAGTTGTATGTGTATTGTTTCCATCCAGTTGTGTTGCTGCTACTCACCCAGTTGTATTTTTCAGGTGCATGAACTGGACCCAGAGACCTGGAAAAATGTGGAAGTGGTTTATATCGACATCGCAGACCGGAGCCAAGTGGAGTCTTCGGTGAGTGCCTTTGACTTCCCAAGTCGCTGCTGCTGTCTCTTGTATGATGGTGGGGGGAAGTGTTACTGAGGCTTGAGAATCAACTGTGTTTACAGCGAAATGACTTGGGTGACAACAAAAAGGGTATGACATTGGGTCACAAAAATGAGCTTTCCCTGGTTTCTTGATGCTCCTGCTACAAACGTAGATAAAGAAATAATAATAAGTAATCCTTGCATTTGATACAGCGTCTCATCACGTCTTCGAGACATCTCAAAGCGCGTCACAGAATACGCTGTAAAGAAAATGGTCTGTAAAGTTATTTTGTGGGCGAAACGCGGCAGCCAATTGCGCACACCAGCGTCCGGCAGATATTTCAACAGATTTCAATTGTGCAGCGCCTTGGGACGTCCTCCTGACGTGAAAGGCGCTTTATAAATGTAATCTTGTTGTTGTTGTTGTTGTATTACCTGCACAAAATCTAAGACAAATCTTCGAACCCGTCAGTAGACATACCTGGAGAAAGAGTAGCTGGCACATCATGGGGTCAAATCCAGAAATACACTGATGCTTTGTCAAGACTGTTGATGGGAAGGAAAAGGCCATGTTGTAAATCGATGCTGCAAATGGACAGATTGTCTCAAACGTATTTCCTCAACCAGATTACTGAACAATAAGACGCTGTTATAAACGTTGGTAAAATGCAGATGTCATAATTGCTGTTTGTTCTTGTGATTGTTTGGTTTTGCTGCTTGAGGTGTTCCTCTTTGCCCCTCTGGCCTGGTCTTATCCCCCGCACCTTACTTTCGTCAGTAAATAGCCACGGTGCTGGTTACTGTAAGTCGGTTGAGCAAATGGAGCAGGAGGCCAAGCTAGAAAGGACGCTCGACGTTAAACGAAGCGGACTTTTCTTTATATTGACTGTAAACGTGGGGTTTTCGTGAGTTCCAATTGCTGTGGCCTTGTTTCACTTAAGGTGCCGCGTGTGTCGATTACAAGTATTATTTTCTGAAATAACCCACATGTAATTATTGGCAGATGTGTTAGGTTTCCGCCCGCTCTTCCTCTTAAACCCGCTGTGCACAAATCGGTTGCACAAAGCACAACGTCACTACACTTGGCAGCAGTTACCTGGGAGGTGCTTTGAGACGATGGCACTATTTTAAACGGGTTAATCGGCTAAACCTTGGCGTCTTCAGGTTCCCGTCTGCGTTGGGTTTCGAGCCGACTTGTGTTCTGCTGTGTCGCCATCTTCTGGTAAAGTCACATTACCAGTTTTGAATTCCAGAAATTCTCTTCCCGATTGCCGGCCGAACAATTACGGAGAGAGAGAGACCTTTAGCATTTCTCTTGATACAGCGTCTTATCACGCTGAACGTCTCAAAGCACCTTCACTGAAGTTTCCGTCGAGTGTAGTGACTGTGAATGGGGTGGGGGGTGGTGGGAGCATCCCACACATTGAACAGCTGTGAGCTAAAAGACCAATTAATCTGGAGGATTTGCGGCCAGGATATCAGAAACTCCTCTCTCTCCTTTTTTTTTTCCCCTTTCGACTGATGTCACGGGAACTTTCAACTCCCACCTGAAACGAGCAGATTGTGTTCGCATCACACGTTGATCAGAAAGATGGCGGTGGATTAACTGGATCTCAGAAGTTTTTTCGTCTCGTAACCCCCTCAAGAGACGTGAGGCTGTGAGCCAACAAGTGCACTGCTGCGCTATTTAGAGTGGCCTCCATTAATCGCCTTCCTGATTAGCCCCTAACAAACACAAATACTGGGTTCACCCCGCGCCCTGGAGTCCCACACTGTGTGGAATATAATTGGTGTCTTCTGCCCTGCGCCTACCTCGGTTTTTTTTTTTTTGTCGAGCAGAGCCCCAGAAGATACTGTACAGAACATCCATTGATTTCAGGATGAAATGAAAGCTCAGCAGGCCAACAGCTCTAGTCTTCATTAAATCACAATCTTGTCATGCTTGAGGTTTCTTGATTCCACAAATGCTTTGATGGAAGCTGCCAACGCTCAGCGTGATCGGCTGCTCCAGGTGAGGCTTGTGACGCTGCGATAACAATCTTCCGTGCGCACGGCTGTTCCTGGCACCGATTAGAATATAACAATAAACTCCTGCTTTCGATACAGCGCCCGATCGCGTCTTCGAGACGTCTCAAAGCGCTTCACGGGATACACCGTAAAGTGAATTGACTGTATATTTTGCGGGCGCGAGTCGGCAGCCAGTTGCGGACAGCAGCGTCCCCCACGAACAGCCGTGGATTGAAGTGACCAATTTATTATTTTCTTTTAAGGAATTATTATTTGCTTGGTGACCGGGGTCTGTACTCCCGCTGACCGATTCGAGCTGCTTTAAATCCTGGATTGGGGTCCGGCATCAACGTGCGTTTCAGCAAATTAGGGGAATTTGTTTTTTCCAGTAATTTCAATGATTATTCATTAGTCTTATCTCTTTGTGCATGTTAATTTAGCGGTGATTGTGATTTCACGCCTTCTCAGGTTGCCTCCTCTGGTTAATGAGAGAGTCAGGCGGTGAGTGAGGATGCTGTGTGACTTGCTCAGTTGTCGAGAGCCGAGTGCACTCTGGTTGTGCGTTTGGGTGCACTCCGTACGCTAAACGAGCACACACACACACACACACACACACTAGCGAGTGACTGCTTATGTTCTTCCATTTCTTGCGAGTAAAGTAACGACTTAAAGATGCACATCTCCTTCAGGATTCACTTGCAGCTTGTGTGACGCGTATGGCATTTAATATACCTTCCCAAATTAGTTGTCAGAGTAGACGGTATCTTAATTAGACTTTGAACCTTGCTAAATCTTCCTGGGTTACCTCCGCAGAGCAATTGGTGGCAAGAAAGTTACAGTTCCTTTAGAGAACCAACTAATGCCAAGTGTCCACAGATGTCTGTGGCAGTGGGGAAGAGAAAACTTAAATGGGAGGAATTTGAATAGCGAATATAATTGCTCTAAAATAAAGGGTGGGGAAGCAGATTGGTACCAGGGATTCTGTTTCTGTATAAATATTGCATCATTTCACATGATTAGGAATAAAAGAATTGCTTGACGTGGTGTATGAACCTTTCACTACTTGCCAGGAACTTCTGAGCCATCCATCTCCAGTGACTTCTAGAGATTATGCTGTGCTCTGTGGGTTTGTCCTATTAAAATGCATCTCCGGTCTTTGTAGCCATCTTTGTAGTGTGTGTAGAAGTTCTAGCCCTAGGCATTGTAATTACGTGTCTCATACTAATAAATTATGTAATGCGTAAAATAATTGGGCGCTGGCTGCAAGTATGGAGTTCCTTTCATTGTTGAAAGAAGTGTTGGGAACAGATTCTAGTTATTGTGCTGCCCGCACTGGAGGCACGGGACCGTTGGAGATGTTACGGCTTCCGTTCCGCGACTGAGGCAACCGTATTTCTGCTTTCGAGTGCGTTTGCGGCGTCGGCTGGGTTCCACGTGCTTGTCTCTCTTCCCCACTTGGACCCGAAAACAAACCCCAAAGTGGGAGAGAATGAACATAATCGCTGAGGAGCCCTGAAGGGAAATGATGCAACGATTTTGTTCGTGCTTACGATCACCTCCCCTCTTCCTTCCGCGCACCCTCCCACACCCCCCCCCCCCCCACCACCGGCTCAGTGTCGGACTCCACTAACCGTGAAGCGCTGCTGGACGTGTGAAGGGCGCTACACGAATGCAAGTTGTTGTTGTGTCTCGAGGATGGTTGCCAGACTCTTTATCTCCTGCTCTTGCCCCTATCAGTGTTCGCGTGGTTTCCCTTGTTGTAATGGCACTGCGCTGGCTCCATCTGCCTTTTGCTTTTTATCTGGAAAGTGGCACGGAGGGTGTTTGATTCATGTTAAAACCGAGGGAAGGTAGCAATCTCCTGCCACTTTAAATGCTGCAACATGTTTAAAAAGCGTCATTTGGTTCCTGCGTTCAAAATGGAGCGATTATTAAGTTTCTGAAGGAATGCAGAAGCCTGAAGTGATAACTGTCTAAATCGGGAACATTTGCCTCTCTCTGCTTACTCCTCCGCTGACATCTTAAGTCCATCATCCTTCCGCAGAAGCTGCTGCAAAGCACATCCCAATCAACTCTGGACATTAAGGAGATGGATTTGCTATTAAAACACCGTGTTGTGCTGTGCAGAATAACCTTTAATAAACGGAGTTGGTGCTGCACTTACTTTGAAAAGTACCGAGTGCAGAATAGTTCAAATCAAGCTAAATGGATTTTGTCTTCTTTTCCCTTAGTGAGTCTTTCTGATGCCAGTATTAGAATACGGTATATTAATAACAATAATAGCACAGAGCAAAAAATAAATCACTTAGAGAGGGAGGGAGGGAGTACGAACGTCTCAAAGGGCTCCCTTTTGATTTTGAAGGGATTATTACCCCGCCCCCACCCCCGGAAAAGCGATCTACCAGTCAACTAACAACCAGATTTGCTACTCACTGCTGGTAAGCAGAGGCATGGGGGTGGAGTAAGGAAACTTGCCCAAGGTTTCTCCCAGCCCGGGAATCGAAAACAGGTCCTCTCGCTTGCCAGGCGAGTGCTCTAACCACTGAGCTACAGGACTCCACATGTAGTTGGTGTGCGGTTGCATGGTGTCATATTGTACATAATTTGTATATCCGTGCTCTTGCTGTAGGCTGCCTGCATTGAGAAGTTCTGGTGATGTTGTGGGCAGAGCCAGAGTAACTCCTTTCCATTAGCCGGGCAGGCATTGAACTGGGCTAACAGCTGATCCAGAGCCAGTGCTGGGCAGGTATTCATCGCAACCCTTCAGGCCTTATAATTGTACAGATTGTAAGGAATGTACATGGGAGAGAATGCAGTGGGGATGCAGTGCGTACTGATCGCTGTTTCAATCTAAATGAGTTGCGGTGAAGTGGGAACATCTAAACGGTGCAGTGAGGTCTGGGTTTGCTGAAGTCCACATCTTCTCCCCGTGGAAATTCCGCGCTGTGACCTTGTGTGGATGTGCTTCGCATCCTTCCAGTGTTTGCCGCTGTCTTATTTGCCCTCCTTGCTCATGTTTGCTGTGATGCAGATAGCCTGCTCCGTCAGAAATACAGGCAGAACGTGAGCGAGGACCTGATTCAGAACCACTCGCGTGTGTTTTTTTTTATTATTCGACCAAACCATTGGGTAGAAATCTGCTCAGAAGGTTGTGGTTTAGGATCCACGTCAGCAACTTTGAGCTTCCACTCCAGACTAACACTCCACTCCAGTGCATTGATGGATATTTTGTCCGCCTGTTCAGGTGGATGTTTAAGACCTCATGACACTGTTCGATAAAGAGAAGGAGCTATCGCCTGGGTTCCTGTAAAGCGAATTGACTGTATCTTTTGTGGGGGAAACGCGGCAGCCAATTACGCACAGGCAGCCATTCATCTTTGCGGATGATTGTGGGATATCCCCAAATAACCCAAATAGTTTGAGCGCTCACCCTCTTTGCACGCAACACGCAAAATACCTCTGACCAAGCTGCGTGATTAGCAGGCAACCGAAGGCAGGCGTCTTTCCCCGCAACGAGGACGAAGGAATTTGAGGATCTGCCCCTCACTTGGTCTTGGTGTTGAGTTGTGAGCGGGTTTGCTCAGTGCAAATTGTGGTCGGGAATGGAGAGCTCACCACAGGGCAAAAACGTCTCTCCACGCAGTGTTCTCAGGCAAGTCGGCAAACAGAAATGTCTGGGAGAAAGGCCAAGTCCCTTGCTCCTCAGTGCCATATCCATGGTTAGGTGGCACGGATGGGTGGAACTCTGGTTTGGATACTTATAAGCGTGGTGATTGGGTTCCTGTATGTGTCAGACACCCGGCTAACCCAAAAAAGCCGCGTGGAAGTGGGAACAGCTGTTTCGGTCGTGGCAGTGAGTTAATCCACATGTCTGGAGTTATCTGCAGGTATACAATTCCTTTTAGTCACTCAGGAGCAGGCACGGCTCTGGTCACGCACACTAGGGACCTATTATCCTTCATAATCTAAAACTGGTGCTGTCGATTTAGTTCTAAATAAGTCTCTTTGAAATCAAATCTTTTGCCTGGGTTGAGTATAGTCGGGGAATGTCTCACCGTGTCACTAGGAGCTGCAGCACATCCTGCGATTGAGACGTCTCGAAGACATGATAAGGCCCTATATCAAATGCAAGGATTATTATTATTGTTATTGGTCCTGGCTGACGGAGCTATTGGGTAGAAATGGGGGAATTGAAAGTAAAATAAAAATGTCAAGCCTCTGCTGCCCATTTGGATGTGAAATCGTAATGCAATTAAAAGGTGGAGCCCATTATAGCAAACCGTGAGCAATTTGTTCCCTGGTTGCTTTCTTCCTGCTCCACTGCAGTCCAGAATCCTCGGAGAAACGGCAGCTCCAGGGAACAAGGGGATTGATGGAAATATGTAAATAAGAGCAGCAGGTGGTGAGAGAGTTTTTATCCAGAGGCGATGTCATTCTTATATTTAAGTTTGTTACCATCTGAAGTGGTTTCAAAGGCTCTTATGCAAATAATCTCGTGCAAAGGACAGTTAGAACTGAGATCATAAAGCCGTTCTTTCTACAGAGGGTTTGCGAGTGCGTGGAATGCTTTGCCCCAGAAGGTTGTTCAAGCAGAATCAATTGAGATGTTTAAGGCGGAGTGAGTGAGATCGATGCTTTGGCGGTGAAGGGTGAAAGGAAAAGAGATTAAGCAACCTGGATCTAATAATAATCATAATCCTTGCATTTGATACAACGCCTTATCACGTCTTCGAGACGTCTCAAAGCGCTTTCACCAAATACACTGTAAAGTGAATCGGCTGTATGTTTTGTGGGCGAAACGCGACAGCCAATTGCGCACAGCAGCGTCCCACAAACAGTCGTGGATTGAGTGACCGATTTATTATTGATTTGATTTCGATGAAGGAATTATTACCTTTGATCCGCCAATCGACTAACAACCGGGTTCCTACTTACTGCTAGGTAAACAGAGGCGTGTGGAGTACGGAAACTTGCCCAATGTTTCGTCCCGCCCGGGAATCGAACCTGTGTTCGAGGACGACATTAAAAAAAATGCAGTGAGACATAGATAGGTTAGGTGATTGGGCAGGTAGGTGGCAGATGAGGTATAATGTAGGGAAGTGCGAAGTCATCCACCTGGGTAGCAAAAACAGTAGAGAGGATTATTTTTTAGAAGGGGAGAGATTGGAATGTGTTAGCGTCCAGAGGGACTCGGGTGTCCTTGTACACCAATCACAGAAAGTTAGTCTGCAGGTGCAGCGAGCAATTAGGAAGGCGAACGGTATGTTAGCATTCATTATGAAAGGATTAGAGTATAAGAGTAGGGAAGTCTTGCTGCAACTGTATAGGGCCCTGGTGAGACCACACCTGGAATACTGGGTGCAGTTTTGGTCTCCTTATTTAAGGAAGGATGTACTTGCCTTGGGAGGGGGTGCAGCGTAGATTTACTGGGTTAGTACCAGGGATGAAGGGGATGAGTTACGAGGATAGGCTGACCAATTTGGGCCTATATTCTCTAGAATATAGAAGAATTAGAGGGGATCTTATAGAAACCTATAAGATCATCAAAGGGCATGATAGAGTAGATAGTGGGAGATTGTTTCCCCTGGTTGGAGAAACTAAAACCAGTGGTCACAACCTTAAAATCAGAGGCAGCCCTTTCGCACTGAGTTGAGGAAGAACTTCTTCACTCAAAGGGTGGTGAATGTATGGAACTCACTACCCCAAAGGGCTGTTGACGCTCAGTCCTTGAACATATTCAAGACTGAGATAGATAGATTTCTTATTGCAAAAGGGATTAAGGGATATGGGGATAAGGCAGGGTCAGGTTATTAGCTGGAGTTAGATTAGAAGATCAGCCGTGATTGAATGGTGGGGCAGGCTCGAAGGGCCGAATGGCCTACTCCTGTTCCTACATGTTATGTAATGTATGTTATGATGTTATGTCTCTCACTTGCGAGGCGAGTGCTCTAACCACTGAGCTACACAAGGACTCCACAACGGAACAAACTGGATGGGTTGAATGGCATCCTCCTATGGCTAAATCAGCAATGTATAATTCTGCAATGACACAGAGTTTTTAATTGACGTTAGGAGATGTTGACTTGAGCGCACAATCAGTAACTCCACTAGGGCTGCTGTGTTTTTTTTTTTTGCTCGGGTTAGGTAGAGTGCACACCACGCTCTGGCCTCTGAGCATTGCTAGCTGAGGAGTTGGAAACGTTACAGCTGTCTCTGTTACCACTGCTCGATGAGGGATAATGAGATGGGAAGTCTGCAGCTGGTGGCAGGCCATGATGAACCGCTGAGCCCCAGGCTGAAAGGCACCCAGACTCCCTGGTCCGCTCGCACACTGAGAGCTAACTAAGCCAGCAGGCTGTCTCATTCCACGCTACTGCTCATTTGCAGTAATAATTGGGATCTAGGGTGCATCGCACTATACTGCAACTGTCAAACCTCAAGCAGCATCATGTCCTCAGCTGGATGTAGGACACTGTCTCCAATCACAAGTTTATCAATAACTATTTATGAATCAAAGCAGAGGTGTAAGTTGCTGACAAGTGGGCTATTGTAGGTGCCTTCTGCTGACTCCTTGCTTCTCCTTTCTCTTCGTTACACAGGATTACAAAGCTGACGAGGACCCAGCGTTATTCAAGTCGGTAAAGACTGGCCGAGGACAGCTGGGGCCCGACTGGAAAGTATGTATGGTGGTAAAACGTCAGCTTAATCGAACAAACCGGTTTCCCTAAATGAGCAGGAATCTGATGGAAGCTGGTGGACCTGAGGCATTTGTGCTGGTGGTCGAGTCCGCGGTCCCTGGTGATTCAGATAAATTGTTTTTAAATACAAACTTGGTGAAATGGGGGTCAGATTATTGCTCACAGGGAGTGATTTCCTGTCTGTGGCTGCCTTTGCAAGTTGAGCTCTCTGGCTGCTGCTATGGGATTGGAATCTCTCGGGAGATAAATGGCCTCTTTCGTTTTAAGACATTTCGGTCCTTTGTCCCCCGGGCCTGGGTCCGCCGGTGATTGCGGGCCCATCCGTGTTCCCCATAAGTTTGCCCATTTCTGGCTGGCTTTTGCCTGGTATCCCGTCCCATCGCTGGTTTCGATGATGTTTCATAGAAGCTCCATTCCTGCCAATAGGTGTTGCTAATTCTGTCTCAACTGAGGGGGGTTGCAGTTGGAAAGCATGCTGAGGACATCTATTGGCAGCAATGAGGTATGGCATTTACAGGCTGTTGGTACTAATGGGGGTGGGGGGGGGTGGGGGGTTGTGTGTGTGCGTTACATACAGCGTACTGACTGATAGCAGAGCGATAGCAAATCATTGCGCAGCCTGTTTTTATTTTGACAGCAGGTGCTGACGGCACAGAGCCTGGTTTTCTCCGCACTTAGAAGGGAAGGAAAGTCTGAAGGGAGCACTTTGTGTTCAGACACCTTCTACTAGATGTACAACATCGTAACGGTGAATACCTTACCTGCTCCTCGCAGGCAGGGAGTACGATGTAGCTTAGCCAGACCTCGGAGAGCAAAACGTGCGGACGTTCAAGAGAAGGCCGGCATTCGAAAGCATATTTTAGCATGGTCAGCGTGGGACAAGGAAAAGATGGCACTGCGCTCATCGTATAGGACGTTGGCGCGAAAACTGGCAGAATCTCGCCTAAAGGTTGCCTTCAGCGGGGTCAGATCTGACACTCTGCTCAACAGGCAGGAGGAGCGAGGAAATCTATGCTGAGCTGGAAGTGCACCAGGCTTCTTGTGTGCAATGTGGAGCAAGGCTTCCCTCTCGTTTCTCGGAGTCCATTTGTGGTTTTTTTTTTCAACTCTTTCCTTTTCTCTTCTTTTTTTTTACCTTTTTTTTTTGTAAACCGGCCCAATTTCGTAACGTCTGTCGAACCATTAACTCTGCATTTTGTACGAAAGTCTATTTCTGTCTTTCCTGGCTACGGTAGGGGAGCGAGGTGTTGACATTGCAGGCAAAGAAAACATTGCAAACATTACTGATCCTAACTGGGAAGAGGCTACATTTTTAGACTCCTGCTACAGTTTTTCCCTCCATTCCACCGAGTTTGGCAAGGCCTGTAGTTTTCCTATTGAGGCGATCCTGCCAAAATCAGCAACTTGGCTCATAATTGCCAGTGTAACTCTCGGGCTTTGTTATACCCCTCGGTTTACACAGATTGCGGTAATACGATGCAAGCACATCTCACCCGAGATCCTGCTGCAAATGAGCCCCTGGGCACATTGCAGGATTCCTGACTGCTGGTGTCATAACCGGTTTGTGTGATGGACTTAGCTTACCAGCTTGAAAGGAGTTGGCAGCATATTTTTCTCTCATTGTCTTGCATCTCTCCTTTTTTCTCTCTCTCTCTCTCTCTCTCTTCTCCCACTTTCTCTCTCTCTCTCTCTCTCTCTCTTTCTCCCTCTCTCCCCCTTCTCTCTCATCACAATTGATTGCGGGGAACTGTGCGCAATTGGCTGCGGAGTTTCGCCCACAAAGTACGCAGTCAAGTCACTTTGCAGTCTATCCTGAGAATAGGGGCAGAGTGGCTGAAGGCTCAGCCACCCATGTTGGAGTTGGGGGCAAACGGGCAAAGGACGTGACACAAGCTGGTGAGGCTGAGAAGAAGAAGTGGCCAGGGCAGGAGGGTGGGCAAAGTCACGGAGGCTTTTGAAAGTGAGGGTAGGAACCTTGATGTCATCTTGCTGGGGCATGGGAAGCCACAGGAGATGAATGAGGATGGACTGAGGGAGTAAATAACTGAACTATCAAACCATTATTATAGACTCAAGAGAATCCAAATCTTAGAATAGATCTTGCTTATAGAAGGGTCCCATCGTCTGAAGGTTCTTAGGACGTAGCGAGTTTTTGATCTCACCATGATGTGTAATAATGATAATCCTTGCATTTGATATAGTGCTTTTCATGTCTTCGAGAGGTCTCAAAGCGCTTCACGGAATACACCGTAAAGTGAATTGATTGTATGTTTGTGGGCGAAATGCGGTAGCCAATTGCGCACAGCAGCGTCCCCACAACCAGTCGTGGATTGAAGTGACCAAATTATTTTTCTTCAGGGATTATTATCAGGCGTGCGGAGTAAGTAAACTTGCCCAAGGTTTCACCCCGCCAGGAATCGAACCCAGGTCTCTCACTTGCCAGGCGAGTGCTCTAACCACTGAGCTACAACTCCACATTTAAAATGTGTACAACTGAGTTACATGCTGGTCTCCACAAGCCAAAGCTCCATTCGATAAATCACCTCTTTGATCTTTAACTTGAAACATGAATTGTATTCGTTCTTTGATTTCTGCTGAAGAAATGGCACTGGCTCCAAACAAACTTCCTTCTCGTGGCATAAAGTGCATTGTATTTAGAATGCCTCAACTTCCCTCGGTGGGTGAGAACACCAGACAGTTTGGTTCTCTTGATTGCAAGGATCGTATCCTTAAATGGGCTTTGCATTTGGAAATACTCCATATATGTGTGTACGTTATTCCAGGACCAGGAGCCGCTCATTGTATTTGAAGGAATCGGCACTTTGAGGGTCAAAGATTCCTTATCGAGTCGGATCTTAGCTGGAGACAATGGAGGATCAGTCGTCAAGGACTTGATTCCAGAGATGAGGAGCACTTTACGATCTTTAGTTTTTCTCTCTCCTTAACTGGGCATTCCCTGACTGAGGATTTTGGGAAGCAACATTCCCGTCTGTGTTAATAAGAACATAAGAAACACCAGACGAAAGAAGACCTAGTTCGCCTTCCACTTTCCTGGCGGTTGGGTACACATATGTCCTGAACTACCTACGTACTTTGTTGATGCTTCTTTAGGGTGTTTGTCAGTGCAGCTTTTATGTTTGAGAGAGATGCACGTAATGCATCACTGCAATACATCCTCCCAACACCAAACTTTCAACGATCTCTTGTGAACATTAGATCTTTTTCCAGAACCGAAGTTGTTTAGTTAATAAGTTGTCTACTTTACCTGCTTAGTGTGGGGGTGAGGTGGGTTTACCGCCAGTGGAGCAGTAAACGAGAGGCCTTTATTTTGATTCCCAGGCAGGACAAAGCGTTTGGCAAGTTTTCTTGCTCCAAATGCCTCTTCTTTCAGTGCCTTGGGACGTCCTCCTGACTTGAAAGGCGCTATACAAATGCAATGTGCTGTTATTCTTCAGGTAAATTAGGTTAAGTCTTGCTGAGAGAAAGAGAGATAGGACCTTCTTTAACCTTTTATCTGCTTTGTGCTCCTACATTCTCGAGCCTTATGAATTAATTTTCTGAACATATGGAATCGGTCCTGTAACCATTTTTTAAAACGATTACCTTCTATAACCTGAGACCCTGAAGCCAACACTTCCTCGTTTACGATCAGCTATCTCAGAGGATCGATGAGATCTTACTGACTTGTATGGTTTTTCCATTTGCTGAGAAGTTTAGTCATCGGGAGAGCCTTAACGGTTGTAAAATCGTAGCTAATCAGACTTACAACACAGCAGTAACTTTGATGTCAACCCACATCCTGCTGGACGGTAGTGTGTGTACCATCAATGTTCTACACTGTAGTCTTTGGACTGATTCCCTCTTAACCTCTCCTGCCCCTATGTACCACTGCTGTGTTAAGATCACCACTATCTGTTGCTACGTGGACTTGTGGGTTGATTCCGAATCCACCCTTGGCGATTGTGTTTCCAGCAAGCTCAAAGTTCTTGTAGGAAGTTTTCCTCCCTGTCTAGATTAATCTTCCTGTTTGGGTCAATTGGCACAACATGGTGTGTGTTGGAAGATAAAAGTTCCCAGACACAAATTGACAACGCCTCAGTCTCCATGTTTCACTTGTCGACTGCACAATCTTTACTGCAAGGTACTGAGACTTTTTTTTTTCCTAAGTTTAGATATTTCAAATTGCTGAAATATTCATTTGCTGAACGCAAATGTCAGAACGTTAATGTTTTGAAGTAGCAAATTTTTTTGAAGCCTGCTTCTTCCTTTATTGTAGATAAGTTTGTCACACAGTGCAGAATTTGAATATTTTTATCAAACTTCAAACAGTGTCCTTGTCAAATGGAGTGTTTGAGGCTTGGCATTTATCCAGACAGAACATTTTAATGTTTAATTAATCCTCCTGCAGTTGGAGGTGAGTGGTATATTAATGACAAAATTATATAGAAGGACTGGGGGCAGACGTACAGAGGAAGGGGAATTAAGTGAAAAGGCTTCTCAGTAAAGTTACAAAAAACAGGTGCTGTTCTATGAAAGTGTGAAGTTCCACATCTGTGTAACACTTTATAATGATAATTATAATGATAATAATAATCCTTACATTTGATATAGCGCCTTATCACGTCTTCGAGATGTCTCAAAGCGCTGCTCAGAATATATACTGTGAAGTGAATTGACTACATATTTTGTGGGCCAAACCCGGCAGCCAATTGCGCACAGGAGCATCCCCCACAAACAGTGGTGGATTGAAGTGACCAAATTATTATTATTCACCTTAATCTACACCCGAACGTATACAGTAAACCCTCTACCCAGAATTTGAACCGACCGGGCTTTGAACCGGGCTAGAACTGAAAACATTTGAAAGAAATTAAGAAGTTATCTTATTCTCAAACAACTACAAGGGTCTTCCTCCAAACCTCTTAATTCTACAACACACACTCTTACCACAAGTTGTCGGTTTTCTCTTCTCCCCAGGCCTGGCCCCTGAGACTAATTGTAGCGCTATTTGTACTGTCTTTCCAGTGAAAACAACACAGATCTGGGATTGAACCATTGAAACTTCCCTAATCTGTTGCTGTGTGATGGATAAAATACACCAGGGAGCCATAACCTCTCTGTTTAGCTCCAGTGTCTCAGTGACATGCTATCCCCTAGATGGAGTGGACCTGATTTAAAACTGTTTTGATACCTGTGGTGTAGCGGGGGGAGAGGGGAGAGAGGAGCACAGGAAGGCGAGTGGGGCTGAGTAATACAATTCTGCCTGTGGCTGAGGAAAATCGTTACTGTACACTGAAAGTGAAAGGAATGTATTGATTAAAGGTAATTGTTGTGCCAGCCTGGGCTGACATTATTTCTGATCTCAGTCAGTGCCCGTTCAGATCAACTGGTGCTTGGAAAATATCCCACATCTACGTTCTTTCTGAGGGAAACCAAAGCCATTTAAATCCAGTCACAAAAGCGTCTTAACAAACAGCGCCCTGAGACGTCGTTCCGACGTGAAGGGCGCTATACAAGTAGAATTCGTTGTGGTTAACAAAGGTGCACTTTTGCCCCATCACCGCTGATAGTTCTTCCTTCAAACCTTGGTGCTCAATCTGTCCACTTCTGTCTGGTGGGACAGAGACACTCGGCTTCCACTCAGTATCCCCCAGAAAAGATGGCATGAACTGAGGTCGTGATCTGTTGAGGAAATGATGGGGATCGTATTTTGTTTCTTCAAACCATTGGGTCACGAGCGATTGGGAACCTTTCTCATTCGATCGCAGCCTTTTATATATACTCCACATGGGAATCACATTTAAGTTGCTTCCAGACTGTCGGAATTGGCGATTGGCTCCCTCATGACATCTGTCAGCCCTTCACAAATCCCCTGTCTCGTCGCTCTAAAGACGATGGGGCACAGTTGGCCTGTCCCTGGGGATTTGCTGCCTTTCAGCCCTTCGAGCCTATCTGATAGACTCTGTCTCTCCATCATGGTGGAGCTCAACATGGATATGGATGGATGTTTGCAGTGTCCTCCCCCTTTGGGTTCCAAAATGCCAAGAAGTAGTCATTTACTATTTGCTGTCTCCTCATTGTTCTCTCATTCCCTTTTTTCAAACCCCACCCACTCGGTTTCTGTCCGACTGTTTCTCAATGACGTAATGTTGGGAATTTTTGACATGGTGTTTTGTATCCGTCGCTGCGCCCTCATTACTAGTATTTTTTTTCTGAACTCTTCTACTGAATCCAATGGTCACCTTCCCTCTCCAAGCTTTGTAATTTATCTTTTATTTCTAAACCTTCACCCAGCTTCCTCCTTGCTCTTGTCTCACTGTTGTATTAAGGGGAGGGGGAGGGTGGGGGTTGCTTTGTTTGAGGGCTGTGTGTGTTTGGAAGCTCCAGTTCACATTGATGCATAGATTCCAAGGCTTCACGCTGCAGGGTTTTTCATTGTTTAAGAGCAGAAATGATGTGTCTGCAATTCAAAACCTTTATGCCTTACAAGGAAAATGCAATCATTCACTGAGTTTTAAGATGTTCTGAAGTAATTAAGTTGCCACGATCTTGGGCAAAACGAGATGAATCGCTCTTTGTAACGCACATTAACTTTCAAAATTGCTTCAATAATCTAGCTTTAAGATTTCTGACAGTGGTAGGATTGGGTTTCATTGAACTTGGGGTTCCACGCACACGGGTATTATCTGTGTTCCTCTCCCTCAGGGCTGGGAACTGCTGTAATAAGCACCACACCCAGACCTACCTTCTCAGCCAGCACAGACGTGCTCTGACAGCTTACTGACTCTACGAGATGACACCTGCTTGACCTTGGTTCGTTCAGTAAATGTGCTTGGGTGGAGGTGGTAATCTTAAACCAGCAGCCGAGCCGGCAAACAGCGACCAGTTGCTGTCAGAACGCTTCCACTTCCCACTTTGTACACTGACTGATCCCTAAACTTCTTCTTGAAAGCGTCGAGACTTTTTAATTCGTCTCATTCTCGTCCGGGTAGAAAAAAAAACGCTGAGCAGGGCTGGCCTTTCATCCCCCAAAATGATCCAAACAACTTGTGGAATGGGTCGAGAGAACACACACACACGTTGGTCATAGGTTTTTAGATTTTAGAGTTTCCACCAAAGAGTTTTAATGTGGGATGTTTGCAGTTTATTTGAACATTCTTTTCTTAGATGACAAGAGTCCAGTGTCACGACTTCTCGCTCATCAGCCACTAGAAAAGCAGCACCTCTGAAAATGCAGAGTTCCTCACTTTAAACTGCGTTGGAGTGTGGTCTTAGACTGTGAGCCTTGAATAATAATACTGGAGCATTTTATACGATTCTTAGCTCAGTGTTGTGTGTTCTGCTCTGATGCAAGTCTGAACAACCACAGCTCCTTATTTTTTGTAGTCAGGGTATGAACTTGTTGCACCCTCTCCTAAAAGGCCTCTCTGTGGTGGGGACATTGCTTAAAAATGTTGGTTAAATTCAGAGATTGAAAGTGTTGGGTTGAACTGCTTCTATGGAGGTATGTGTTGTCCTCTCGATGTGAAAGGCACTATAAAATAATAATAATAATCCTTGCATTTGATATAGCGCCTTATCACATCTTCTAAACGTCTCAAAGCGCTTCACAGTAAAGTGAATTAACTGTATTTTTTGTGGGCGAAATGGAGCAGTCAGTTGCACGCAGCAATGTCCCACAAACAGTCGTGGATTGAAGTGACCAATTTTATTAGTGTTTTTTTTTCTTGAGGGATTATTAGCAGGAGTGTAGAGTAAGGAAACTTGCCTGAGGTTTCGCCCTGTCGGGAATCGAACCCAGGTCTCTTGCTTGCAAGGCGAGTGCTCTTAACCACTGAGCTACAGGACTCCTCAACAGAGCAATTTGTTGTTGTTGCTCTTCAAGTGCATCAAAGAGGCTGGAGTTTGCAGCAGATTCATTAGGTTGATGCCAGATATGAGAATTGGGTCTTTTTAATCCACCTGGAACAGAGGAGATTGACTGGGGATATTAGAGTTGTTCAAGACACTGAAGGGACAGGCGGGATAGAGAGAGGAAAATCGAATCAGTGACAAGGAAGCATAGACTCAAAATTCCTAGCAGAAAAATTAGGGGAGAGATGAGGAGAAATGTCCTTACTCAGAGCATTAGGGTTTGCAATTCATTACCGCAGTGGCTATTGAGGGTGATCAATGGAAGAGTTCAGAAAAGAGCTGGATAAACAGGTGGAAAGTAAAAACACTAGAGGATGTGGGATCGAGATGAAGAGTGGGATTATTAAGGTAAGAAACTGATTAATAAAGTACGAGGCTGATTAATAAAGTAAGAGGCTGATTAATAAAGTAAGAGGCTGCCACAGGCAGTAGTGGCATAGATTTAATGGACTAAATTGACTACTTCTGTATTGAAACGTGCTGTAATGTTTCACGTGTGGCTTAGTGTGCTCCTGCAGCATTGCTCCCAGTGCTTTTACCTGACTGCTTTTGAACCAATTCAGACAGAGGAACTCTAATAGATGTCAGTTGTGGAGCAGATCTGGTCATGATAATTAGATGCTGAAATTCACTTGATGAGACATAGCAGTGCTGGTGTCTGACTCACGGAACTTCAGAGCTGATTCAGTAAGTGTCGACAATTTAGTTAGTGTTCAGGTCCTGATATCCAGTAGTAACTAAGATTTTGCTCACAAAATACACAGTTAATTCACTTTACAGTGTATCCTGT
Source organism: Callorhinchus milii (assembly GCF_018977255.1). Taxonomy (NCBI): domain Eukaryota; kingdom Metazoa; phylum Chordata; class Chondrichthyes; order Chimaeriformes; family Callorhinchidae; genus Callorhinchus; species Callorhinchus milii. Next base: position 9,243,540 of record NW_024704749.1, on the reverse strand, counting down.
GAAGCGCTTTGAGACGTCTCGAAGACGTGATAAGGCGCTGTATCAAACGCAAGGATCATTTATTATTATTTAGTTAGTAATCATGTCCTGATACCCAGTCTTGGGCACACAGCGATGGGAGGGGAGAGGTGGGGGAGAGTTGAGAGAAAATAAATGTGTCCAGACTCGGACACACCTGGATGAACCTACTCCATGGCAAGACTGAAGATTGATTGTACCTGTTGCCTAGCAAGACAACAAAGAGTCTCTACCGTTTGGTATTGTCAAGAGGATCCAGTCTCTTGCTCGAGGGTTATTTTTATATTACTCCAAGCAACCCGATCCCTGTTGTAAAAATCAAAACATGAACCACGTCTTTGAATTCCATCTGAAAGTGAGAGGCATAAATAGCAGGAAAACGTCTGCTAACCTAGTGGAAGGCTGACCCTGTTTGAGGCACAGCAGTCCCAGTCTAGGGGCAGAAAGCTCTAAGGTGCACTAGCGTACTGAAACCTGATCTGGGTTTCAGCCCGGGAATGCTATACTGCTGCAGAAAAGCAGCTCCCTCCCTCCCTCTCTCCTTCCTTCCCTCCCTCCCTCATCATACCTGGTGCCGTAATCTTCTGCACTATTTGCTGTCGAACTAATTCCAAAGTTGCTGCAGAGAGAAACCGTGAAAATGATCCACCTGCAGCCTAACCTCGTGGATGGAGAGTTGACAAAACATTCATCCACATTTCAGTGGCAGCACAATGCCTCCCCTTGTTAAGCTTCACAAAGCCTTGTCTACACAAGATGATCAACTCCTCCTCTTGCGCTCTCTCTCTCTCTCTCTGCCTCTCTCTCCCTCTCGCTCCCACCCCCCACCCCACACACACCGTGCTGTGCTTGTTGGCTTCAGAGATGATTACCTTTAAAGCTGTATTTCTCTACTTGTTCCCTCTTCCCCCCACTCCCCACCGCTCCGAAAAATATTTCATTTGTTTCTAGATACAAATTCTGGCTTTGGAGTAAACAGTATCAATAGCATTAGTGTTACCAAAACCTTTCTAATGAAGCGTGGCACTGGTACCAGAAACCACATCATGTGTTTAGAGCAGACCGGTCACTGGGGGCAGGGAATCATCCCACTCAGCTCTTGTTAACCCTGCAAGCCAAAGACCTAGCGGGTCCAAGGGAGACAAGCAGCAGGAAGGCCTGCCAGACAGCAATATCAATGGCAAGCTAAGAGCTTTTAGCTGGTTAGACTCCAGCAGTTACCCCAACGCACGCACACTCTGAGGTCCCCAAGCCTTGGCTCTTGCCAACCTGCGCCTAATACTTTCCAGAATTAAACAGGATTCTTCCCTCCAAGGAGAAAGAGAGAGAGAGAGAGAGTGTTTCATTCCAACAATCTATCTCTGGGACTTCTGTCTGTAGATGGGATGCATGGAATTCCCAGCTTGGTTTGGATACTCTTAAGCAACGGTGATAGGTTTCCACGTGTATCAGACATCCAGCTGATCCCCCGCCCCCCCCCCCCCCACCCCCCAACAAAAAATATAGTGACTGTGTGTTTTGTCGGCAGGCGTTTAGGAATGTGCAAGTTGTGGCTCGGACAGGAGCCATAAACCACCAACAACAACAACTTGCATTTGTACAGCGCCCTTCACACAGGGTAGCGTCCTGGAGCACTTAACCACTGGTTGATGCATGAATAAACTTAAAGCAATCCCAATGGGTGTTTAGAAGATGACGATAATAATAATAATAGTAATCATAATCCCTGGATTTTGATACAGCGCCTTATCACGTCTTCGAGACGTCTCCAAACGCTTCACGGAATATACTGTAAAGTGAATTAACTGTTTGTTTCGTGGGCGAAACTCGGGGACCCAATTGCACACCGATGGATCGCGAAAGCACAAGCCACGCAGCGAATGAGATGATTTTGAGGATTTACGAGGAGTCTCGATTCTGAAGGGGTTAAAGCCATCTTTCTGGTCCTGCACACGTATGTATATATATATATATAAAAAAAACATGGGGCAGAAAGCAGATATTGGAGCACCACCCCTGCTCCGTACATCTAAGCAGTGTCAGCTGCACACACACACACACCCAGGGACCACTGTAACTGGCCGTTCTGCTCGCTCCGAAGGACAAATCCAATCCTATTAAATCTGAGAATTTCTTGGCTGACCGTGAAGAATTTGATATTGGTGAATGTTCTGATTTACTTGGCATCCTCAAGTTACTTTTGTATTCGGAACATAAGGAAGTTGTTGAGGTGATCAGAATCAAATGGGTGTTGTGTTGTACGAGAAAATTGATATCAGGAGCGTAAATTCCCCAGTAACATGCCTCATAAATTCAGCAGCCAGAGAGGAAATTCGACGGGAGATTGCGGCACTCTGGGCCGGTGGAGGCAGTGTTGGCATACTGGATGTTGGACCTGTGGCCTGTTAGGTTTTCGTGTTGTAACCAAATCTCCCAAAACTCTGCCTCCGTGGAATTGATGTGGGAGAGGCTTCAACAACAACTTGCATTTGCATGGCTATTTGTATACAGGGGAAGGAAGGGGCAAGGCGGAGGGATAGAGGAAGAGTGATCCAGAGCTTCAGAAGGGGATAGCCACCCTGCACTCATGCCAAGTGAGGAATTTCTAACCAGTGATGGCTATAAACATCTCTAACATCTCTAAAAAGAGATTGATTCCTTGAGTTGCGTGTTGCCCCCCTTTCTGTGTTGTGTGTAACATTCTCATCTCCACAGGATTTGAGGTCGGGATCAGCCGTGATCTCATAGAACGGCGGAGCAGGCTCAAGGGGCTGAATGGCCTCCTCCGGCTTCCATGTTTTTCCAGTTTTAGCAGATATTTGTGCAGCGAGCCACCTTGGCTGACCCACTTGGGCTACTCAGCTAACAAAGTTTGCAAATCGTTGTCCTGCAGCTCCAAGGACAAGGAAGATGCTCTGAGACCGAGAAAGCAAAAGAGGTTTGGAGAGGCCTAGGGCGGTAGAGAGGGGAGACAGTGAGGGGCGGGTGGGGATTTGTCAGGTAGTGACAGGCTTGAAATAGCAGAGGTGGAAGGTGATCAGAGACTTAGAATGGCAGAGTCCAGGGAAGGGAAGCAGAGACGAAAGAGCAAGAAAGCCTGGGTAAATAGCAAGTTTGAAATCTGATTTAAGAACAAGCGAAGTTGCGAAGGGGAGAAGTTTTTGCAGTAATTCAATACTTGGAATCATGTGGACAATAACTGCAGGGGAAGTGCAGGGCAGGGAGCTAGGGCACAGAGAGCAAAGGTGAGGGGCTTGTCAGTCGCTGAGAAGCAAAATATACCGTGGTTTTTTGGATTTTTTTTCGTCTGCACGTAGCTGCTGAATTAATAAGCGTTTTATTTTCCGTCCTGTTCCAACAGAAAGAGCTGGCCAGTGACCCCGAGAGTCCTCGGATGTGCGCGTACAAGCTCGTGACTGTGAAGTTCAAATGGTGGGGCCTGCAGAGCAGAATAGAAAACATGATTCACAAGGTAGGGTCTCACCCGGAGAATAATTGCAACATTTCTAAATGCCGGCTATTGATCTGGCTTCTTCCCCTGTCGGGGCAGCAGCAGGCAGACGACTTGCTCGGAGTCAGAGGTCTCTGCCGATGCTCCTCTCGTGCCCAGCCGCTTGCTGGTGGGTGGGCGGGTTCCAGCAGATGATAATAACCCTGGCATTTGACACCGCACCTCATCACGTTTTCCAGACGTCTCAAAGCGCCTCACAGATCAAACTGTGACGTGGATTGATTGTGTATATCGTGGGCAAAGCCTCCCATAAACTGTCGTGGATTGAGTGACCAAATGATTCATTTTTCTTTTTTTGCAGGGATTATTACACTGTTCTTCAGAGATTCCACATCTGAACCCCTGACCTGAAATATTGCAGCTTCAGTAACCATCCTCTCATCCTGAACACATTGCATTTCCCCCCCAACACCCACCCCACCCACTCCCCCCACATTATGAACAACAACAACTTGCCTTTATATAGCCCCCTTCACCCGGAATAGTATCCCGGAGTGCTTGTTAGCAGTGTTATTAAACCCGGCAAACGTGCTTTCTTTCAGCAAGAGAGGCGGATCTTCACTAACTTCCACCGTCAGCTTTTCTGCTGGATCGACAGGTGGGTGGATCTGACCATGGACGATATCCGACGGATGGAGGACGAGACAAAGAGGGAGCTTGATGAGGTAGGAAGGCGGTGGTTATAACAACACTAATAGCAATAATAATAATAATACTATAATAATCCTTGCATTTGATATCGCGCCTTATCGGATCTTCGAGACGCCGCAAAGCGCTTCACAGAACACACCGTAAAGCGAAGTAACTGCATATTTTGTGGGCGAAACGCGGCAGCCAATTGCGCACAGCAGCGTCCCCACAAACAGTCATGGATTGAGCGACTCGATTTTGATTTAAAAAGGGATTATTGCTCCCGGAAAAGCGATCCGCCAATCGACTAACCACCGGGTTCCTGCTTACTGCTAGGGAAACAGAGGAGTGTGGAGGGATGAAGGCACCATTACTGACCTAGGAGCAAGGGTGTCTTGGATTTATCTCGGTTGCTCCATACTCCAGGCCACCTTTTGCCAAACTTCGGCGAGTCAGGACAATTGCGAAACTGCGTTGGGAACGTTTGATGAGACTGTCTTTTGAGAGTTCTGTGTTTAGGCTAAGCTGCAAACTACATGATTAACTGGGCTGCAAATTGTGTTGTTTTAAATTTGCAGTTTATCGAAATCCTGATTCAAGCATAAAATTACTTGGCAAACCGAGTTTTCTTGTTTATCCGAGTTGGAATGTGATGGTATAAATGTACAGCACTGAGGCCTCACATACTTCAGGCCTAAGATGTTTGTTTTTAATTCCGATCTTTGACTCGTTCTGTCTTTTTCACTTCTTGTTTGACCTTTTCAGATGTTGGATTTTTCAGACTTTTTCTCTCACTCTCTTTCTCCTCCTCCACTTCTCTCTCTCTCTCTCTCTCTCTTCCTCTCCTCCTTTCCCCCTCTCTCTCTCTGACGCTTTGATCATTTAAGAATGTGTTTTGTTTGGAAATGTTTAGAAACAGAGCAAAACTTTTAAAATGTCTCACATTTTTTGCGGAAATCTCGGGACAAGGAATTCAAACCAGTTTCTACTGTCGCAAGCACGACTTGTCTCGGAAACCCGAGGCTCCGTTTGAAGTGAGTGTCAGGAGTTGGGTGGGGTAGAGGGTGGGATCGATGTGCCAAGCGGAGCTTGCAATGGACCAGTTTACTCAGGAAGTTAAGAATTTAGATGCAGTTTTGCTTCTCAGGGTGAGTTTCGCCCATAAATAGCACAGTCACTACACTTTGCCGTGTATCCCGTGAAGCACTTTGAGACGTCTCAAAGACGTGATAAGGCGCTATATCAAATGCAAGGATAATTATTATTATTATTATTATTATTTCCCGATGTTCTCTCCTCTGAAGGCACAGACATGTGCTGTAGCATTGTTCCACAAGTCCACGATAACTCTCCAATATCTTGCCCAAGTCAGACTTCATTTGACTTGAGGGTGAAGGAAGCAGCTGAGCCCAAACCTTTCCTCCTGCGTGTTCCGTCTGCTCAGGGTCTCCTTTCTCACCCTAACATCCCCATTCTGATCGTGAAATGACTGCACCACTACAACCATAACAACTTGCAGTTACATAGCGCCCTTCACGAGGGGTAGAGTCCCGGAGCGAAGGACAGTGGCGGAGTCTGACTCCGAGCCGGGCAATGAGATGGAGGCGGAAGATGACCGGAAGCACGATCAGAGAGGAAGGTGTTTAGGCGGGATTTATGCAGAGTTACAGGTGAGGCGGTCGATTTGAAACAGGGTGAAGGGCTCGATTTACAGCAGTGATTTCCGTGCAACACCTTTGTGATATCAGTTCTCAATTTCAATCCCATTTGAGCTCTTGTACCAGGCCAGGGCACAGTGTGTTGAGAGTCCAAGCAATTGCATTGCCGTGTCAGACATCTGTAGGATCTCAAACTCACTTTAGTCGTCAACAGTCCCCTCTTTCTCGTGTGCGCCAAGGTTCTTCTTAAATATGTTAATGTTCTTAAAGTGGGCTCTGGCTTTCCTAAATGACGATGTTTTTGGTTCACTGTTGAGCTCGCTAATGGTTTTCTTGCACTGCTGATTATCGAGCAATAGAGTAACTGAAAGCAGAGCTAACCCACGCCTACTTTGGTTAAACAAAACTCTCAAGACCATGTTTTCCATAAGTATCCAATTGCATCGAAGGAATGAATGTAGAATCTGAAGGTTTTTTTTCCCCCCCCCTGTCTGGTCTCTGATTCAAATTGTTTTTTTATTCCCATTCCACCTGGACACCAGCTTGACTAAGGTTGCCTTTGTTTAGATTGTGCTCACAGCAAATCTTCACACGTTGTTTTGACTCTTTGTGAATTGCTCACGTTATAACCGTCACACCTCCGAGTTACTGAAGTTTGAGAAGTCTTGTTGCACATTGGTTACCGAAGTGTGTTTGCTTAATGACCCCGGGGCGGAGGGACTGAGTCTTATTGTGGGAGGAGGGGAGCGTTGTGAATAACTAGTTTTAGGGCTTGCTCGGACTCTGTTCGAAACATAGTTTGGCCTGGTTTGCCGCGAGAGTGCTGCACAGTCACGGCCAACGCCACAGCTGAGATGGTTGCGTTCGTCCCAGCTCCGTCGTTGCCTCGACTCAAAAATTTATAAGTTGTTAACTGGAGGCACCTTTCAGCTGCAGCTGGGAAACGCCTGATTGCGTGCAGAGCCAGGTGGAATCGGATCAGCAGCAACTCAATCCCCTACTTAGGCACAGCTGAGCAATGAGTTAACTTGCTTCGGGGTATTTGCAATTTCCAAATCGGTACTGTGTTCTCTGGCAGGCAGTCGGGGCCTATTAACAGAATCCGCCCCGTGTGATTTACGTGCAAGATAGAAAAAGGCAGGCCATCAGGGGGTTTGAGGAGTCGGAGATCATTTCACCCGTTAGTTTACTCTTGCTCCTGCAATGCTGTCACCTGTCCCAATCACAATTCTGTGCTCTTTCCCTGAACCCTTCCTGTCTGCTCAGGTCTACGTCGAAGCTCATGTGGCACTGTTCGAAAAGAGGAGGCAGCTCCTCCTGGTTTCCTGGCCAACAATTCCCCCAGATAAACTCCGCGGCTGTTTGTAGGGCATTGCGTTGTGCAACTGGCTGCCGCGTTTCGCCCACAAGACACTTTAGTCACTGCACTTTACTGTGAAGCGATTTGAGACATCTCAATGACATTAAAAGCACTATATCAAAGGCAATTGTTATTATTATTATTCTCTTTTAAACTCCCCCTAATCGTCTCTGCTCTAACAAGCGCCCACATGAGCAAATCGTATTCCGAAAACTCTGGGATACTAAACTATTTGTAACTTCCCCTTTCACACTCCCACTTCTAATCTGAAATGCACACACCTTTTTTTTTGTCCTTGAACCACCTATCGGCAGGAATAGTTCCCTCGCTCTTTATCCTCTCAAACCTCTCGTTATCTTAACCGAGGAATGGGAAAAACCGACAGGTGTCAGGGCAATAGGGATGGGAATCTAACACTGATCTATGAATTGCACCCATCAAACTAAATGTGTGCAATCCTGACAGTACGGCCTCAATGCTCTGCTTCTCACGGTCTGAATCAGTTGGGTGTCAGCCTGGCTCAGCTGGTAACGCGTTTGCCTCTGAGTCGGAGGATTGTGGGTTCAATCCCCATGTTGGGGCTTTGAGCTCATAATCTTCTAGGCTGACACTCCAACCCAGTGCACTGCTAGGGGTAAGATGCATTGTTGGATGTGACTTCCCGTGAAGCTTTTTGAGTTCTTATTAATAAGATTATTCTTATTATCAGGGGTGACTTGTATAGAGGTGTTAGTGTTATTCAGCACTTTGAGCACTGAGCTTCAATCGCACGTCAGTATATTTAAAGTCTTAAAAGTTTGCTGCAATTTTTTTGCATTGAATGATTCCTACTGGATGGAACCATTGCAGGCACCATTCGAAGTCTAACTGGTATAAAAGAATAGCCTGTCGTCGTCCCCCGAAAGTGTACCGTGCTGCACATTAAAAACAACATTATTTGGCAAAAATGTCTAATTGTTCCTTTCCTCTGCTCCACAGCTCCGACACCATGGTGAGGTGCGAGGAACGAGTGTTACTGAGGATTGAGACAACAACCAACTACACGTGAACCACTTCACTCTCTAAATCACTACATATATAGGCGTTTGCTCCACCAAATCATTACATATGGGAGTTGGGGGATTGACTATAATCCACCTAAGATGAAGCTTGCAACAACTAGGACATACACTATGTAAATAAATGAATGATTGGGGTTTGATTGCAAGAAAAACTTAATTTTGTAGCTAGGAAACATGATATCGAATCTCTTTCAGTGATGGCTGTTTGTATTCTGCGAACTTCTTCCGAGATTTTTTCTTTTCTGTTATTGATTTTCTCTTCTCCCCAACAAAATCACCTGTTCTGAAATCGCTCGATCCAGCGCATGAAATATTGCTGGTTTTTTTCTCTCTCTCTGGCTGTAGAGAGTTTGAATTCTTATCCAGTTGATCGGATCAATGTTTACTCTGCGTGGACCGGTATTATTTCAGGGCTGCGGTTTGGCAGAGCCTTTGTAGATGTAAATGGGGATTTAAAAACCTTACCCAGATCACTGACTATTCCTGCTGACTGTCTTATCTCACAGATTCTGGGATCCAGTGAGGTTCCAGTGAAGGTATATATACTATATATTGACGAATGTACACTATTAAAAGTGGCAGCCTCCAGTTTTCAGGGTGAGCTGCTGAATTGAAGATTAAATAAACTTCACCGTTTCAATGTGTTTTGTCCCAAGTCATATTTAGTGTTTGTCACTGCGTGAGCGCGTGCATACAATTACTGATTTGCTTTACGCAGAAATTCCTGCACAGAATTTCCAGTGGAGGGAAAAAAAAACACCAAATGAGCTGGCCTGAGCCGGTCTCTCTTCGTATGTCGAGTGTATTGTCCCCAACCTGTTTTGTGTAACTTAATTAGCACCACTTGACTTCTGTTTCTCACCCCCTCCCCCACCACCCCACTGCCACCTTCCTGCATTGGTCTATTTTGTTGGTGATTTGTACTTATGTAAAGAGCACTAATAATGGGCGGAGTGCTCCTGAAACTCTGCCAAGGATACTTATTCAGAATTTGGGCAGCCAGAAGGATTGTCATTTCCTGCCCATCTATTGCCTGACCCACTTTCCCAGGCAGCGTGTTGTAACACATGATATGCCTTTCCTGCTAACTGATCTGGAGACTGGGTGGAGAGCATTAAACCAATTAAATTGTACTTTTCAGAGGTTTGAGACCATGTTTTCACTTCTACTCAACCCTGAATAAAGAGGATGCCTTGCCATTGCAGTCAAGTAGAATCATTCAATCCAAAAGTGTTCGAAGACAAGTCACCTGAGAAAAGTGAGTCAGTAACTATCGCCCCAAGTTTCCTCTTGTTGTGAATGATGTAAACTGGTTTAATTTCTCTCGAGATGTAACCTGTAGACAGGACAGACAACATTGATATTCCCAGTGCCTATGGGGCAAGGTGTAAAACACGTGGATTCATATGGTGGGCCTTCACTTGAGTCACTACACTCGACAGCAGTTTCCAGTGAAGTTTTGAAATGTTTTGATTTTATAGGTGATATATCGAATATACGAATTATTATTATTGATGGGGGCCCTCAGATCGCAGGCAGCGTCTCATGTTTCCATTCAGTCATCATTGTTAGTGCAGCCCTTATACCTGGCTTGGGAGAGCTCCAAGTGGTAGCGCTATCACCTCTTGAGTCAGACGGCTGCAGGTTCAAGCCCCACCCAGGTAAGGGACTTGGAAGTGTGCCGTCTCAGGTGACACCCCAATGCAGCGCTGAGGGGGCAAGTTGCATTGTCGGGGGTGCCGTCCTTCGGGGTGAGACGTTAAAACGGAACTGGATTGCCCCAGAGGTGAGAGTGCTATGGTCTGAGCCAGTTCCATTGTACAGCACGTAGCATCCATTGCCTGAGTAACATTGGCCCAGGTGTGCAGTGCGGTTACAGCCGATCAGATAAAGTAAGGGTTGAGGTTAACTTCACCTGTAAAGAGGATTTTAGAAATGCTTCAGTGAACCACTCTCTTTGGCAGTTGAGCAAAAAAAGAAAAAAAGCTGACGTGTAACTGGTGTAATCCTAGCTCACAGGAGTCAGTGTGACCAGACAGCTATGAATAGATGTGAAGAAAATTGTACCCCTTGCATTCATGAGCTGCTGATGTAACCCTCTGCGTCTTTAGACGGCTCTGGTGTGGAGTTATTTTCAATCTGGTGGTTTTAACTGGATCGGAATTCTGCTCCAGCTCAAGGACATTTTAGCCACTGCTCTCTCTCCCTCTTCCCCCACCGCCCACCCCCACTCCTCCCACCCCCACCCCCCACCCACCATCCGAAAAAAAGGGCTTTGTCTGCTGTATGATGGATATATTGATACAGAGGATATGAGCAAGTGATTCTGATGGACGGGCGGGAGGGGGAGGGAGGGAGAGGAAAAGTAATTTAGTTAAATTGACCGTAGAATTACATAGACTGTTCCAGGATCGAAACAGCATTTGGTCCCAACTAATCCGTGCCATGTTTATACTCCACAGGAGCTGACACCACCCCCCTTTCTCCCTCCCGTACGTATCAAGTTTCCTCTTAAATATGTTGCTGCTTTCTGCTTCAACCAGTTTCCAGCAGTGAACTCCACATTCTCACCACGTCTGTGTCTACGCAGTACACCGTGCATTTAGTATATCAGATTTAAACAAGTAACGCCATTTAACGCCACGATCTCCCTTTACACATCAAGTTGTTTCTTAAATGGATCCAGCATCCCAGCCTCCATCACCTTTGCTGGTAACCTGTTCCAGCTATTAATTACCCTCCGTACAAAGAAATTCTTCTCGGAATAGGTCTTAAATTTGCCTTTCCCAACCCCGACACTGTGCCCTCTTATCCTGTTGCCTTGGCACATTTGGAAATATTGTTCTGATTGTGTTGCTCTATGGATTTAAAAAGGACTAGAAGGGAAAATAAACCCAGATTTTTGTAGACACATAAAGAATAATAATAATAATCCTTGCATTTGATACAGCGCCTTATCGCGTCTTTGAGACATCTCAAAGCGCTTCGCAGAGTATACTGTAAAGTGAATTGGACTGCATATTTTATGCGCCAGCCAATTGTGCACAGCAGTGTCCCGCAAACAGTCGGGAATTGAGTGACCAAATTATTTTTGTTTATTTTTGAAGGAATTTATGCGTATCTATGCATAATTGTATGTTATAGTAAGAGGATAATCAGGAAAGTGTGAGACTGCTCAGGGATACAGGGGGCAAAAGGATTGTAGAGAATAAGGAAATAGTGTACGTGCTAAAGACTAGATAAGTTGTTTGCATCTGTAATTTGCAGCACAGGGAGATGGGGAGGTAGTGGGAGGTGTGGAAATGGATGTGAAGCGATTAGATAAAGATACCAATAAGTGGTAGATGAGAGGTTTATGGAACTTAAAGAGGACAAGTGGTCAGGGCCAGGTGGGTTTGATACCAAAGTGCTGAGTGAGGTTAAAGACCAAGTTGTGGAAGCTCTCTCTGACTCACATTTTTAAGGAAGTCCTTAAGTTCAGGTAGCGTTCTGAGGGTGGCGGATGTCATGTCATAATTCAGAAAAGGGGAACAAGATAATCCTGGGAACTACAGGCCAGTTAGTTTCACATCAGAGGCTTAACGTGGCAGAGCCAATTTTAAAGGAAAATCATTGATAAGCATCCGGAGAAGGATAAATTGATCAGAGACAGCACAGAGAGTACAAAGGGCAGATTGTGGTAAATCAAATTAAATATTTTGAGTGAATACGTCAGCGTAGATAAGGGGAACGCAGCGAATGTTGGTCTTTCACATGGCTTTTCATCCAATATCATGTAAAAAGATTAATAACCAAACCAAAGAGTCCTGGTGAGAGTGAGTGAGTGTGAGAGTGTATGTGTGAGAGCGAGAGAGTGTGTGTGTGAGAGCGAGAGAGTGTGTGAGAGAGCAAGAGAGTGTGTGTGAGAGCGAGAGAGTGTGTGTGTGAGAGCGAGAGAGTGTGTGTGTGAGAGCGAGAGCGTGTGTGTGAGCGAGAGAGTGTGTGTGAGAGCGAGAGAGTGTGTGTGTGAGAGCGAGAGAGTGTGTGTGTGAGAGCGAGAGAGTGTGTGTGTGAGAGCGAGAGAGTGTGTGTGAGAGCGAGAGAGTGTGTGTGAGAGCGAGAGAGTGTGTGTGTGAGAGCGAGAGAGTGTGTGTGTGAGAGCGAGAGAGTGTGTGTGTGAGAGCGAGAGAGTGTGTGTGTGAGAGCGAGAGTGTGTGTGTGTGAGCGAGAGAGAGTGTGTGTGAGAGCGAGAGAGTGTGTGTGTGAGCGAGAGAGAGTGTGTGTGAGAGCGAGAGAGTGTGTGTGTGAGCGAGAGAGAGTGTGTGTGAGAGCGAGAGAGACGATGAGCTGAGATCTGTAAGTCGAATATAAAAGTTGGAAAGTTATGTTGGTATTGTATAAGTATTGGTTAGACGGCAGTTGAAATATTGTTCAGTTTGACAAAGGCTGTAGAAGGCCACAGAATACACCTACTTAGAGGGCAGATAAGTGACAAATGCAATTTTCTACCCCCAAAAAATGTCAGTTACATTTTTGGTAAAATAAAAGCAGAAAAAGTAAGATTTTAAAGGGAGCAGAGGATCTTTGGTGTATAGATAGTAAATCAGTGGCACAGCAGGTCGATAAAGCAATGAAAATTGGAAGCAGAATCTCTTGTTTTATATCTAGACCCATTGAATACAATATATTATAGTATTGGGATATTACTATGTGCAAACTGGCTGCTGCACTCGCCCACAAAACACAGTTACTACACTTTCAGTATATCCTGTGAAGCGGTTCGAGACATCCTCCTGACATGAAGGGCGCTACACCAAAGTAAGGACTATTATTGTTGTAATAGCAAGGAGGTAATGATGAACTTGTGTAAGATTTGGGCTAAGCCTCAGATGGAGCATTGTGTACTGTTTTAGGTACCGCATAGGAATGATTCAGGAGTTATATTATCCTAGAAATTAGAGCTAGGATTCCCAGTTATATTGCTTCATTCATCTACCGAGTGAGTGAGGTCCAGATGAGATACAGCTGCAGGCGGGGAATATTTATGCTCCAGATTGACGGCTTCATGGATCATTTGCACACTACAATCCGCTATTTGAAGGGGAGCTTGTCCAGGGATATTGACACATCTTTCCAGCGTGTGCTGTAAGACCTGTAACCCACTGAGCACCGTGAGCCTCGAGGATGCAGAAGCCCTCGAGAGGTGTTTGAATTGAAAATTCATTTATTTATTTCCATTATTAACCGTTGTCTCCACTATTCTGCCACCTCTATCTCTCTGATAAATGCGTAGGGAGAGTTTCCATTAAAATGATCACTCTGCTTTGTGCGTTGCAACACGAGGCTATAACCAGCACAGCCCCGATCTGCTTCTTGCGATTGCCACAGATGTACAGAATGAGAGTGAGCTCCCATCTCCCTACTCAAGTATGACAGAGCTCTTGCTCTTTTGACCGGGCCATTGATTCCTCGCGTGTTCGAGGATAATATTCTAATGGCTTTAACCTGCACTGCACCACATTACTTCCACCGGTAATTGAAGCTTTTTTTTTTATAAATTGAAATATTCTCCTTGGAAGAAATAATCTTTAATGCTTTTGTTTGACTGCTGATCACGCGAGTTAATTGAATTGCATCAGGTTGCGTCTTTGTGTGCACCCACACTTTTTGTCTTCCATCCCATTAACCCTCCTCCCTGGGAGGGGGTGGGAGGGGGGGTGGCGAGTAACAATACAGATCAGCAAACTCACAGGAACACAGAGTGGGTTTTAAGTAGTGACATCTTGGTGGATGTGGCGTTTTAAAACCTCAACACAGGAACAGGAGACAGCCGTTTGACCCGTTGAACTGGAATCTTTTTTATGTGACTACTGGAGCCTTGTTGTAGTATAGGGAGCCTCACACTGTATCTCACCAATGCTGTGAAGGCTGGAAGGTACAGTGGGTTTGTAGGGGGAACTTTTGCCCTGTATCTCACCCGTGCTGACAGGAATCAAAGGTATGGAGAAAAGGCAGTAAGTGGGATTGAATGGATCGCTCTTTCAAAGAGCCAACAGACACCATGGCCTAAACGGCCTTCTTCTGTGCAGTATATCTCAATGCTTCTGATCTGGAGAGGGCGTGTGGGGCATCAGCACTGCACATAGGGAAGGCTGAATTGCCGGTGACGGAGGGAGCTTTACTCTGTATCTAACCCCCTGTGGTAGCTGACCTGGGAATGCTAAAGAGAGCTTTACCCTGTCTCTACTCTGTGCTGAGACTGAGCTGGAGTGACGCTGGCTGCAAACATCCCTCACTCTGACATCCAGAGACAGCGCCCGCGGGGTATTCTGTGAAGCGCTTTGAGACGTCTCGAAGACGTGATAAGGCGCTATATCAACTGCAAGGATTATTATTATTATAATTATGATTTACCACAGTCTCCCCACAGTGTGAAAGCTAGCCCCTTGCTAGCGGCATCCTGATAGCCACTTATCTCTCATGCATCCTTTGGTAAGTAGAGCGTTACTATATATATATATTATGTTATATATATGTGTGTGTGTGTGTATAAAATAGGATGTTCTACAGCACAGACTTGCTGCAGTTCAGGCAGAGCGCTGTGTTAATGCATTGTGACACTTGGTGCTAATCGCAGCCCTGGGCAAATCTCGGCAGCAGGCCAGGGCATGCTGGCAAAGGCAATAGGAGGAGCGAGGCTCAGTGTTCAACCGCACAGCTTCTCAATACAAGGCTGACCTCTGGGCTCCAGCACGCAAACCCAGCCCAGCCTGGCCTGACTATGTGCAGTGCTGATCCCAGCCTCTCTCGCTCTCTCTATCAGCGAGGACCGACTCTGATCCCTGGCAGATAATAATAATAATTAATAATAATCTTTGCATTTGATACGACGCCTTTCCACTGCATGGACATGTTTCAAAGCGTCTCAAACATCACAGAATATTCTGTAAAGTGAATTGACTGCGTACTTTGTGGGCGAAACGTGGCGATTTCCCGTTTCTAACTGCCCACAAACAGTCGGGGATCGAGTGCCCTCTTTTTTGAAGGAATTATTACCCAGATGTGAGCGAAAAAGGGCATCTCCACGCGTCTCTCTCTCTTTCTCTCTTTCTCTCTGTGTCTGTCTCGCTGCCCATTTTTTTTGCAGATCAGGAAATTATGAGGTTCCTGTCTTTCTGTGATAATCCTCTCTCTCTCACTCTAACCAGCTCTGTTTGCAGGTTGCAAACCGGTTCGATATCTTTCACTCCTCAGTCCAGGACAGAGCGCTCGCTGTCTGACTCCTCTCCCTCCCTCTCTCTCCTCTGTAATTGACACCCGTCACTGACTGCCAGGATGAAATCTGTGGCTCCTTTTACAAGTTTAATTAAGATCTTAGCGGGGAGGGGGACATGGTGGGTGCAGTACGTTAGATACTGCAACAAACCCCATTTACATCACAAAGCAGTTCTCCACCCCCCCCCCCCCCCCCTCCTGCCCCCCTCCCCATTTCCTGAAAACGTTCGGTTAAAAGATGGTGAGATAAACTGTGGAACGTTCACATCCGATAACAAACGGAGGGATCGAGGCAGAGAGTTTCAGAGTCAGGGTCGCTGGCGGTGGAGAGGAGGGGACGAGGGATGTGCGGGAGGCCAGAGAGAGCCAAGCGAAGTGGGTGGTGGTGGGGTGTGGGGGGGGGGGGTCCAATTGCTGATCGTATACTGTATCTGGTCCCTTGTCACTGGGTGAAAGTCCCCCTCAGTTGAGGGGCTGAGGTCCCTCAAAACTATCTTCGAGCTAAAATATTCTGAGCTCTTTTACATCTCGCTAGGGCTGGGGGCGGGCAGGGATAGAGGCCATTTGCAAACCCTATCAGTGGCTACAGCAAATGCTAGTGAGGGCAAGAGGTTAAAGCACATCTGGCCGTGTGGGGAGGCTACTTGGCAGAGTGAGCCCCCCCCCCACTTCCACACTTTATTCAGGGCTGTGGCTCGCCCTGGCACAGAGCGGAAAGAATTTCACCAAATCACTCGCTTACAGTCACGGGAGAAGGAAATCCCTCGCTTTATCAACGGAAGCCCAGCTAATCTCATCCAATGCACTGGGCACTTCCTGAGCTAGAATGAGTTTGCACCAGGTTGTAAACAGCTCCCCTCCCCACAGTTAACACTGCGGATGCCTTTTCTAAATGAGCCGGTTAGTAAAGCCCCCTACACCCCCCCCCACCCCCGCTCCCACAGTAAGAGACCAGCGGTTTTCGGCAGTGCACTCACTCCTACAACAACTTGCATTTATATAGCGCCCTTCACCCCAGGCGGCCTCTCAGAGCGCTTGCCTGAACTTGCCTCGATAGCAGCAGAGCAACGCACTCCTCTTTTCTCCTCCGAAGTGCTCCGTTCTCTTGGTTTATCCCTTACGGCTTAGGTTCCAGGTGGTTTCACGTGTGAAGTATTGAGGGTAATCACCCCTCAGACCCCCTCCCCTCCCCAGCCCTCCCAGCATGTGAAGGGCGTGATATAAATGCAAGTTGCCGTTGCTGTTGTTGTTGTTGGCCTATCCTGTCCTCGCTCCCGGCTCCATCCTCTGCCAGCGGCAAACAGCTAACCACTCGATGTACTTCCATTTGTAAGTGTTTTTTTTATATAAATCATTTTTTTTTAACCAAAGAAAACAAATGGATGTTGTTTTGATGATGTTGTTTCCACGAGCGAAGTCAGTCCTGTGACTGACACCTTCCTTCCTGTTGTTTACCTCTGGTACGTATGTACATACATACATCCATGCCTGGGTTGTACTGTATCTCAGTCCTGTTCCGTGGCTGAGCCTGACCTGCCTGACTACAGCTGCAGGGCAGAGCGGGCAAGCGAGGGCTGCGATATTAGACCTGACATCACTGTCCACTCCATGTCCTGGGAGACGGAAGACATCTCCTCACCGTGGGAATAGATGGATGGAGTGTCACAATCTCCCCAAGGCTGTGTTATCCATCACCCCAGACAGCGAACCCCATGTAGCAGAGATGAAGACAGTGCCTGAAGGCTGGATTGTGTGAGCTTCAACACGCTCGATGCCACATATGGCTGAGAGATTTCCTTCCACCTCCGAATCCGATTACCGCAGGGATTCTCTGACCGCTGGAGTGGAGATGTTTACAGAAACAAACGGACGGACGGACGGCCGACACACATTCGATAGTTTTCTTTTAGGAAATAACATCATGGGACACATTACGTAGGTAGATCGGGACATATGTGCCTGCGACCAGCAGGAAGGTGGAAGGCAAACTGGATGGACCTTGGGTTTTTTTCTTATGTTCTTACGTATGTTCCTCTGACTCGCTCTGCTGGTCTAGCGATTGGCTCCATCACTCCTTGTGTTGGCTCTGTTTCTGGGAACTAATGTTGACGAAAACCTGAATCCAGTCAATAAACAGAGAGAAAGACCCAGCTTCGCACCACACACACCGAGAATGTAGGAACATCTCATCACCTCGAGTCTGATAGCGCTTCACTGAATTGCTGTTTAGTGTAGTGACTGTTTTTGTAGGAAAATGCTATCGCTATGGCGACTTGTTCTGATTGTCATGCACATCAACACGTGGGAATATTGAGAATGATGGGAAGATCCGGGTATTCAATGAGACTGTGAGAGTGTGTGTGTGTGAGAGAGAGAAAGAAAGGGAGTGTGTGAAAGAGAGGGAGTGTGTGTGTGAGAGAGTGGAACAGAAATGGTGAGCGAGCAAAGTGTTAGAGAGAAAATGGGAGAGAGCGTTAGTGTGAGAGTGAGGCAGAGAATGTCTTGAGTCTCTGTGAATGAGTATGAATGCTTGTGAGCATATTTATGAGTGCGTTTGAGAGTGAACGAATGTGTCAGTGTTAGTTTGCCGTACCAGAGGATCGATTAAACCTGTGAAAGGGATTATTTTACTCTTGAGATTTCCCGTTTTAAACCAGCGCAAATGAGTGGAATAGTGAAGAGAGAGAGAAAGAGAGAGAGAAAGATGGCTTCCTCGCCCATTCGTAGAGCTATTTGAATGAACTGGGAGAAACCCCTTTTCAAATAGCGACGTGGGATCTTTCATTCCCACCAGATCAGCAGCGTCTCTTCAGCTGGGCTCCGTGAGTAGTAAACCCACTGCCCGGAGGAGCACTGACAACAGGTCACAGCTTTCCATCCATGTCTGTGGCTGAGCTAGGACAGCCAGAGGGGGGGGGGGGGGTTTACGATCGCATGAGCATCCCCGCTAGTAACAAAAGGCTGGACGATACCATCTCCCGAGGCACCGAGAGTCAGAGCAAAGATCGGAAGGAAGACAAAAATCAAATGTGTTTTAGTTTAAACCTTGCCTCAGGAAACCCATTGCCCCGGGGATCAGAGGGTTTGTGCCAATACCGAACGTTTGCAAAGCGAGCGAGCGATGCGTACACGAGGAAAGAGGAAGGTTTCGGGAAGGTCAGGATGGTGCGTGCCTGTCCCACACAGCTGCTGGGCGAGTAGCAGTGTATTCATACTGAAGCTGCTCCTTCACCCTAACCACTTGCTCGTGTTTCACTGCTGGCCTCGGGAATGCTCGGGTCCATCTGGCTTCAGATATCATTACA
This sequence comes from Callorhinchus milii, assembly GCF_018977255.1. Taxonomy (NCBI): domain Eukaryota; kingdom Metazoa; phylum Chordata; class Chondrichthyes; order Chimaeriformes; family Callorhinchidae; genus Callorhinchus; species Callorhinchus milii. The sequence goes on along the minus strand of NW_024704749.1, from coordinate 9,224,743 downwards.
TCACTTCGAATGAAACCTGGGCTCGGGACCTAACCTGTCAGCCTCCGACCATCCCAGCCGTGCCGGGAGATATAGATGAGATATGAGAGCTTCTACTTTCCAAGGGCGTCCTGGAGAGAGCACGCACTCGCTTCATGTATTTTTACTTGAGGACAATGAAAGCGCAGGCTGACTGACTCCGCTTCAGTTCCAGAGAAGTCCCAGCCATTCGCTTTTCCTTGAAGAAAGTGATTGGAAGGAATCACACGCTCAGCTCTAACCATTCGCAGGTCAACACCATGAAGTCACCAGCTCTGAACGCGCGCAGAGCCCTGTGATGCACAGACCTTCTCACCCCAGCAACGGCTTCATTATACATAGTACATCCAGCGCTGTCAACACCACAAGATGTACTGCTTAAAAAGGCCAGGTTAGGTATAGCACAGTGGGATACACAGTAAAACTAACTCTAAACTGTCCATCCAGAGCTCCCAGGTTAGCAACGACACAGGTTAGATACCCAATACCACAACAACAACATGCATTTATATAGTCCCTTTCACACTGGCTGGTGCCTCAATAGCGTAGAGTTTGATGCCGAGCTGGGGTGAAAGGGGAGGTGAGTGTGGGCACGGTTGAAGAGGACGGTCTTGAGGGAGCAATCTTATAATGGGCAAAGAAGGAACAAGGCAAAGAGATGGAGGCAGGGAGTTCCAGAGGGTTGGGATGGCAGATGCTTGCGGTGCGCCGTGATGGGTGGCTTGGGATTGGTTTGTATCTCCAGCTGTGGGCGACTCTGGGTCGCGGGAGTGTGGCCATCAGGGATAAGCGAAGGAATCCCACACACACAGATACAGAAGTAGATTAACACACCAACTCACACACGCACACACACACACACACACAGTCAGAAGAAAGACTCGCACATACACACTGGAGAAGCAGAGAGAGAGGAACACACAGAAATAAATGCAAAAACACATACAAACACACACAGACATAAGCACACGCAAACACACACACAGACGGAAGCACACGCACACACACACACAGACGGAAGCACACGCAAACACACACGCAGACATCAGCACACGCAAACACACGCACAGACATAAGCACACGCAAACGCACGCACAGACATAAGCACACGCAAACGCACGCACAGACATAAGCACACGCAAACACACGCACACACAGAGACACACACACAGGAGAATCATGCAAAGACAGTCTTTGTGGAGAGCAGCTTTGTTTTATGAATGGTGATGGACACAGCTCCAGGTCTCCATGGAGATGCTCCGCATGTACCATTTATCCGCCTGGGCTCTCCCCCCCCACCCCCCACCCCACCCCCAAAGTTCTTGCCAGGGGTGGTGGGGGGGGGGTTGTGCAGCACGTTGCTCGGTGGGGTTCCGAGGGGCGCCACCAGGGGGCAGTGTGCACGTGTGGACCTGCAGCACAGAACCAGGGCTTTGTGTGTGCAATGTGTGAGTGATGTGTGTGTGTGAGAGGGGGAAGAGATATTCCACAGAAAGTGTCTCTCCTAAAATATATCTTTATTGCAATGGGATGAGAGCAGCACCAGAAACCCCCCCCCAACCTCCCACCCCCCCCACCCCCTCCACCCCCCCAACCTGAAGCTGTTCCAATAACCAGCAGCTCATTCCTGGGAATAATTGGGACTGGATGGGAATTTGGAACTTCTTTGCTGGAATGAAGATATTTTGCATATTTTATTATTTTATAAGTTTTTTTTCTTATTTCTCACGATATCAGGAGGAGGGGGGGGGGGGCTTTTTAACCCCCCACCCCCAAAAAAAAAATCTATTTTTTTAGAAAATCCCCCCCAAATCGTGCCTGAAAAACGTACTGTGTCGTTTTACTGTGCAATCTCCACCTAAATAGGATTCAGATAATTCTCATTGCAGTGATCTGTGGACATGGGGTCCACAGACCCCCATCTGTGGGTGGGGGTCTCTTTAACAAAATAATTTAGTGAGCCTTCAAACCAGAGGCAAGTCCAAGCTAGTGATTGCATTAAAAAAAACACACACACACACATTGTTATAATAATAATAATAATAATTATTATTAAACTCTTAACCATTTTTTTTTAAAAAAAGAATGCATATAGTTTTTTGGGGGGAGGTGGGGGGTGGGTGGTTTGGGGTGATTTTCTCTCTCTCTCTCTCTCTCTTTCTCTCACACTCACTCCCTCTTTGGCTGTGGGATCACAATGCAAATGTGTTCGAATCTGCCCAACCCTTCCCAACCCAACTAATAATGTCAGTGTCCAGAGCCCGTTACTCAATATCTAGAGACATCAGCACGAGGTGACTCACATGAAAACTAATTAACCAAAATCAATATTTAATCAGCAGCTCCCAGCATCTTGGATTCTACAACACCTTATAGATAGAGCACATATTCCTTTAAAAAACACACACACACACACACACACATCCATCCATCCCCTCTCCCTCTCCCTCTCTCTCTCTCTCTCTCCCCCCTTCTCCCTCTCTCTTTCTCTACATATTCCACCACTAAACTTTTTGCTTTTAATTCTTATTTTTCTGTGGCTTTGCAAACCGATCCGAAACTAAGGTGACATTAACACTGAACAGCAGTTTATATATATGTATATATATATATATATAAAAAAAGGGGGGGGGGGGGGGTGGGAAGAGAGAGAGAGAGAGAGAGAAGAGAGTAAGGCAGTCTTCACCAGCACTGACTATTATGAGCTGGAGATTTGATTTGATTTGATTGTGAATGTCCTGATCGCACCCCATCAGGTTATTGTGTATATATTTTTTTCTGTGTGGGAGGTGTGGATTAAATAGAGATTGTTTAAGTGAAGCTGCTGGGGTGGTGGGGTGGTGGGGGGGTATTTTCTCCCCTGGTGTAAGTTAGTGTGTGTGTGTGAGTGTGTGGTGTGTGTCTCTCTCTCTCTGTATCTCTCTCTCTGTGTCTCTCTCTGTGTCTCTCTCTCTGTGTCTCTCTCTCTGTATCTCTCTCTCTCTGTGTGTCTCTCTCTCTGTATCTCTCTCTGTGTCTCTCTCTCTCTGTGTCTCTCTCTGTGTGTCTCTCTCTCTGTATCTCTCTCTCTCTCTGTATCTCTCTCTCTGTGTATCTCTCTCTCTGTATCTCTCTCTCTGTATCTCTCTCTCTGTATCTCTCTCTCTCTCTGTGTATCTCTCTCTCTGTCTCTCTCTCTCTCTGTCTCTCTCTCTCTCTCTGTCTCTCTCTGTCTGTGTCTCTCTCTGTAACTCTCTCTCTCTCTCTCTGTATTCTCTCTCCTCTCTCTCTGTGTATATCTCTCTCTGTATCTCTCTCTCTCTCTCTCTCTCTGCAGTATCCGGTTGCATTGGACGTGAAGAACCGTCTCACTTGGCTCTAATAATCCGGATGGATTTCAGC